>NW_025335917.1:0-12756 GCF_004798865.1 Varanus komodoensis
ATCCATTTCCGCCCATTCCGGGCGCATACCGACGGTCGGAGGCCTGCCCAGAGGCCGTGATTTCCTGACCCCACCCTGACAGAGGGCCAAAGTTGCCCTGAAAAGAGGGTGACACGGGCACACCTAGTCCTCATTTAGACGCTGTCCCTCTCCCTGTCCTCCGTTTCCACCCATTCCGAGCACGTTCCAACGGTCGGAGTCCTGCCCGGAGGCTGCGATTTCTCGGCCCCACCCTTACAGAGGGGCAAAAGTTGCCCCGAAAAGAGGGCCACATGGACACACCTAGTATTCTTTGAGACGCTGTCCCTCGCGCAGGCCTCCATTTCCGCCCGTTCCGAGCACGTTCTGATGGTCGGAGGCCCGCCCGGAGGCCGCGACTACCCGGCCCCACCCTGACAGTGGGGCTTAAATTGCCCCGAAAACAGGGAGATGCGCGCGCACCTAGGCCTCTTGGAGTCGCAGTGCCTCTGCGCAGGCCTCCGTTTCCACCCGTTCCGAGCGGGTTCCGAAGGTCGGAGGCCCGCCCGGAGGCCGCGATTTCCCGACCCCACACTGACAGAGCACCAAAAGTTGACCCGAAAAAAGGGCCACGTGGACACACCTAGTCCTCTTTGAGACACTGTCCCACCTTGCAGGCCACCGTTTCCGCCCATTCCGAACGCGTTCCGACGGTAGGCGTCCCACCCCGAGGCCGCAACTTCCCGGCCCCACCCTGACGGACGGGCAAGACTCACCCCGAAAAGAGGCCAACGCGGGCACACCTAGTCCTCTTTCAGAAGCTGTCCCTCATGCAGGCCTCTGTTTCTGCCCTTAACGAGCGCGTTCTGACAAGCGAAGGCCAGCCCAGAGGCCGCGATTTCCCGGCCCCACCCTGACATATGGGCAAGTCTTGCCCGGAAAACAGGGCGACGCGCGTGCACCAAATCCTCTTTCAGAGGCTGTCCCTACACCCAGGCCTCCGTTTCTGCCCTTACCGAGCGCGTTCCGACAGTCGGAAGCCCGCTCAGAGGCTGCGATTTCCCAGCCCCACCCTGACAGTTGGGCAAGACATGCCCCGAAAAGAGGGCGACGCGGACATATCTAGTTCTCTTTGAGACGCTGTAACTCAACGCAGGACTCCGTTTCCGCCCGTTCCGAGCGCGTTCTGACTGTCGGAGGCCTGACTGGAGGCTGCGATTTCCCGGCCCACCATGACAGAGGGGTAAAAGTTGCCCCGAATACTGGGCGACGTGGACAAACCTAGTCCTCTTTGAGACGTTGTCCCTCCGGGCAGGCCTCCATTTCCGCCAATTCCGAGCGTATTCTGGCGGTCGGAGGCCCGCCGGTGGCCGCGATTTCCTGGCCCCACCCTGATAGAGGAGCAAAAGTTGCCCGGAAAAGAGGGTGACGCGGATACACCTAGTCATCTTTGAGACGCTGTCCTTCCGCGCAGACCTACATTTCCACCCGTTCCTAGCTCGTTCCGATGGTCTGAGGCAAGCCCGGAGGGCGAGATTTCCTGGCCCCATGCTGACAGAGGGGCAAATGTTGCCCCAAAAACAGGGGGACGTGCGTATACCTAGTCATCTTGGAGACACTGCCCCTCCGCCAGGATGCCGTTTCCACCCATTCCGAGTGCGTTCCGTCGGTCTGAGGCCCACCCGGAGGCCGAAATTTCCTGGCCCCACCATGACAGAGGGCCAAAAGTTGCCCCGAAAAGAGGGTGACTTGGACAAACCTAGTCCCCTCTGAGACTCTGTCCCTCTGCGCAGGAATCCGTTTCCACCTGTTCCGAGCGCGTTCCGACGGTCGGAGGCCCGCCCAGAGGCCGCGATTTTCCAGCTCCACCCTGAAAGAGGGGCAAAAGTTGCCGCGAAAAGAGGGCCATGCGGATACACCTACTCCTCTTTGAGACGCTGTCCCTCGCGCAGGCCTCCGTTTCCGCCCGTTCCTAGAAGAATCTGACGGTCGGAGGCCCGCCCAGAGGCCGCAATTTCCTGGCCCCACCCTAACCAAGGGGCAAAAGTTGCCCCAAAAAGAGTGTGACGCGGATACACCTAGTCTTCTTTGAGACGTTGTCCCTCCGCGCAGGCCTCTTTTTCCGCCCGTTGCGAGTGCGTTGCGATGGTCGGAGTTACGCCCATAGGCCGCGATTTCCCGGCTCCACCCTGTTAGTGTGGCAAAAGTTGCCCCGAAAACAGGGCAACGCGGACAAACCTAGTCCCCTTTGAGACTAAGTCCCTCGCGCAGGCCTCTCTTTCCGCCCGTTTCGAGCACGTTCCGACGGTCGGAGGCCCGCCCGGAGTCCGCGATTTCCCGGTCCCACCCTGACAGAGGGCCAAAAGTTGCCCCGAAAAGAGGGTGATGCGGACAAACCTAGTCCCCTTTGAGAAGCTGTCCTACCGTGCAGGAATCCGTTTCCTCCCGTTCCGAGCGTGTTCAGACGGTCGGAGTCCCGCCCAGAGGCCGTGATTTCCCGGCTCCACCCTGACCGAGGGGCAAAAGATTTCCCGAAAAGAGGGCCACGCGGATACACCTAGTCTTCTTTGAGACGCTGTCCCTCGCGCAGGCCTCTGTTTCCACCCATTCCGAGAACATTCCGACGGTTGGAGGCCCGCCCGGAGGCCGCGATTTCCCGGCCTCACCCTGCCAGAGGGCCAAAAGTTGCCCCGAAAAGAGGGCCATGCGGACACACCTAGTCCTCTTTGAGATGCTGTCCCTCGCGCAGGCCTCCGTTTCCGCCCGTTCCGAGCATGTTCCGACGGTCGGAGGCCCGCCCAGAGGCCACGATTGCCCGGCCCCACTCTGACAGCGGGCCAAAAGTTGCCCCGAAAAGAGGGCCACGCGGACACACATAATCCTCTTTGAGATGTTGTCCCTCCCTGCATGCCTCCGTTTCTGCCCATACCGAGTGCGTTACGACAGTCGGAGTCCCGCCCAAAGGCCGGGATTTCCCAGCTCCACCCTGACAGGGAGGCAAAAGTTGCCTGGAAAACAGGGCGAAGCGCACACCTAGTCCTCTTTGAGACGCTGTCCTTCTTGCAGGCCTCCATTTCCGCCTATTCTGAGCGCGTTCCGACGGTGGGAGGAGCGCCCGGAGGCCACGATTTCCCAGCCCCACCCTGACAGAGGGCCAAATGTTGCCCTGAAAAGAGGGTGATGCAGACAAACCTATTCCCCTTTGAGACGCTGTCCCTCCGCTCAGGAATCCGTTTCAGCCCGTTCCGAGCTCCTTCCGATGTTCGGAGGCCCGCCCGGAAGCCGCAATTTCCTGGGCCCACCCTGACAGAGGGCCAAAAGTCACCCCGAAAAGAAGGCCACGCGGACACACCTAGTCCTCTTTGAAATACTGTCCCTCCTGCAGGCCTCCGTTTCCGCCTATTCCGAGCGTGGTCCGACGGTCGGAGGACCGCCCAGAGGCCGCCATTTCCTGGCCCCAGCCTGACAGAGGGCAAAATGTTGCCCTGAAAAGAGGGTGACGCGGACAAACCTAGTCCCCTTCGAGACACTGTCCCTTCACGCAGGAATCCGTTTCCGCCCATTCCGAGCGTGTTCTGACGGACGGAAGCCCGCCCAGGGGCCGCGATTTTCCGGCTCCACAGTGACAGAGGGGCAAAAGTTGCCCCGAAAAGAGGGCCACACGGACACACCTTGTCTTCTTTGAGATGCTGTCCCTCCGCGCAGGCCTCCATTTCCGCCTGTTCTGAGTGCGTTCCGACCATCGGAGGCCCTCCCGGAGGCCGCGATTTCCCGGCCCCAGGCTGACAGTGGGGCAAACTTTGCCCGAAAACAGGGGGACGCGCGTCCACCTAGTTCTCTTGGAGGCGCTGTCCCTCCGCGCAGGCCTCCGTTTCACCCATTCCGAGCTCGTTCCGATGGTCGGAGGCACCCCCAGAGATGTGATTTCCCGGCCCCACCCTCACAGAGGGGCAAAAGTTGCCCCGAAAAGAGGGCCACTCGGAGACACCTAGTCCTCTTTGAGTCGCTGTCCCTCCACGCGGGCCTCCATTTCCGCCTGTTCTGAGTGTGTTCCGACGGTCGGAGTCCCGCCCGGAAGCTGCGATTTCCCGGCCACACACTCACATATGGGCAAGAATTGCCCCGAAAAGAGGCTGACGCGGGCACACCTAGTCCTCTTTGAGACGCTGTCCCTCCTGCAGGCCTCCGTTTCTGCCCTTACCGAGCACGTTCCGACAAGCAGAGGCCAGCCCAGAGGAAGCAATTTCCCGGCCCCACCCTGACATATGGGCAAGAGGTGCCCCGAAAACAGGGCGACGCGGACACACCAAGTCCTCTTTGAGACGCTGTCCCGCTGCGCAGCCCTCCGTTTCCACGTGTTCCGAGCATTTTCCGATGGTTGGAGTCCCGCCGGCAGCAACGATTTCCCGGCCCCACCCTGACAGAGGGGCAAAAGTTGCCCCGAACTGAGGGTGACGTTGAAACACCTAGTCCTCTTTGAGACGCTTTCTGTCCACGCAGGACTCCGTTTCAACCCTTACCGAGCACGTTCCGACAGTCGGAGGCCCGCCCAAAGGCCATGATTTCCCGGCCCTACCCTGACAGAGGGGTAAGAGTAGCCCCGAAAAGAGTGCCACACGGACACACCTAGTCCTCTTTGAAACACTGTCCCTCTCTGCAGGCCTCCATTTCCGCCCTTTCCGAGCGCGTTCCGACAGTCGGAGGTCCGTCCGAAGACCGGAATTTCCCGGCCCCACCCTGGCAGAGAGGCAAAAGTTGCCCGGAAAACAGGGCGAGGCGCACATCTAGTCTTCTTTCAGGCGCTGTCCCCCGGCGCAGGCCTCCGTTTCCGCCCATTCCGAGCGTGTTCCAAGTTCGGATGCTGACCCGGAGGCTGCGAATGCCCGTCCCCACCATGACAGAGGGGCAAAAGTTCCCCCGAAAATAGGGCCACGCGGACACACCTAGTCATCTTTTAGATGATGTCCCTCCACGCAGACCTCTATTTCTGCCCGTTCCGACAGCGTTCCGACGGTCGGAGACCCACCCGGAGGCCCAAATTTCCCGGCCCCATGCTGACAGAGGGGCAAAAGTTGCCCAGAAAACAGGGCAACACACGAACCTGGTCCTCTTTGAGGCGCTGTCCCTTCGCGCAGGCCTCTGTATCTGCCCGTTCTGAGCACATTCCGACGGTCGGAGGCATGTCCTGAGGCCGCGATGTCCCAGCCCCATGCTGACAGTGGGGCAAATGTTGCCCCGAAAACAGGGTGACGCGCGTCCACCTAGTCCTCCTGGAGACGCTGTCCCTCCGCGCAGGCCTCCGTTTCCACCCTTTCCGAGCACATTCCAACGGTCGGAGGACTGGCCATAGGTCACGATTTTCCAGACCACCCTGACAGAGCGCCAAAAGATGCCCCGAAAAGAGGGAGAAACGGACACACCTAGTCATCTTTGAGATGCTGTCTCTCCACTGGGGCCACCGTTTCCGCCCATTCCGAGTGCGTTCCAATGGTCGGAGGCCCGCCCGCAGGCCGTGAGTTCCTGGCCCCACCCTGACAGAGGGGCAAAAGTTGCCCCGAAAGGGGGAGACGCACATGCACCTAGTTTTCTTTAAGACGCTGTCCCTCTGCGCAGACCTCCGTTTTTGCCCTTTCTGGGGGCGTTCCAAAGGTAGGCGGCCCGCCCAAAGGCCGCGATTTCCCGGCTCCACCATGACAGATGGCAAAAGTTGCCGCGAAAACAGGGCGACGCGGACACACCAACTCCTCTTTGAGACGCTGTCCCGCCGCGCAGGCCTCCGTTTCCGCGTGTTCCGAGCACGTTCCGACAGTCGGAGGCCCGCCCAGAGGCCGCGAATTCCCGGACCCACCCTGACAGAGGGGCAAATGTTGCCCCAAATAGAGGGCCACGCGGACACACGTAGACCTCTTTGAGACGCTGTCCCTCCGCGCAGGCCTCCATTTCCGCCCATTCCGAGCACGTTCCGACGGTCGGAGGCATGCCCGGAGTACGCGATTTCCAGGCTCCACCCTGACAGTGGGGCAACAGTTGCCCCGAAAAGAGGGTGACGCGGACACACCTAGTCCTCTTTGAGATGCTATCCCTCACGCACGCCTCTGTTTCCGCCCATTCCGAGCGCGTTCCGACGATCGGAGGCCCGCCCGGGGCCGCGATTTCCCGGCCCCACTCTAACAGAGGGACAAAAGTTGCTCCGAAAAGAGGGCGACGCAGACACACCTAGTCCTCTTTGAGACGCTGTCCCTCCATGCAGGCCTCCATTTCCACCATTTCCGAGCCTGTTCCACGTTCGGATGCAGACCCGGAGGCTGCGATTTCCCGTCCCCACCCTGACGGAGGGGCAAAAGTTTCCCCGAAAAGAGGGCCATGCGGACACACCTAGTCCCCTTTTTGATGCTGTCCCTCCACGCAGACCTCTATTTCTGCCCGTTCCGAGAGCGTTCCGACGGTCGGAGGCCCACCCGGAGGCCCCAATTTCCCAGCCCCATGCTGACAGAGGGGCAAAAGTTGCCCCAAAGGGGGGCGATGCACGCGCACTTCGTTTTCTGTGAGACGCTGTTCCTCCACGCAGACCTCCGTTTCCGCTGGTTCTGATCGCATTCCGACGGTCGGAGGCCCGACCAAAGGCCGGGATTTCCCGGCCCTACTCTGACAGCAGGCAAAAGTTGCCCGGAAAACAGGGTGACACGCGCACCAGGTACTCTTTGAGGCGCTGTCCCTTTGCACAGGCCTCTGTATCTGCCCGTTCCGAGCATGTTCCGAAAGTCGGAGGCCCGCCAAGAGGCCACGATTTCCAGGACCCACCCTGACAGAGAGGCCAAAGTTGCCCTGAATAGTGGGCCACGTGGACATACCTAGTCCTCTTTCAGACGCTGTCCCCCCGCGCAGGCCTTCATTTCCGCACGTTCCAAGCGCGTTCCGACGGTCGGAGGCCCGCCCGTAGTCCGCGATTTCCCGGCGCCAGCCTGACAGAGGGGCAAAAGTTGCCCCGAAAAGGGGCCATGCAAGGGCACTTAGTCCTCCTTGAGATGCTGTTCCTCCACGCAGGCCTCTGTTTCCGCCTGTTCTGCGTGCGTTCCGACGGTCAGAGGCCCGTCCGGAGGACGCGATTTCCCAGCCCCACCCTGACAGAAGGGCAAAAGTTGCCCCGAAAAGAGGGCCACGCAGAAACACCTAGTCCTCTGTGAGACGCTGTCCCTCCACGCAGGCCTCCGTTCCCGCCCATTCCGAGAGCGTTCTGACGGTCGGAAGCCCATCCGGAGGCCATAAGTTCCTGGCCCCACCTTGAGAGATTGGCAAAATTTGCCCCGAAACGAGGGCGACGCGCGAGCCCCTAGTTTTGTTGAGAAGCTGTCCCTCTGCGCAGGCCTCCATTTTCGCCCATTCCGAGCACTTTCCGACGGTCGGAGGCCCACCCGGAATCCGTGATTTCCCAGCCCCACCCAGACAGAGGGGCAAAAGTTGCCCCGTAAACAGGGCGACACGGACACACCTAGTCCTCTTTGAGACGCTGTCCCTCTGCGCAGTCCTCCATTTCCGCCCATTCCAAGCTCGTTCCGAAAGTCCGAGGACCGCCTGGGGGCTGCGATTTCCCA
Source organism: Varanus komodoensis (assembly GCF_004798865.1). Taxonomy (NCBI): domain Eukaryota; kingdom Metazoa; phylum Chordata; class Lepidosauria; order Squamata; family Varanidae; genus Varanus; species Varanus komodoensis. Next base: position 7,551 of record NW_025335917.1, read on the forward strand.
GCCCCACTCTGACAGGGGGGCAAAAGTTGCCCTGAAAAGAGGGCCACACGGACACACCTAGTCCTCTTTGGCACACTGTCCCGCCGGGCAGGCCTCTGTTTCCGCGTGTTCCGAGCGCGTTCCGACGGTCGGAGGCCCGCCCGGGGGCTGGGACTTCGTGGCCCCACTCTGACAGAGGGGCAAAAGCTGCCCGGAAATGAGGGGGATGTGCGCGCACCTACTCCACTTGGAGACGCTCTCTCTCCACGGGGGCCTCCGTTTCTGCTTGTTCTGAGCGCGTTCCGACGGTCGGAGGTCCGCCCGGAGGCCCCGATTTCCCGGACACACTCTGACATTGGAGCAAAAGTTGCCCCGAGGAGAGGGCCAAGCAGACACAGCTAGTCCTCTCTGAGACGCTGTCCCTCCGCGCAGGCCTCTGTATCTGCCCGTTCCGAACATGTTCCGACGGTCGGAGGCCCGCCCAGAGGCCGCGATTTCCTGGACCCACCCTGACAGAGGGGCAAAAGTTGCCCCGAATAGTGGCCACGTGGACACACCTAGTCCTCTTTCAGACGCTGTCCCTCCGCGCAGGCCTCAGTTTCCGCCAGTTCCGAGCGCATTCCGACGGTCGGAGGCCCACCCGTAGTCCGCGATTTCCCGGCGCCAGCCTGACAGAGGGGCAAAAGTTGCCCCGAAAAGGGGCCATGCACGGGCACTTAGTCCTCCTTGAGACGCTGTTCCTCTTCGCAGGCCTCTGTTTCCGCCTGTTCTGAGTGCATTCCGACGGTCGGAGGCCCGCCCGGAGGACGCGATTTCCTGGCCCCACCCTGACAGATTGGCAAAAGTTGCCCTGAAAACAGGGCGAAACGGATACACCCAGTCCTCTTTGAGACGCTGTCCCTCCGCGCAGGCCTCAGTTTCCGCCCATTCCGAGCGCATTCCGGCGGTCAGAGTCCAGCCCGGAGGCCGCGATTTACCGGCACCACCCTAACAGATGGGCAAGACTTGTCCCGAAAAGAGGGCCACACGGACACACCTACTCCTCTTTGAGACGCTGTCCCTCCACGCAGGCCTCAGTTTCCGCCTGTTACGAGTGCGTTCTGACGGTTGGAGGCCCGCCTGGAGACCGCTATTTCCTGGCCCCACCCTCACAGATTGGCAAAAGTTGCCCCGAAAGGAGGGCGACTCGCGCGCCCCTGGTTTTCTTTGAGATGCTGTCCCTCCGCGCAGGGCTCCATTTCCGCCCATTCCGAGCACGTTCCGACGGTCGGAGGCCCGCCCGGAGGCCACGATTTCCCGTCCCCACCCTGACAGAGAGGCAAAAGTTGCCCCGAAAACAGGGTGACGCGGAAACCCTACTCCCCTTTGAGACGCTGTCCCTCATGCAGGCCTCCGTTTCCGCCTGTTCAGAGTGCATTCTGACGGTCGGAGGCCCGCCCAAAGGCTGCGATTTCCAGGCCCCACCCTGACAGAGAGGCAAAAGTTGCCCCGAAAAGAGGGAGAAGCGGACACACCTAGTCTTCTTTGAGACGCTGTCCCGCCGCGCAGGCCTCCGTTTCCGCGTGTTCCGAGCGCGTTCCGACGGACGGGGGCCAGCCCAAAGGCCGGAATTTCCCGGCCCCACCCTGACAGAGAGGCGAAAGTTGCCCGGAAAGCAGGGCGAGGCGCGCACCCAGTCCTCTTTCAGGCGCTGTCCCTCCGGGCAGGCCTCCGTTTCCACCCATTCCGAGAGTGTTCCTATGGTCGGAGGCCCGCCCAGAGGCCAGGATTTCCCGGCCCCACCCTGACAGAGGGGCAAAAGTTGCCCCGAGAGGTGGGAGACACACACGCACCTTGTTTTCTTTGAGACGCTGTCCCTACCCGCAGACCTCCTTTTCCGCCCATTGAGTGCGCGTTTCGACGTTCGGAGAACAGCCCAAAGGCCGCAATTTCCCGGCTCCCCCCTGACAGAGGGCAAAAGTTGCCCTGAAAACAGGGCAAGGCGCAGATCTAGGCCTCTTTCAGGCGCTGTCCCTCTGTGCAGGCCTCAGTTTCCGCCCATTCCGAGTGTGTTCCCACGGTGGGAGGCTCACCCGGAGGCCAGGATCTCCCGGCCCAACTCTGACAGAGGGGCAGAAGTTCCCCGAAAAAGAGGACCACGAGGACACAACTAGTCTTCTTGGAGACGCTGTCCCTCCACGCAGGCCTCCGTTTCCACCCGTTCTGAGCGCGTTCCGACGGTCGGAGGAGCGCCCGAAGGCCGCAATTTCCTGGCCCCAACCCGACAGAGGGGCAAAAGTTTCCCCGAAAAGGGGGCCATGCGGACACAGCTAGGCCTCGTTGACGTGCTGTCCTCCACGGAGGCCTCCATTTCCATCCGTTCAAAGCCCGTTCTGACGGTCGGATTCCCCCCCAAAGGCTGCGATTTCCCGGCCCCACCCTGACAGCGGGGCAAAAGTTGCCCCGAAAGGGGGGCGATGCACATGAACCTAGTTTTCTTTGAGACGCTGTCCCTCCGCGCAGGACTCTGTTTCCGCCCATTCCGAGCGCATTCCGATGGTCGGAGTCCCACCCAGGCGCTGCGATTTCCCTGCACCACCCTGACAGATGGGCAAGGCCTGCCCCAAAAACAGGGCGACGCAGACAAACCTAGTCTTCTTTGAGATGCTGTCCATCCAAGCAGGCTTCCATTTCCGCCTGTTCCGAGCGTGTTCCGATGGTCCAAGACCGGCACGGAGGACGCGACTTCCCGTCCCCACCCTTACACAGGGGCAAAAGTTGCCCCAAAAAGAGGGCCACGTGGACACACCTAGCCTTCTTTCAGATGCTGTCCCTCCACGCAGGACTCTGTTTCAGCCGTTTCCTAGGGCTTTCCAGGTTTGGATGCACGCCCGGAGGCCGCGATTTACCGGCCCCACCCTGACAGAGAGGAAAAAGTTGCCCCGAAAAGAGTGTGACGCAGACACTCCTAGTCCTCTTTGAGACGCTGACCCTCCGCGCAGGCCTCCGTTTCCGCCCATTCCGAGCTCTTTATGACAGACGGAGGCCCGCCTGGCGGCCGTGATTTCCTGGCCCCACTCTGACTGAGGGGCAAAAGTTGCCCCGAAAACAGGGTCACGCAGATACTTCTAGTCCTCTTTGACACACTGTCCCGCCACGCAGGCCTCCGTTTCCGCCTTTTCTGAGCGCGTTCCGACATCGGAGGCCCGCCCAATGGCCGCAATTTCCCGGCCCCAAACTGAGAGAGGGGCAAAAGTTGCCCCGAAAAGAGGGCTACTAGGACTTACCTTGTCCTCTTTGAGACGCTGTCCCTCTGCGCAGGCCTAAATTTCCGCCCGTTTCGAGCGCGTTCCGACGGTCAGAGGACAGCCCGGAGTTCGCGATTTCCCGGCCCACCATGACAGAGGGCTAAAAGTGGCCACGATAAGAGGAGGATGTGCGCGCACCTAGTCCTCTTGGAGACGCTGTCCTTCCACGCGGGCCAACGTTTCCGCTTGTTCTGAGTGCGTTCCGATGGTCGAAGTTCTGCCCGGAGTCCGCGATTTCCCGCCCCACTCTGACAGAGGAGCAAAAGTTGCGCCGAAAAGAGGGCTACGCGGACACACCTTGTCCTCTTTGAGACGCTGTCCCTCCGCGCAGGCCTCCATTTCCACCCGTTCCGAGCGCGTTCCAACGGTCGAAGGCCCGCCCGGAGGCTGGGATTTCCTGGCCCCACCCTGACAGAGGGGCAAAAGTGGCCCCGAAACAGAGCGACGCGCACGTATCATTTCCCCTTGAAGACACTGTCCTTCCGCACAGGCCTCCGTTTCTGCCCATTCCGAGCGCTTTCCTGCAGTCGGAAATCTGCCTGTAGGACGGGATTTCCCGGCCCCACACTGACAGAGAGGCAAAAGTGGCCTGAAAAGAGGGCAACACGGATACACCTAGTCCTCTTTGAGACGCTGTCCCTCCGCACAGGCCTCCGTTTCCGCCTGTTCCAAGCGTGTTCTGATGGTCGGAGGCCCACCCGGAGCCCGAGATTTCCCGGCCCCATGCTGACAGAGAGGCAAAAGTTTCCTGAAGAAAGGGCGGCACGAACATACCTAGTCCCCTTTGAGACGCTGTCCCTCCACGCAGGCCTCCGTCTCAACCCGTTCCAAGCGCATTCCGACGGTCGGAGGCCCGCCCAAAGGCCGGGATTTCCCGGTCCCACGTTGACAGAGAGGTAAAAGTTTCCCGGAAAAAAGGGCGACGGGCGCATCTAATCCTGCTGGAGACGCTGTCCCTACGCGCAGGCCTCCGTTTCGGCCCGTTTCGACTGTGTTCTGACTGTCGGAGGCCCGCCCGGAGGCCAGGATTTCCCGGCACCACCATGACAGCGGGGCAAAAGTACCCCCGAAATAAGGGCAATGCACGCGCACCGAGTCCTCTTTGAGACGCTGTCCCACCGCGCAGGCCTCCGTTTCCGCCCGTTCTGAGCGCGTTCCGACTGTCGGAGGCCTGCCTGGAGGCCGCGATTTCCCTGCCCCACCCTGACCGAGGGGCAAAAGTTGCCCCGAAAGAGGTTGAAATTTAGGTTGAAATTTTTTATTTAAATAAAAACATCCTAAAAAAGGTACAAAAAGGCACAAAAATTGCAACATTACAAAAATAGAAAAGTACCCCATCTATTATTTACATGGTTTCAAAATGCCAAATGTACAAACATTTACAAGATTCCCAGGCTTTACAAATCAAATCTACAAGAAGAACGTTCTATAGACTTCTCCTGATAGGTTCATGCCATGTGTCTCAGCAACATGTATGATCGGTTTCCCTACATTACGTGATCGGGGCATGAGCCCCACTCAACCACGGCCACAATTTCCTCCACCGACTGGGCGGCATCCTCCCTTTTTCCTCGCGGCTCAACCAAAAAATCTTCTCTTGGACAAATTTGACTGAGCTGGCCACGTCAGCCACCTTTTGTGTCTTTATCTCTCTGTGGCGTTGGAGGGACAGCGCCAACAGAACCTACAGATTTATCAGCCTAATTGTGGACCACGGCACAGTCCAGTGCATCTTGGGAGCCGTGGTCTCTCTCCACCGCCGCTTCCTGGGCACTCTCCTCCTGGGTCCCTTCAATGGAGGAGTGGGTTCTGTGCCAGACACGACCGATTCCCAGTCCTGGGAGCCAAGGTCTGGCCAGTCCAGTGCTTCAGACACCGCCTTCCACGTGGCGGGTGCCGTGGGGCAATCGCTGACAAAATGCCTCACCGTCTCCTTTTGC
>NW_025335917.1:12856-14111 GCF_004798865.1 Varanus komodoensis
GTACTGGACTGTGCCGTGGTCCCTCTCCACCGCCGCTTCCTGGGCACTCTCCTCCTGGGTCCCTTCAATGGAGGAGTGGGTTCTGTGCCAGACACGACCGATTCCCAGTCCTGGGAGCCAAGGTCTGGCCAGTCCAGTGCTTCAGACACCGCCTTCCACGTGGCGGGTGCCGTGGGGCAATCGCTGACAAAATGCCTCACCGTCTCCTTTTGCACCGTCCCGTTCGCGACAGCCCCGCTCTTACACTGCAGTCTGGGGCAGGTCTGCGCCCTCTCGGGAAGACAGGGCCTGGTCCCTTGCAGGTCATACAGCTGATGATACAACCTCCACCTGATGTCCCACAGCCGGAACGGAACCCTCCTGTCTTGAAAATATTCTATCAGGTAAGTCTGTTCCCTCAGGTATGGAGAGAGGCTATCCCTCTTCGCTTTCTTGACGACCTGCGGTCTGAAATAGGCCACCTCTAGCAGCTCTCTATACACCGCTTGTTTGATACTCCGCGGGTCCCCCCGGCTAGTACCAAACCATTCTGCATGGACTTTATGCTGCTTAATGAAGCTGTAGAGTTCCCTCAGATATTCGTGCCCCGTGCACCGTATCTTGGCCGAGACGGTAAAGTCGAGGGAGTGCTCCCTCCACCAGGTTTCTGCCCACGGTTTGCCCACCCAGTGCTACGCAAAAAGGACAACCCACAGGTGAGGTTGGTCCCATCCCTCCTCCCATTGAGCATATTTACCAAAGTTGTAACTCAGGAAGGTGGTGAACATCCTCAGACAGAGAGCCGGGAGGTCCGAACGCGCCTGGTCTATCTGTCTAAAGGCCACCGCCCTCGCCAGAGGGAAGGTGGCCATTCCCCAGAGGAATTTGAAGAGCTCCTTCTCCAGTTCCTTCATCACAGCTCCCGGAGGGAGGTAGACCACCGCTATGTTATGCGCTACCGGCAACACCTACGTGCGTATGTAAACCGCCTTTTGATACACGGTCAGTTGCCACTTCCTCCACATCCCAATTTTTTCCTTCAACTTTTGAAGCCAAGCGAACCAGTTCCTCTTCCACCCTTCCTTGGCTATGGAATAGTAAATCCCCAGAATCTACACCTCCTCTACCTTCTGCTCATTCCTGCCCTCTCCCTCTTGGTCTGTTTCCATGGGAGCAATCTTAAGCTCCTCGTCCTCGGGATCAAAAGAAATAAGGCAACTTTTCTTCCTGTTTATTTGAGAACCCGAGGCACGTGTGTACGTATCAAAGATCCGCT
>NW_025335917.1:14211-44172 GCF_004798865.1 Varanus komodoensis
GCGCGGCAGAGGCAGCAAACGCCGCACCCCGGACTCCACCACCTGCCCTGACTGCCGCCACGCCCGGCACGTGTGAGAGGCGTGGCCGGACGCAGCGAACATCGGAAGGAGGAAGCCCCGCGCCCTGAAAAGCGCCGGCGGCGGCCGGGGGAAGAGCGCCGGCAAAAGAGGCACCGCGCACACGGCACCTGCACGCGCAGCAGAGGCAGCAAACGCCGCACCCCGGATTCCACCACCTGCCCTGACTGCCGCCACGCCCGGCACGTGTGAGAGGCATGGCCGGGTGCAGCGAACGTTGGAGGGAGGAAGTCCCGCGCCCTGAAAAGCGCCGGCGGCGGCCGGGGCCAGCGGCCCCAGGGCGTCGGCCAAAGGGCGGGGTCGCCACCGTTTGGGCACCGAGTGGTGGGGGGCTGGGCTGGCCAGGGGGCTTTGTTTGCCTGCGTGATTTTTAGCCTTCCTGCTACGCTGCGTGTCAGTGTAAGTTTTTAATTGTTTTTATAATTTAATTGTTTTATGGAGTCGTCCCTGGCCATGTTGCCGCTTGCGCTTCCTGGGGAGCGCACGGGCGCCGCCATTGGGGTAGTCTTGGGCAATGGACGTTATAGCTGTGGGAGCTTAACCTGTTCGCATAGAAGAAGGAGGGACAGATGGCTGGCACCTGTCCCTACTTCTGGTTTTGCTCCCAGCCAGAGGGTGCCAAGGAGTTTTGTGAGCCGCCCTTCGGGCCTGACGGTGCTGTTGCTTAACGCCAGGTCGGTCAATACCAAATCTTCCCTCATCCATGACTTGATTGTGGATGAGGGGGCCGACCTTGCTTGCATAACGGATACCTGGGGGGGGGGATGTTGCCCTCTCCCAACTATGCCCGTCTGGGCATCTGGTACAGCACTGTTCGCACCCAGAGGGGAGGGGAGGGGGGTCGCTTTGGTTTACCGAGCCTCCATCTCCCTCACAGGACTTTCGGACCCCTCGAGGCCGGGGCTGGAGCGCCTCTACTTGGTGTTGGGCGACCGAGACAGATTGGGGATTCTGTTGGTGTACCGTGCACCCTTCTGCCCAACAGTCTCCCTGCCTGAGCTGACGGAGATAGTCTCGGACCTGGTGTTGAGGACCCCCAGGATGTTGGTCCTGGGGGACTTCAATCTCCATGCCGAGACTGATCTGACCGGGGCGGCTCAGGACTTCATGGTCTCCATGGCGGCCATGGGGCTGTCTCAACATGTCATCGGCCCGACCCATGAACGTGGACACACCCTGGACCTGGTTTTCTCGACGGGACAGGAAGAGGGTGGTCTGAGGGTGAGGAATTTATGTTTGACTCCCCTGTCATGGTCAGATCACTTCCTGGTGAGGTTTGTGCTCGAGAGCGACTTCTCCCTCTGTAAGGGTGCAGATCCGATTGTGTGGGTCCGCCCCCGGAGCCGGATGGATCCAGAAGGATTCCTGAAGGCCCTGGGGGAGTTTCCGGCTGACAAGACGGGAGCTCCTGTCGAGGCCCTGGTCGAACTGTGGAATGGGGAGATGACCAGGGCTGTAGACACGATCGCTCCTAAGCGCCCTCTCCCACCGGGCAGAGCCCGCTCTTCCCCTTGGTATACCCCTGAATTGAGGGCGATGAAGCAGGTTGGGAGACGGCTAGAGCGTAGGTAGAGGAAATCACGTGATGAATCTGACCAAACATACTTGAGAGTCCACTATCGGGCCTATGCTGTGGTGGTGAGGGCGGCGAAAAAGAGATATTTTTCCGCTTCCATTGCCTCCTCGCAATGCCGTCCGGCGGAGCTTTTTCGAGTGGTGCATGGCCTGGTTTGTCCAGGTCCGAAAGAAGACCTGATTCCACCCTCAAAGGCCCGCTGTGACAACTTTGCCAGGCATTTCAGGGAGAAAATTGCTCAGATTCATCACGAGCTGGATTCCGCTATTGATACAGAGGCTTTAAGGGAGACGCCAATGCCGCCGTCTGGTCCAGAATTATTGGATGAATTTCAGTTATTGCGGCCCGATGATGTGGACAAGGTGCTTGGACGAGTACGTCCCACCACTTGCTTATTGGACCCTTGCCCGTCTTGGTTAATAAATGATTCCAAGCACGGGATTGGGACCTGGATTTTGGAAGTGATTAACGCCTCTCTGATGGAGGGTCGGGTGCCTGCCCCTTTAAAGGAGGCGGTAGTCCGACCGGTCCTGAAGAAGGCGTCACTGGATCCAGAGATGGCCACTAATTATAGACCAGTGGCCAACATCCCGTTTCTGGGCAAGGTGTTAGAGCGAGTGGTGGCGGGACAACTCCAAGCACTCTTGGATGAAACTGATTATCTGGACCCATTGCAGTCCGGCTTCAGACCCGGGTACGGTACTGAATCTGCCTTGGTCACCCTGTACGATGACCTGTGCAGGGAGAAAGACAGGGGGAGTGCATCCCTGTTGGTTCTCCTGGACCTCTCAGCGGCTTTCGATACCATCGACCATGGTATCCTTCTGGACTTGCTTGTGGGATTGGGGGTCGGAGGCACTGCTTTGCAGTGGTTCCGCTCCTATCTCGACTGCCGGTTCCAGAAGGTGGTGCTGGGGGACTATGGCTCTGCGCCATGGCAGCTATGCCATGGAGTGCCACAGGGGTCCATTCTGTCCCCATTGCTGTTTCAACATTTACATGAAACCGCTGGGAGAGGTCATCAGGAGGTGTGGGCTGTGGAATCATCAGTACGCTGATGATACCCAGCTCTACCTCTCGTTCTCCACCAATCCAGGTGAGGCAGTGGCTGTACTGAACCTGTTCCTGGCCGAGGTAATTGGCTGGATGAGGGCCAATAAACTGAAGCTCAATCCAGACAAGACGGAAGTCCTGTTGGTTGGAGGATCGGGCTTCGGAAAGGGTGAATTGAACCTTGTCCTGAACGGGGTTGCATTCCCTCTTAGGGACAAGGTCCGCAGCTTGGGAGTGCTCCTCGACCCGGAGCTTTCATTAGAAGCTCAGGTGACCGCAGTGGCGAGGAGCGCTTTCCTCCAGCTTCGGCTGATCCACCAGCTGCGCCCCTATCTGGAGAATGACTGCCTCGCGACAGTGACACATGCATTGGTGACTTTCCGTCTCGACTTCTGTAACGCGCTCTACGTGGGGCTACCGCTGAAGACGGTCCGGATACTTCAACTGGTTCAAAACAGAGCTGCCAGGCTGCTGATGGGGACTGGGCGTTGTGTTCACATGACTCCAGTTGTCCGTCAGCTTCACTGGCTTCCCATTGAAGTCCGGGCCCAATTCAAGGTGTTGGTGATGACCTATAAAGCCCTAAACGGCTTGGGTCCTGGTTACCTTAAGGAGCGCTTACATCCTTATATGCCCAGCCGCCCCTTGAGATCGGCGGGGGAGGCCCTTCTCCGGGAACCCTCCATGAAAGAAATTAGGAGGGTGGGTACTCGGAGGAGGGCTTTCGCCGCGGTGGCGCCTAAGTTTTGGAACGCGCTCCCCAGAGAGGTCCGCCTGGCGCCGTCGTTATTTGTTTTTCGGCGCCAGGCGAAGACCTTTTTATTCAAGCGGCATTTTAACTGTTAATATTATTGGTTTTATCTGGCCAGGGCGGCTTATTTTATACTGTATTGTTGTATTTTAATTTTATATATATTTTAATTTATATTATAATTATTTTAATTTATTGATATGAGCCGCCCCGAGGCTTCGGCGAATAGGGCGGCATAAAAATGTTTTAATAAATAAATAAATAAATAAAATAAAATAAAATAGGGCCAAGTGTGCACGTAGTCCTCTTTGAGACGCTGTCATTCCGTGCTGGCCTCCGTTTCAGCCCGTTCTGAGCACGTTCCTACAGTTGGAAGGCACACCCGGAGGCCGCGATTTCCCGGCCCCACCCTGACAGAGGGCCAAATGTTGCCTGAAAGAGGGCGAAACGGACACACCTAGTTCTCTTTGAGATGCTGTACCTCTACGCAGGCCTCCGTTTCCGCCCGTACAGAGCGCATTCCGACGTTCGGAGGCCAGCCCGAAAGTCGGGATTTCCCGGCCCCAGCTGACAGAGGCAAAAGTTGCCCGGAAAAAGGGTGACGCGCGTACCTATTCCTTTTGGAAACGCTTTTCCTGCGCGCGGGTCTCTGTTTCCGCCCGTTCCGAGCGCTTTCCGACATTCGGAGGCCTGCCCGGAGGCTGGGATTTCCCAGCCCCACGCTGACAGAGAGGCAATATTTGCCTGAAAAGAGGCGACCCAGACACACATAGTCCTCTTTGAGACGCTGTCCCTCCGTGCAGGTCTCCATTTCCGCCCATTCCGAGCGCGTTCCGATGGACGGAGGCCTGCCCGGAGCCCGGGATTTCGTGGCCCCACGCTGAAAGAGCGGCATAAGTTGCCCAGAAAAAAGGGCGACGCGCAACTAATCCTGTTCGAAACGCAGTCCCTACGCGCAGGCCTAGGTTTCCGCCCATTCCGCGAGCATTCCGAAGGTAGGAGGCCCACCCGGAGGCCGGGATTTCCCAGCCCCATGCTGACAGAGAGGCAAAAGTTGCCTGGAAAGATGGTGACATGGACACACCAAGTCCTATTTGAGACGATATCCCTCCACGCAGGCCTCCGTTTCTGCCCGTTCAGAGCACGTTCCTACAGTCAGAAGCCCACCCGGAGGTCGCGATTTCCCGGCCCCACCCTGACAGAAAGGCAAAAGTTTCCTGAAAAGATGGTGACATGGACACATAAAGTCCTCTTTGAGACGCTGTCCCTCTGCGCAGGTCTCCGTTTCCGCCCTTTCTAAGAGCGTTCCGACGGTCGGAGGCCCGGCCGAAGTATGGGATTTCCTGGCAGCACGCTGACAGAGGGGCAAAAGTAGCCAGGAAAAAAGGCGACACATGCGCACCTAGTCCTCTTTGAGACGCTGTTTCTCTGCGCAGGCCTACGATTCCGCCCCTTCCGAGCGCGTTCCGACGGTCGTAGGCCTGTCTGGAGGCCAGGATTTCCTGGCTCCACCGTGACAGGGGGGCAAATGTAGCTTCGAAAAAAGGGCCACGCGCGCAATAGTCCTCTTTGCGACGCTGTCCATATGCGCAGGCCTCCGTTTCCGCACGTTCCGAGCAGGTTCCAACGGTCGGAGGTCCGCACGAAGGTGGGATTTCCGGGCCCCACGCTGACACAGGGGCAAAAGTTGCCCGGAAAAAAGGGCGACGCGCGCACCTAATCCTGTTGGAGACACTGTCCCTACACGCATGCCGCCGTTCCCCACCATTCCCAGCGCGTTCTGACGGTCGGAGGGCCGTCCGGAGGCCGCGATTTCCATTCCCACCCTGACAGACGGGCAAAATGTGCCCTGAAAAGGGGGCGACGCGGACACTCCTAGTCCTCTATGAGACGCTGTCCCTCCGCGCAGGCCTTCGTTTCTGCCCATTCCGAGAGTTTTCCTGCAGTCAGACGCCCGCCCGAAGGATGGGCTTTCCCGGCCCCACCCTGACAGAGAGCCAAAAGTTGCCTGAAAAGAAGGTTACACGGACACAACTGATCCTCTTTGAGACGATGTCCCTCTGTGCAGGCCTCAGTTTCCGTCCCTTCCGAGCAAGTTCCGACGGTCGTAGGCCCGTCTGGAGGCCGCGATCTCCCAGACCCACCCTGACAGAGGGGCAAAAGTAGCCCGGAAAAAAGGCAACACACGTGCACCTAGTCCTCTTTGAGACGCTGTTTCTCTGTGCAGGCCTCCGTTTCCGCCCCTTCCGAGCGCGTTCCGACGGTCATAGGCCCGTCTGGAGGCCAGGATTTCCAGGCTCCACCGTGGCAGAAGGGCAAAAGTTGCCTCAAAAAGAGGGCGAAGTGCACTTAATCCTCTTTGAGACGCTGTCCCTCCACGCAGGCCTCCGTTTCTGCCCGTTCCGAGCGCGAACCTACAGTCGGAAACCCTCTGAGAGCCCGCGATTTCCAGGCCCCACCCTGACAGAGGGGCAAAAATTGCCTTGAAAAGGGGGCCAAGCACGCCCGTAGTCCTCTTTGAGACGCTGTCCCGCTGCACAGGCCTCTGTTTCCGCCCGTTCCAAGCGAGTTCCTTGGTCGGAGGTCCGCCCGAAGGCCGGGATTTCTGGCTCCACCTTGACCGAGTGGCAAAAGTTGCTCCGAAAAAAAGGCGACGTGCGCAACTAGTCCTCTTTTAGACGCTGTCCCTCCGCGCAGGCCTCCGTTTCCGCCCCTTCCAAGTGCGTTCCGATGGTCGTAGGCCCGTCTGGAGGGCAGGATTTCCTGGCACCACCGTGACAGAGGGGCAAATGTTGCTTCAAAAAAGAGGGCCACGCGCGCACGTAGTCCTCTTTGAGAGTCTGTCCCTCTGCACAGGCCTCCATTTCCGCACATTCTGAACTCATTCCGACGGTCGGAGTCACGCCCGGAGGCCGCGATTTCCCGGCCCCACCCTGACAGATGGGCAAAAGTTGCCCTGAAAAGAGGGTGACGCGGACACAACTAGTACTCTTTCAGACGGTGTCCCTCCACACAGGCCAACGTTTCCGCCCATTTCAAGCGCTTTCCGACGGTCGGAGGTCCACCCGGACACCGCGATTGCCCGGCCCCACCCTGACAGAGGGACATAGGTTGCATGAAAAGAAGGCGACACGGAAACACCTTGTCCTCTTTGAAACGCTGTCCTTCCGCGAAGGCCTCCGGTACCGCCAGTTCTGAGCGCGTTCCGACGGTTGGACTCCTGTCCAGAGGCCGCAGTTTCCCAACCCCTCACTGACAGTGGGGCAAAAGTTGCCGCCAAAAGAGGGCCACCCGCGCACGTAGTCCTCTTTGAGAAGCTGTCCCTCCGCGCAAGAATTCATTTCTTCCCGTTCCAAGCGCATTTCCACAGTCGGAGGCCCGCACGGAGGCCGCGATTTCCTGGCCCTACCCTGAGAGTGGGCCAAAGGTTGCATTAAAAGAGGGCGACACGGACACCCATAGTCCTCTTTGGGACGCTGCCCCTCCTTGCAGGCCTCCGTTTCCGCCCATTCCGAGCGCGTTCCGACGATCGGAGACCCGCCCGGAGCCCGTGATTTCCCGGACCCACGCTGTCAGAGAGACAAAAGTTGCCCCGATAAAAGGGCGACCTGCGCACAAAATCCTGATGGAGACACGGACACACCTAGTCCTCTTTGAGACGCTGTCCCTCCTTGCAGGCCTCCATCTCCACCCGTTCCGAGCACGTTCCGACGCTTGGAGGCCCGCCAGGAGCCCGGAATTTCCCGGCCCCACACTGACAGAGAAGCAAAAGTTGCCCCGAAAAAAGAGCGACGCCCGCGCACCTAGTAATCTTTGAGACGCTGTCCCTCCGCGCAGGCCTCCGTTTCCGCCCCTTCCGAGTGCGTTCCAATGGTCGTAGGCCCGTCTGGAGGCCAGGATTTCCCAGTTCCACTGTGACAGAAGGGGAAATGGTGCTTCAAAAAGAGGGCCACGCGCGCACGTAGTCCTCTTTGAGACACTGTCCCTCCACGCAGGCCTCCGTCTCCGCCTGTTCCGAGCACGTTCTGACGATTGGAGGCCCGCCCGGAGGCGGGGATTTCCCCACGCCACCCTGGAAGAGGGCCAAGTGTTTCCTGAAAAGAGGGCGAGACGGACACACCTAGTCCTCTTTGAGACGCTGTCCCTCCTTGCAGGCCTCCGTCTTCTGGGCACGTTCCGGCAGTAGGAGGCCCGCCCGGAGCCCGGAATTTCCCGGTTCCACACTGACAGAGAGGCAAAAGTTGCCCCGAAAAAAGAGCGACGCCCGCGCACCTAGTCCTCTTTGAGACACTGTCCCTCCATGCAGGCCTGCGTTTCAACCCCTTCCAAGCGCCTTCCGACCATCGGTGGCCAGCCCGAATGCGGGATTTCCCGGCCCCACGCTGACAAAGAGGCAAATGTTGCCCAAAAAAATGCCGACGCGCGCACCTAATCCTGTTGGATACGCTTTTCCCTACGACAGGCCTCCGTTTCCGCTCGTTCCGAGTGTGTTCCGATGATTGGAGGCCTGCCCGGAGACTGGGATTTCCCGGCCCCACCATGACAGAGGGTCAAAATTTACCTCGAAAAGAGGGCCACACGTGCACGTAATCCTCTTTGAGACGCTGTCCCTCCGGGCAGGCCTCCATTTCCGCCCATTCCGAGCGCGTTCCTACGTTCAAAGGCCCGCCCAGAAGCCTTGTTTTCCCGGCCCCACCCGGACAGAGAGGCAAAAGTTGCCCCCAAAAGAGGGCGATGCGGACACACCTATTCCTCTTTGAGACCCTGTCCCTCCACACAGCCCTCCATTTCCGCTAGTACCGATTTCGTTCCGATGGTCGGAGGCCCGCCCTAAGGCCAGGATTTCCTTGCCCCATCCTGGCAGAGAGGCAAAACTTGCCCGGAAAAAAGGTTGACGCGCGCGCCTAATCCTGTTGGAGACACTGTCCGAAAGCGCAGGCCTCTGTTTACTCCAGTTCCGAGCGCGTTCCGACGGTTGGAGGCCCGCATAGAGCCCGGGATTTCCGGGACACACGCTGACGGAGAGGCAAAAGTTGCACGGAAAAATGGCGACGCGCGCACCTAATCCTGTTAGAGACGCTGTCCCTACGCACAAGGCTCCGTTTCCGCCCGTTCCGAGCGCGTTTAGATGGCCGGAGGCCCGCATGGAGCCCAGAATTTCCCGGCCCCACGCTGACAGAGGGGCAAAAGTTGCCCGGAAAAAAGGGCAACGCGCGCACCTAATCCTGTTGGAGACACAGCCAACACGCACGGACCTCCGTTTCCTCCCGTTCCGAGGGTGTTCCGACGATTTGAGGCCCGCCCGGAGGCTGGGATTTCCTGGCCCCACAGTGAAAAAGGTGCAAAAGTTGCCTCAAAAAGAGGGCCACGCGCGCACCTAGTCCTCTTTCAGACGCTGTCCATCCGTGCAAGCCTCTGTTTCTGCCGTTCCGAGCACATTCCGACGGACGGAGGCCCTCCCAGAGCCCGGGATTTCCCAGACCCACCGTGACAGAGGGGCAAAAGTTAACTCGTAAAGAGGGCCACGTGTGCATTTAGTCCTCTTTGAGACGCTGTCCCCGCACGCAGGCCTCCGTTACCACCCGTACCAAGCGAGTCCTGACGGTCGGATGGCCGCCCAAAGGCCGGGATTTCCTGTCCCCACGCTGTCAGAGAGGAAAAAGTTGCCCGGAAAAAAGGGCGACGCGCACACCTAATCCTGTTGGAGAATCCGTCCCTATGCGCAGGCCTCCGTTTCCAACCGTTCCGAGCGCGTTTCGACGGACGAAGCCCGCCCAAAGGCCGAGATTTCCCTGCACCACCCTGACAGAGAGGCAAAAGTTGCCTAGAAAAAAAGACGACATTCGCACTTAATCCTGTTCCAAGCGCTTTCAGACGATTGGAGCCCCGCCCGGAGACCGGGATTTCCTGGCCCCCGGTTTCAGAGGGGCAAAACTTGCCTCAAAAAGAGGGCCACGCGCGCACGTAGTCCTCCTTGAGACGCTGTCCCTCCGCACAGGCCTCTGTTTCTGCCCGTTCTGAGCGTGTTCCTACAGTCGGAGGCCCGCCCGGAGGCCACGATTTGCCGGCCCCACCCTGACAGAGGGCCAAATTGCATGAAAAGTGGGCGACACGGACATGCCCAGCCCTCTTTGAGACGCTCTCCCTACGCGCAGGCCTCCGTTTCCGCCCGTTCCGAGCATGTTCCAACGGTCGAAGGACCGCCCGGAGGCCGGGATTTCCCTGCTCCACCATGACAGAGGGGCAAATGTTGCATCGAAAAATGGGCGACGCTCACCTAGTCCTCTTTGAGATGCTGTCCCTCCGCGCAGGTCTCAATTTCTGTGCCTTCCAAGCGCGTTCCTACGGTCGGAGGCCCGCCCAGAGGCCGGGATTTCATGGCCCCACAATGACAGAGAGGCAAAAGTTGCCCAGAAAAAAGGGCGACGTGCACATTCAATCCTATTTGAGACGCTGTCCCTAGCGCAGGCCTACGTTTCCACCCCTTCCGAGCGTGTTCTGACGGTCGGAGGCCCGCCCGAAGGCCGAAATTTCCCGGCCCCACGCTGACAGAGAAGCAAAAGCTGCCCCGAAAAAAGAGTGACGCCCGCGCACCTAGTCCTCTTTGAGATGCTCTCCCTCCACGCAGGCCTCCGTTTCCGCCCCTTCCAAGTGCGTTCCGATGGTCGTAGGCCCGTCTGGAGGGCAGGATTTCCTGGCACCTCCGTGACAGAGGGGCAAATCTTGCTTCCAAAAGAGGGCCACGCGCGCACGTAGTCCTCTTTGAGAGTCTGTCCCTCTGCGCAGGCCTCCATTTCCCCACATTCTGAACTTGTTCCGACGGTCGGAGTCAAGCCCGGAGGCCACTATTTCCCGGCCCCACCCTGACAGAGGGGCAATAGTTGCTCCGAAAAGAGGGTGACACGGACACAACTAGTACTCTTTCAGATGCTGTCCCTCCACGCAGGCCAACGTTTCCGCCCGTTTCGAGCGCTTTCCGACGGTCGAAGTCCCGCCCGGAGGCCGTGATTTCCCGGCCCCGCCCTGACAGAGGGCCATAGGTTGCATGAAAAGAGGGCGAAACGGAAACACCTAGTCCTCTTTGAGATGCTGTCCCTCCGTGCAGGCCTCCGGTTCAGCCAGTTCCGAGCGCATTCCTACGGTTGGAGTCCTGCCCAGAGGCCGCGGATTCCCGACCCCTCACTGACAGTGGGGCAAAGTTTGCATCAAAAGAGGGCGACTCGCGCACCTAGTCCTCTTTGAGACGCTGTCCCTACGCGCAGGGCTTCATTTCTTCCCGTTCCGAGCGCGTTCCTACAGTCGGATGCCCGCACGGGGGCCGCGATTTCCGGCCCCACCCTGACAGAGGGGCAAATGTTGGCCCGAATAGAGGGCCACGTGGACACACCTAGTCCTCTTTGAGACGCTGTCCCTCCACCCAGGCCTCCGTTTCCGCCCAATCCGAGCACGTTCCGACGGTCGGAGCTCCACCCGGAGGCCACAACTTCCCGGTCCCACCCTGACATATGGGCAAGTCTTGCCCCGAAAACAGGGCGATACGTGCGCACCAAGTCCTCTTTCAGACGCTGTCCCTACGCGCAGGCCTCTGTTTCTGCCCTTTCCAAGCGCGTTCCGACAGTCGGAAGCCCGCTCAGAGGCTGCGATTTCCCAGGCCCACCCTGACAGATGGGCAAGACATGCCCCGAAAATACGGTGACACGGACATACTTAGTTCTCTTTGAGACGCTGTCGTTCCACGCAGGCCTCTGTTTCTGCCCTTTCCAAGCACGTTACGATGGCCGGAGGAACGCCCGGAGGCCGCGATTTCCCGGCCCCACCTTGACAGAGGCCCCAAAGTTTCCCCAAAAAGAAGGCGACGCGGAAACAACTAGTCCCCTTTGAGACGCTGTCCCTCCACGCAGGCCTCCATTTCCGCCCATTCCGAGTGCGTTCCAACGTCGGAGGCCCGCCCGGAGGCTGCGATTTCCCGGCCCCACTCTGACAGAGGCCCAAAAGTTTCCCCAAAAAGTGGGCGACGTGGACACAACTGGTCCCCTTTGAGACGTTGTCCCTCCGCGCAGGCTTCCGTTTCTGGCCATACCGAGCGCTTTACGACGGTTGGAGGCCCTCCCGAAGGACAGGATTTCCCGGCCCGATCCTGACAGAGAGGCAAAAGATTCACGGAAAACAGGGCAAAGCGCGTGCAAATAGTCCTCTTTGAGACGCTGTTCTTCGCGCAGGCCTCCGTTTCCGCCCGTTCCGAGTGCGTTCTGACAGTTGGAGGCCCGCCCGGACGCTGCGATTTCCCGGCCCCACCCTGACAAAGGCCCAAAAGTTTCCCCAAAAAGAGGGTGACGTTGACACACCTAGTCCCCTTTGAGACGATGTCCCTCCGCGCATGCCTCCTTTTCCGCCTATTCCGAGCGCGTTCCGACGGTCGGAGGCCTGCCCGGAGGCCGCGATTTCCCAACCCCCGCTGACAGTGGGGCAAAGATTGCCCGAAAACAGGGTGACGCGCATCCACCTAGTCCTCTTGGAGGCGCTGTCCCTCCGTGCAGGCCTCCGTTTCCACCCATTCTGAGCACGTTCCGGCAGTTGGAGGTCCGCCCACAGCCCGCGATTTCCCGTCCCCACCCTGACAGAGGCCCAAAAGTTTCCCCAAGAAGAGGGTGACGCGGACACACCTAGTCCCCTTTGAGACGCTGTCCCTCGCGCAGGCATCCGTTTCCACCCGTTCCGAGGACGTTCC
Source organism: Varanus komodoensis (assembly GCF_004798865.1). Lineage (NCBI taxonomy): Eukaryota > Metazoa > Chordata > Lepidosauria > Squamata > Varanidae > Varanus > Varanus komodoensis. Next base: position 26,398 of record NW_025335917.1, read on the forward strand.
GACGGTCGGAGGCCCGCCCGGAGGCCGCGATTTCCTGCCCCCACCCTGACAGTGGAGCCAAAGTTGCCCCGAAAAGAGGTTGACGCGGACACACCTAGTCCTCTTTGAGACGCTGTCCCTCCGCGTAGGCCTCCGTTTCTGCCTGTTCCAAAAGCGTTCCCAATTCGGAGGCCCGCCCGGAGGCCGTGATTTCCCGGCCCTCACCCTGACAAAGGGGCAAAAGTTGCACCGACAAGACGGCCACACGGACACACCTAGTTCTCTTGGAGACGATAACCCTCGCGCAGACCTCCGTTTCTCCCCTTTCTGCTTGCGTTCCGAGGGTCGGAGGCCGGCCCTGAGGCTGCGATTTCCCGGCCCCACCCTGACAGTGGGGCAAATGTTGCCCCGAAAAGGGGGTGATACGGACACACCTAGTCCTCTTTGAGACGCTGTCCCTCCACGCAGGCCTCCGTTTCTGCCCTTACCGATCGCGTTCCGACAGTCCGAGGCCCACCCGGAAGCCACGATTCCCCGGCCCTACCCTGAAAGAGGGGAAACAGTTGCCCCGAAAAGAGGGACATGTAGACTCACCTAGTCCTCTTTGAGACGCTGTCCTTCTGCGCATGTCTCCGTTTCCGCCCATTCCGAGCTCATTTCGATGGTCACAGGCCCGCCCGGAGGCCGCAATTTCCCGGCCCCACCGTGACAGAAGGGCACGACTTGCCCTGAAGAGAGGCTGACGCGGACACACCTAGTCCTCTTTGAGATGCTGTCCCTCGCGCAGGCTTCCATTTCCGCCCGTTCTGAGCAGGTTGCGACGGTCGGAGTCCCGCCCAGAGGCCGCGATTTCCGGCCCCACCCTGACAGAGGGGCAAAAGTTCCCCCAAAAAGAGTGTCACACGGACACTCCTTGTCCTCTTTGAGATGTTGTCCCTCCACGCAGGGATCCATTTCAGCCCTTACCGAGCACGTTCTGACAGTCAGAGGCCCGCCCAGAGGCAGCGTTTTCCTGGCCCCACCTTGAGAGAGGCCCAAAAGTTTCCTCAAAAAGACGGTGATGCGGACACACCTGGTCCCCTTTGAGACGCTGTCCCTCCTCGCAGAAATCCGTTTCCACCCGTTCCGAGTGCGTTCCGACGGTCGGATGCCCGCCCAGGGGCCGCAATTTCCCGCCTCCACCCTGACAGAGGGGCAAAAGTTGCCCCGAACAGAGGGCCGCGTAGACACACCTCGTCCTCTTTGAGATGCTGTCCCTCGCGCAGGCCTCCGTTTCCGCCCGTTCTGAGTGCGTTCCGACGGACGGAGGCCCGCCCGGAGGCCACGATTTCCCGGCCCCACTCTGACAAAGGGGCAAAAGTTGCTCTGTAAAGAGGGCCACGCGGACACGCATAGTCCTCTTTGAGACGCTGTCCCTACGCGCAGCTTCCGTTTCTGCCCATACCGAGCACGTTATGATGGTCCGAGGCCCGCCCGAAGGCCAGGATTTCCCGGCCTGACCCTGAGAGAGAGGCAAAAGATGCCCAGAGAACAGGGCGAAGTGCGCGCACCGAGTCCTCTTTGAGAAGCTGTCCTTCACGCAGCCCTCTGTTTCCTCCTGTTCTGAGCGCGTTCCGACGTTTGGAGGCCCGCCCGGACTCCACGATTTCCCGGCCCCACCCTGACAGTGGGGCTAAAGTTCCCCCGAAAACAAGGGGAAGCGCGCGCACCTAGTCCTCTTGGAGAAAATGCCCTCCGTGCAGGCCCCCGTGTCCGCTTATTCTGAGCGCGTTCCGATTGTCGGACGTACGCCCGGAGGCCGTGATTTCCCAGCCCCACTTTGACAGAGGGGAAAAAGCTGTCCCGAAAAGAGGGCGACGCGCGCGCACCTTGTCCTCTTCGAGACACTGTCCCTTGCTCAGGCCTCCGTTTCAGTTCCTTCCGAGCGCGTTCTGATGGTCGGAGGCCTGCTCAGAGGCTGCAATTTCCCGCCACCCCCCTGACAGATGGGTTAAAGTTGCCCCGAAAAGGGGGCGACGCGGACTCACCTAGTCCTCTTTGAGACGCTGTCCCTCCGTGTAGCCCTCCGTTTCCACCCGTTCTGAGTGCGTTCCAACAGTCGGCGGCCAGCCCAGAGGTTGCGATTTCCCAGCCCCACCCTGACAGATGGGCAAAAGTTGCCCCGAAAACAGGGGGACGCGCGTGCACCTTGTCCTCTTGGATACGCAGTCCCTCCACGCAGGCCTCCATTTCCACCTGTTCTGAGCGCTTTCCGACGGTCGGAGGCCCTCCCAGAGGCCGCGATTTCCCGGCCCCACCCTGACAGAAAGACAAATGTTGCCCAGAAATGAGGTCAACTCAGACACACCTAGTCCTCTTTCAGACGCTGTCCCTCCATGCAGGCCTCCGTTTCTGACCGTACCGACCGTGGTTCGACAGTTGGAGGCCCGCCCAAAGGCCGGGATTTCCCGGCCCCACTCTGTCAGAGGGCCAAACGTTTCCCCAACAGAGGGTGACAAGCGCAGCTAGTCCATTTGAGGCGCTGTCCCTCCGCGCAGGCATCCGTTTCCACCCGTTCCGAGCGCTTCCCGACGGTCGGAAACCCACACGGAAGCCGCGATTACCCGTCCTCACCCTGATAGCCGGGCAAAAGTTGCCCCGAAAAGAGGGCCATGCAGACTCACCTAGTCCTCTTGGAGACGCTGTCCCTCGCGCAGGCCTCCATTTCCGCCCATTCCGAGCGCATTCCGATGATCAGTGACGAGCCCGGAGGCCGCGACTTCCGGTCACCAACCTGACAGAAGGGCAAAAGTTGCCCCGAAAAGAGGGCCACGCAGACACACCTATCCTCTTTGAGATGCAGTTCCTCCACGCAGGCCTCCGTTTCCGCCCGTTCTGAGTGCGTTCCGACGTTCGGAGGCCCGCCCAGAGGCCTCGATTTCCCGGCCCCACCCTGACAAAGGCCCAAATTTTCCCCAATAAGAGGGTGATGTGGACACACTTAATCCCCTTTGAGACGCTGTCCCACCGCGTAGAAATCCGTTTCCGCCCATTCTGTGCGCGTTCCGACGGTCGGAGGCCCGCCCAGAGGCCGCGATTTCCCGGCCCCAGCCTGACAGAAGGCCAAAAGTTGCCCCGAATAGAGGGTAACGTGGACACACCGAGTCCCCTTTGAGATGCGGTCCCTCGCGCAGGCCTCCGTTTCCGCCCGTTCCGAGCAGGTTCCGAAGGTCGGAGGCCCGCCCGGAGGCCGCTATTTCCTGGACCCACCCTGACAGAGGCCCAACAGTTTCCCCAAGAAGAGGGGGATGAGGACAAACCTAGTCCCCTTTGAAACGCTGTCCCTCCGCGCAGGGCTCTGTTTCGGCCCGTTCCGAGCACGTTACGACGGTCGGAGGCTTGCCTGGAGGCCACGATTTCCCTGCCGCACGCTGACAGTGGGGCATACGTTGCCCCGAAAAGAGGGCCACGTGGACACACCTACTCCTCTTTGAGACGTTGTCCTTGCGCAAGTCTCCACTTCCGCCCGTTCCGATTGCGTTCCGACGTTCGGAGGCCCGCCCAGAGGCCTCGATTTCCCGGCCCAACTCTGACAGAGGCCCAAAAGTTTCCCCAAAAAGAAGGCGACACGGACACACCTAGTCCCCTTTGAGAAGCTTTCCCTGCGCACAGAAATCCGTTTCCGCTCTTTCCGTGTGCGTTCCGACGGTCGGAGTCCCGCCCAGAAGCCGCGATTTCACGGCTCCACCTTGGCAGAGGTCCAAAAGTTGCCCTGAAAAGAGGGTCACGCAGACATACATAGTCCTCTTTGAAACACTGTCCCTCGTACAGGCCTCCATTTCCACCCATTACGCGCATGTTTCGATGGTCGGAGGCCCACCCGGACGCCGCGATTTCCCGGCCCCACCCTGACAGAGGCCCAAAAGTTTCCCCAAAAAGAGGGTGACGCGGACACGACTAGTCCCCTTTGAGACGCTGTCCCTCCGCGCAGAAATCCGTTTCCGCCCATCCGTGTGCGTTCCGATGGTCGGAGGCCCGCCCAGACGCCACGACTTCCCGGCTCCACCCTGACAGAGGTCCAAAAGTTGCCCCGAAAAGAGGGTCTCGCGGACATACATAGTTCTCTTTGAGACGCTGTCCCTCCACACAGGCCTCCATTTCGGCCCATTCCGAGCGCGTTCCAACGGTCGCAGGCCCGCCCGGTGGCCGCAATTTCCCAGCCCCAGCCTGACAGAGGAACAAAAGTTGCCCCGAAAAGGGGCCATGCACGCGCACTTACTCCTCTTTCAGACGCTGTCCCTCCACGCAGGCCTCCGTTTCTGCCCATTATGAGCATGTTTCGATGGTCGGAGGCCCGCCCGGAGGCCGCGATTTCCCGGCCCCACCCTGACAAAGGCCCAAAAGTTTCCCCAAAAACAGGGTGACGCGGACACACCTAGTCCTCTTTGAGACGCTGTCCCTCCGCGCAGGCTTCCGTTTCTGCCCATACCGAGCGCGTTACGACAGTCGGGGGTCCGCCCGAAGGCCAGGATTTCCCGGCCCGACCCTGACAGAGAGGCAAAAGTTGCCAAGAAAACAGGGCGAAGCGCGCGCACCTAATCCTCTTTGAGACGCTGTCCCTCTACGCAGGCTTCCGTTTCTGCCCATACCGAGCACGTTACGACGGTCGGGGGTCCGCCCGAAGGCCAGGATTTCCCGGCCCCACCCTGACAGAGGCCCAAAAGTTTCCCCAAAAAGAGAGTGACGCGGACACACCTAGTGCCCTTTGAGACGCTGTCCCTCCGCGCAGGACTCTGTTTCCACCCATTCCGAGCGCGTTCCGACATTCGGAGGCCCGTCCAGAGGCCGCGATTTCCCGGCCCCACCCTGACAGAGGCCCAAAAGTTTCCCCAATAATAGGGTGACGTGCACACACCTAGTCCCTTTTACGACGCTCTGCCTCTGCGTATAAATCCGTTTCTGCCCATTTCGAGCGCCTTCCGACGGTCGGAGGCCCGCCCGGAGGCCGCAATTTCCCAGCCCCACCCTGACAGAGGGGGAAAAGTTGCCCCGAATAGAGGGTGACGCGGACACACCTAGTTCCCTTTGAGACGCTGTCCCTCACGCAGGCCTCCTTTTCCGCCCATTCCGAGCACGTTCCGACGGTCGGAGTCCGCACGTAGTCCGCGATTTCCTGACCCCACCCTGCCAGAGGGCCAAAAGTTGCCCCGAAAGAGGGTGACACGGACACACCTAGTCCTCTTTGAGACGCTGTCCCTCATCCAGGCCTCCGTTTCCACCCAATCTGAGCACGTTCCGACGGTCGGAGGCCCGCCCGGAGGCCGCGATTTCCCGGCCGCACACTGACAGTGGGGCCAAAGTTGCACCGAAAGAGGGTGACACGGACACACCTAGTCCTCTTTGAGACGCTGTCCCTCATCCAGGCCTCCGTTTCCACCCAATCTGAGCACGTTCCGACGGTCGGAGGCCCGCCCGGAGGCCGCGATTTCCCGGCCGCACACTGACAGTGGGGCCAAAGTTGCACCGAAAGAGGGTGACGCGAACACACCTAGTCCTCTTTGAGACGCTGTCCCTCGCCCAGGCCTCCGCTTCCGTCCATTCCGAGCGCCTTCCCACGGTCGGAGGCCCGCCCGGAGGCCGAGATTTCCAGGCCCGACCCTGACATAGAGGGAAAAGATGCCTGGAAAACAGGGCGAAGAGCGCGGACCTAGTCCTCTTTGAGAAGCTTTCCTTCACGCAGGCCTCCGTTTCAGTGCGTTACGAGCGCGTTCCGACGGTCGGAGGCCGCCCGGAGGCCGCGATTTCCCGGCCCCACCCTGACAGAGGCCCAAAAGTTGCCCCGAAAAGAGGGCCGCGAGGACTCACATTGTCCTCTTTGAGACGCTGTCCTTCCACGCAGGCCTCCGTTTATGCCCGTTCCGACCGCGTTCCCACGGTCTGAGGCCCGCCCGAAGGCTGGGATTTCCCGACTCCACCCTGACAGAGGGGCAAAAGTTGCCCCGAAAAGAGGTCCACACGGACACACCTAGTTCCCTTGGAGACGCAGTCCCTCCGCACAGGCCTCTATTTTGGCCCATTCCGAGCGCGTTCCAACGGTCGGAGGCCCGCCCGGAGGTCGCGATTCCCGGCCCAACCTGACAGAGGGCCAAAAGTTCCCCCAAAAAGGGAGGGATGTGCGCACACCTAGTCCTCTTGGAGACGCTGTCCCTCTGCACAGGCCCCAGTTTCCGCCCGTTCCGACCGCGTTCCGACTGTCAGAGTTTCGCCCGGAGTCCGCGATTTCCCAGCCCCACTCTGACAGAGGGGCAAAAGTTGCCCCGAAAAGGGGCCATGCACGTGCACTTACTCCTCTTTGAGACGCTGTCCCTCCATGCGGGTCTCCGTTTGTGCCTGTTCTGAGTGCGTTCTGATGGTCGGAGGCCCTCCCGGAGAACGCGATTTCCCGGCCCAATCTGACAGAGGGGCAAAGTTGCTCCGTAAAGAGGGCCACACGGACACACCTGGTTCACTTGGAGACGCAGTCCCTCGCGCAGGCCTCCGTTTCCGCCCGTTCCAAGCATGTTCCGATGGTCGCAGGCACGCCTGGAGGCCGCGATTTCCCGACCCCACCATGACAGAGGCCCAGAACTTTCCCCAAAACGAGGGTGACCCGGACACACCTTGTCCACTTTGAGACGCTGTCCCTCCACGCAGACCTCTGTTTCTGGCGTTCCGAGCACGTTCCGACAGTCGGAGGACCGCCCGGAGGTCGCGATTTCCCAGCCCACCCTGACAGAGGGCCAACAGTTGCCCTGAAAAGAGGGGGATGTGCGCGCCCCTAGTCCTCTTGGAGACGCTGTCCCTCCGCGGGGGCCTCTGCTTCCCCTTGTTCTGAGCGCATTCCGATGGTCAGAGTTCCGCCCGGAGTCCGCGATTTCCGGGCCCGACTCTGACAGGGGGGCAAAAGTTGCCCCAAAAAGGGGCCATGCACGAGCACTTACTTCTCTTTGAGACGCTGTCCCTCCACGCAGGTCTCCGTTTCTGCCTGTCCTGAGTGCGTTCCGACGGTCGGAGACCCTTCCGGCGGCCACGATTTCCCGGCCTCAAGCTGACAGAGGGCCAAGAGTTGCCCCGAAAAGAGGGTGACGCGGACACACCTTGTCTTCTTTGAGACGGTGTCAATCCACGCAGGCCTCCGCTTCCATCCGTTCCGAGCGCGTTCCGACGGTCGGAGGCCCACCCGGAGGCTGAGATTTCCCAGCCCCACTCTGACAGAGGACAAAAAGTTGCCCCGAAAAGATGGTGACGCGGACACACCTAGTCCCCTTTGAGACGCTGTCCCTCACGCAGGGCTCTGCTTCTGCCCGTTCCGAGCACGTTCCGAGGGTCGGAGGCCCGCCTGGAGGTCAAGATGTCCCGGCCCCACCCTGAAAGTTCAGGCAAAAGTTGCTCGGAAAACAAGGCGAAGCGCACGCGCCTAGTACTCTTGGAGACGCTCTCCCTCTCGCAGGCGTCGGTTTCCTCCTGTTCCGAGGGCGTTCCGACAGTCGGAGGCCCGCCCGGAAACAGGGATTTCCCGGCTCCACCCTGACAGAGGGCGATGCACGAGCACTTAGTCCTCTTTGAGACGCTGTCCGTCCACGCCAGCCTCCATTTCCGCCCATTCCGAGCGCGTTCCGACGGTCGGAGCCCCGCACGGAGGCCGCGATTTCACTGCCCGAGCCTGAAAAAGGGGCAAAACGTGCCCCGAAAAGAGGGCGACGCGGACACATCTAGTCATCTTTGAGAGGCTGTCCCTCGTGCAGGCCTCCGTTTCCTCCCATTCCTGGGGTGTTCCAACAGTGAGACCCACCAGGAGGGCGCGACTTCCCGGCTCCACCATGACAGAGGGGCAGAAGTTGCCCTTAAAATAGGGCGATGCACACAGCTAGTCCTCTTGGAGACGCTGTCCCTCGTGCAGGCCTCTGTTTCCACCAATTCCGAGCGCGTTCCGACGGGCGGAGGACTGCCCGGAGGCCCTGATTTCCCGGCCCCTCCCTGACAGAGGGCCAAAAGTTGCCCTGAAAAGAGGGTGACGCGGACATACCTAGTCCTCTTTGAGACGCTGTCCCTCGCGCAGGCCTCCGTTTCCACCCGTTCCAATAGCGTTCCGACGGTCGTAGGCTCTTCCGGAGTCTGAGATTTCCCAGCCCCATGCTGTCAGAGGGGCAAACGTTACACCGAAAAGAGGGCCAAACGGACTCACCTAGTCCTCTTTGAGACGCTGTCCCTCCTCTCAGGCCTCCATTTCCACCCATTCCGAGCGCGTTCCAAAGGTCGGGGGCCCGCCCTGTGGCCGAGATTTCCTGGCCCCAGCCTGACAGAGGGGAAAAGTTGCCCGAAAAGGGGCCATACACACGCACTTTCTCCTCTTTGAGAAGCTGTCCCTGCACGCAGGCATCCGTTCCTTCCTGTTCTGAGCGCATTCCGACGGTCGGAGGCCCTCCCAGTGGCCGCGAATTCCCGGCCTCACCCTGACAGACGGGCAAAAGTTGCCCTGAAAACAAGGCGACGCGCGCCCAACTAGTCCTCTTTGAGACGCTGTCCCTCCCTGCATGTCTCCGTTTCAACCCATTCCGAGCGCGTTCCGACGCTCGGAGGACCGCCCGGAGGCCGCGATTTCCCGGCTCCACCCTGACAGAGGGGCAAAAGTTGCCCCGAAAAGAGGGCTACACGGACACACCTAGTATTCTTTGAGACGCTGTCCCTCGCGCAGGCCTCCATTTCCGCCCATTCCGAGCACGTTCCGACGGTCGTAGGCCCGCCCAGAGGCCGCGATTTTCCGGCCCCACCCTGACAGTGTGGCTAAAGTTGCCCCAAAAACAAGGGGAAGCACGCTCACATAATCCTCTTGGAGAAACTGCGCTCCGCGCAGGCCTCCATTTCTGCTTGTTCAGAGCGCGTTCCGACGGTCAGACGTACGCCCGTAGTCTGTGATTTCCCGGCCCCACTCTGACAGAGGGGCAACAGTTGCCCCGAAAAGAGGTTGACGCGGACACACCTAGTCCTCTTTGAGACGCCCTCCATCGCTCAGGCCTCCTTTACAGCCAGTTCCGTGCGCGTTCCGACGGTCGGAGTCCCCCCCGGAGGCCGGGATTTCCCGGACCTACGCTGACAGAGGGGCAAAAGTTGGCCTGAAAACAGGGGGACACGCGCACCTATTCCTCTAGTAGACGCTCTTCCTCCTCGCAGGCCTCCATTTCCACCTGTTCCGAGCAGGTTCCGCACGTCGGAGGCCCGCCCGGAGGCCCCGATCTCCTGGCCCCACGCTGACCGGGGGGCTAAAGGTGCTCTGAAGAGAGGGCCATCTGGACACACCCAGTCCTCTTTGAGACGTTGTCCCTCGCGCAGGCCTCCATTTCCGCTTGTTCTGATCGCGTTCCGATGGTCGGACGTACGCCCGGAGGCCGTGATTTCCTGGCCCCACTCTGAAAGAGGGCAAAAGTTTCCCCGAACAAGGGGTGACGCGCGCAACTAGTCCTTTTGAGGCGCTGTACCTCCGCGCAGGCCTCCGTTTCCACCCGTTCCGAGCGCTTTCCGACAGTCAGAAACCCGCACAGAAGGCGCAATTTCCCGTCCCCACCCTGATAGAAGGGTAAAAGTTGCCCCGAAAAGAGGGACGTGCAGACACACCTGGTCCTCTTGGAGACGCTGTCCCTCACGCAGGCCTCTGTTTCCGCCCATTCCGAGCGCCTTCCGACGGTCAGAGACCCGCCCGGATGACGCGATTTTCCGGCCCCCCCCCCAACAGAGGGGCAAAAGTTTCCCCGAAAAGAGGGCCACGCGGAGACACCTAGTTCTCTTTGAGACGCAGTCCCTCCACGCAGACCTCCATTTCTGCCCATTCCGTGCGCGTTACGACAGTCGGAGTCCTGCGCAGAGGTCGCGATTTCCCGGCCCCACCCTGACAGAGAGGCAAAAGTTGCCCCGAAAACAGCGACACGCGCGCACCAAGTCCTTTTGAGTCGCTTTCTATCGCGCAGGCCTCCGTTTCCGCTCGTTCCGAGCGCGTTCCGACAGTCGGAGGCCCACCCGAAGGCCAGGATTTCCCGGACACACCCTGACAGAGGGGCAAATGTTGCCCCGAAAACAGGGCACCGCACGGGCACCTTGTCCATTTGAGACACTGTCCCTCCGCCTAGGCCTCCATTTCCGGCCGTTCCGAGAGCGTTCTGACGGTCGGAGGCCCGCCCAGAGGCCATGATTTCCCGGTCCCATGCTGACAGAGGTGCAAAAGTTGCCCTGAAAGGGGGGTGATGCACGCACACCAAGTTTTCTGTGAGACGCCTCCCCTCCACGCTGGCCTCCTTTTCCGCCCGTTCCGAGTGTGTTCCGACGGTCGGTGGTCCGCCTGAAGGCAGGTATTTCCCGGCCCCACTCTGACAGAGAGGCAAAAGTTGCCCGGAAAACAGGGCGACGCGCGCACCTGGTCCTCTTTCAAGTGCTGTACCTTCGCGCAGGCCTCCGTTTTCGCCCGTCCGAGAGCGTTCCGACGGTCGGAGGCCCGCCCAGAGGCCATGATTTCCAGGTCCCACGCTGACAGAGGTGTAAAAGTTGCCCTGAAAGGGGGGCGATGCACGCGTACCTAGTCCTTTTGAGACGCTGTCCCTCCGCGCAGGCCTCTTTTTCCACACATCCCGAGCGCATTCCGGGGGTCGGAGTCCAGCCCGGAGGACGCGAATTCCCGGCACCACCCTGACAGATGGGCAAGACTTGCCCCGAAAGAGGGCCACGCGGAGACAGCTAGTCTTCTTTGGGATGCTGTCCCTCAGCGCAGCACTCCGTTTCCGCAATTTCCGAGCACGTTCTGACGGTCGGAGGCCCGCCCGGAGGCTGCAATTTCCCGGACCCACTCTCAAGATGGGCAAACGTTGCCCCGAAAGGAGGGCGATGCGCGCGCCCCTAGTTTTCTTTGAGAAGCTGTCCCTCCGTGCAGGCCTCCATTTCTGAGCGTTCCGAGCACGTGCCGAAAGTTGGAGGCCCGCCAAAGCCAGGGATTTCCTGGCCCCACCCTGACTTGAAGGCAAAAGTTGCCCCGAAAACAGGGCGACGCGCGCGCACCTAGTCCATTTTTGGGACATTTTCCCTCGCCCAGGCCTCTGTTTTGGCCTGTTCCGAGAGCGTTCTGACTGTCGGAGTCCTGTCTGGAGACCGCGATTCCCCGGAACCACCCTCACAGATTGGCAAAACTTGCCCCGAAAGGAGGGCGACGCGCGCGCCCCTAGTTTTCTTTGAGAAGCTGTCCCTCCGCGTAGGCCTCCATTTCCTCCCGTTCTGTGCGCGTTCCGACGGTATGAGGACCGCCCGTGGTCCTCGATTTCCTGGCCCCACCCTGACAGAGGTCCAAAAGTTGCCCCGAAAAGAGGGTCACGCGGACATACATAGTCCTCTTAGAGACATTGTCCCTCCGCCCAGAACTCCGTTTCTGCCCATACCGAGCGCGTTCCGACGGTCGGAGGCCCTCCCAAAAGCCAGTATTTCCCGGACCCACCCTGACAGAGAGGCAAAAGTTGCCCAGAAAACAGGGTGATGCGCCCACCTGGTCCACTTTGAGACGCTGTCCCGTCACGCAGGCCTCCGTTTCCGCGTGTTCCGAGCATGTTCCGACGGTCGCAGTCCTGCCTGGAGGCCGTGATTTCCCGGCCCTACCCTGACAGAGGGGAAAATGTTGCCCCGAAAAGAGGGCCACGCGAACACACTTAGTCCTCTTTGAACGCTGTCCCTCCGCGCAGGCCTCCGTTTCTGCCTGTACCGATCGCGTTCTCATAGACGGAGCCCCCCCCGAAGGCCGGGATTTCCTGGCCCCACCCTGACAGAGAGGCAAAAGTTGCCCGGAAAACAGGGCGATGCGCGCACCTGGTCCTATATGAGGCGCTGTGAATCCGCACAGGCCTCCGTTTCCGCCCATTCAGAGCACGTTCCGACAGTTGGAGGCCCGCCTGGGGGCCGCGATTTCACGGCCCCACTCTGACAGAGGGGCAAACGTTGTCCCGAAATGAGGGCCATGCGGAAACACCTAGTCCTCTTTGAGACGTTGTCCCGCCGCGCAGGAATCCGTTTGCGCACATTCCGAGCGCGTTCCGACAGTTGGAGGCCCGCCTGGGGTCCATGATTTCCCAGCCCCACTCTGACAGAGGAGCAAAAGTTGCCCCAAAAAGAGAGCCACGCGGACACACCTAGTATTCTTTGAGACACAGTCCCTCAGCGCAGGCCTCCGTTTCCGCCCGTTCCGCGCACGTTCCGACGGTCGGAGTCCCACCCGGAGGCCGCGATTTCCTGGCCCCAACCTGACAGAGGGGCAAAAGTTGCGCCGAAAAGAGGGCCACGTCGACACACATCGTACTCTTTGAGACGCTGTCCCTCAGCGCAGGCCTCCGTTTCCGCCCATTCCACGCGCGTTCCGACGGTCGGAGTCCCGCCCAGAGGCCGCGATTTCCCGGACCCACCCTGACAGAGGCCCAAAGGTTTCCCTAAAAAGACGGTGACGCAGACACACCTAGCCCCCTTTGAGACGCTGTCCCTCCACGCAGGCCTCTATTACTGCCCGTTCCGAGCACGTTCCGATGGTCGGAGGCTTGCCCGGAGGCCGCGATTGCACAGCCCAACGCTGACAGTGGGGCAAACGTTGCCCCGAAAACCGGGTGACGTGCGTCCACCTAGTCCTCTTGGAGGCGCTGTCCCTCCACGCAGGCCTTCGCTTGCGCCCGTTCTGAGTGCGTTCCGACGGTCGGAGGCCCACCCAGAGGCCTCGATTTCCTGGCCCCACCCTGACAGAGGCCCAAAAGTTTCCCCAAAAAGAAGGTGATGTGGACACACCTAGTCCCCTTTGAGACAATGTCTCTCCCCGCCGAAATCCATTTCCGCCCATTCCGTGCGCGTTCCAACGGTCGGAGGCCCGCCCGGATGCCACGATTTCCAGGCCCCACCCTGACAGAGGTCCAAAAGTTGCCCAGAAAAGAGGGTCACGCGGATATACATAGTCCTCTTAGAGACACTGTCCCTCGTGCAGGCCTCCGTTTCCGCCCGTTCCAAGCACGTTTCGATGGTCGGAGGCCCGCCCGGACGCCCCGATTTCCCGGCCCCATCCTGACAGAGGCCCAAAAGTTTCCCCAAAAAGAGGGTGACGCGGACCCTTTGAGACGCTGTCCCTCCGTGCAGGCCTATGCTTCTGCCCATTCCGAGGAAGTTCCGATGGTGGGAGGACCGCCCGGAGGCCACGATTTCCCGGCCCCACCCTGACAGAGGCCCAAAAGTTTCCCCAAAAAGAGGGTGACGCTGACACACCTAGTCCTCTTTGAGACCCTGTCCCTCCCCGCAGGCCTCCGTTTCCGCCCGTTCAGAGCACATTCCGACGGTCGGAGTCCCGACGGCGGCCGCAATTTCTTAGCCCCACCCTGACAGAGGGGCAAAAGTTGCCCCGAAAAGAGAGTGACACGGACACACCAGTCCCCTTTGAGATGCTGTCCCTCGCACAGGCCTCCGTTTCCGCCCGTTCCGAGCACGTTCTGATGGTCGGAGGCCAGCCCGGAGGCCGCGATTTCCCGGCCCAACCCTGACAGGGGCCCAAAACTTTCCCCAAATAGAGGGTGACCCGGACAAACCTAGTCCCCTTTGAGACGCTGTCCCTCTGCGCAGGCCTCTGTTTCCGCCCGTTCCGAGAACGTTCTGAGGATCGAAGGACTGCCTGGAGGTGGGGATTTCCCGGCCCACCCTGACAGAGGGGCAAAAGTTGCCCCGAAAAGAGGGTGTCGCGGACACACCTAGTCCTCTTTGAGACTCCGTCCCTCCGCGCAGGCCTCTGTTTATGCCCGTTCCGAGCACTTTCTGACGATCGGAGGACTGCTCGGAGGTGGCAATTTCCCAGCCCACCCTGACAGAGGGGCAAAAGTTGCCCCGAAAAGAGGGTGACGCGGACACTCCTAGTCCTCTTTGAGACGCTGTCCCTCCGCGCAGGCCTCTGATTCTGCCCGTTCCGAGCACATTCCGATAGTCGGAGGACCACCCGCAGGCCGCGATTTCCCGGCCCCACCCTGACAGAGGCCCAAAAGTTTCCCCAAAAAAAAGGTGACGCAGACACACCTAGTCCCCTTTGCGACGCTGTCCCTCCCCGCAGAAATCCGTTTCCGCCCATTCCATGCGCGTTCCGACAGTCGGAGGACCACCCAGAGGCCGCGATTTCCCGGCCCCACTCTGACAGATGGGCAAGACTTGCCCCGAAAAGAGGGCGACGCGGACACACCTATTCCTCTTTGAGACGCTGTCCCTCCACGCGGGCCTCCGTTTCCGCCCGTTCAGAGCACGTTCTGATGGTCGGAGTCCCACCGGCGGCAGTAATTTCTTGGCCCCACCGTGACAGAGGCCCAAAAGTTTCCCCAAAAAGAGGGTGATGCGGACAAAACTAGTCCCCTTTGAGACGCTGTCCCTCCACGCAGGCTTCTGATTCTGCCCGTTCCGAGCACATGCCAATGGTCGGAGGACCGCCTGGAGGCCGTGATTTCCCTGCCCAACCCTGACAGAGAGGCAAATGTTACCCAGAAAACGGCGACGCGCGTACCTTGTCCTCTTTGAGGCGCAGTCCCTCCGCGCAGGTCTCGGTTTCCGCCCGTATCGAGCACGTTCCGACGGTCGGAGGCATTCCCGGAGGCCGGGATTTCCCGGCTCTGCCCTGACAGAGGGGCAAATGTTGCCCCAAAAACAGGGCAACGCGCTCTACTTAGTCCATTTGAGACGCTATCCCTCCGCGTAGGCTCCATTTCCGGCCGTTCCGAGCATGTTCCGACGGTCGGAGGCCCGCCCAATGGCCGCGATTTCCCGGCCCCAGTCAGACAGAGGGGCAAATGTTGCCCCGAAAACAGGGCAACGCGCGCGCACCTAGTCCATTTGAGACGCTATCCCTCCGCGCAGGCTCCATTTCCGGCCGTTCCCGCCCAATGGCCACGATTTCCCAGCCCCACCCTGACAGAGAGGAAAAAGTTGCCCCGAATAGAGGGAGAAGCAGACAAACCTAGTCCTCTTTGAGACGCTGTCCCACCGCGCAGGCCTCCATTACCGCCCATTCCGAGTGCGTTCCGACGGACGGTGCCGGCCCTGTGGCCGCGATTTCCCGGCCCCACTCTTACAGAGGGGCAAAATTTGCCCAAAAAGTGGGCCATGCGGACACACCTTGTTTTCTTTGAGACGCTGTCGCTCCGCGCAGGCCTCCATTCTGCCCGTTCCGAGCGTGTTCCAACAGTCGGAGGCTCACCCAGAGGCCGCGATTTCCCGGCCCCACTCTGACAGAGGGGCAAAAGTTGCCAAGAAAAGAGGGCCACGTGGAGACACCTTGTCCTCTTTGAGTTGCTGTCCCTCCACGCAGGACTCTGTTTCAGTCCTCTCCATGCACGTTCCACGTTCGGATGCACGCCTGGACACCCCGATTTGCGGGCCCAACCATGATAGTGGGGCAAACGTTGCCCCAAATATAGGGCGACGCAGAAAACCTAGTCCTCTTTGAGACACTGTGCCTCATGCAGGCCTCAGTTTCCGCCCGCTCCGAGCGTGTTACGAAGGTCGGAGGCCAGCCCGAACGCCAGGATTTCCTGGCCACACCCTGACAGAGGGGCAAAAGTTGCCCGGAAAAGAGAGCCTCGCGGACAAACCTAATCCTCTTTGAGCATCTGTCCCTCGCGCAGGTCTCCGTTTCCGCCCGTTCAGATAACGTTCCGACGGTCGGAGGCCCGCCCAGAGGCTGCGCTTTCCCGGCCCCACCCTGACAGAGAGGCAAATGTTGCCCGGAAAACAGGGCGATGCGTGCATCTGGTCCTCTATGAGGCGCTGTCCCTCTGCGCAGGCCTCCTTTTCTGCCCATTCAAAGCGCATTCCGACAGTCAGAGTCCCACCAGGAGGCCACGATTTCCCGGCCCCACCCTGACAGATGGGCAAGACTTGCCCCGAAAAGAGGGCGACGCGGACACACCTAGTCCTCTTTCAGACGCTGTCCCTCATGCAAGCCTCTCCGCCCATTCTGAGTGCGTTCCTACGGTCGGAGGCCTGCCCGGAGGCCGCGATTTCCCTGCTCCACGCCGACAGAAGCGCAAAATTTTCCCGAAAATGGGGGCGATGCAGGCGCACCAGGTTTTCTTTTAGACGCTGTCCCTCCGCGCAGGATTCTGTTTCCACCCGTTCCGAGCACGTTCCATCGGTCGGAGTCTGCCCAAAGGCCGAAATTTCCTGGCTCCACCCTCACAGAGGGCAAAAGTTGCCCCGAAAAGAGGGCCACGCGGACACACTTAGTCCTCTTTGAACGCTGTCCCTCCGCACAGGCCTCCGTTTCTGCCTGTACCAATCGCGTTCCCATGGACGGAGGACCCCCGAAGGCTGGGATTTCCCGGCCCCGCCCTGACAGAGAGGCAAAATTTTCCCGGAAAACAGGGCGATGGGCGCACCTGGTCCTCTAAAAGGCGCTGTCCCTCCATGCAGGCCTCCGTTTCCACACGTTCCAAGCGCGTTCCGACGGTCGGAGTCCCGCCCAGAGGCCGCGATTTCCTGGTTCCACCCTGAAGGAGGGGCAAAAGTTGCTCCGAAAAGAGGGCCACGCGGACACACCCAGTCCTCTTTGAGACGCTGTCCCTCGGGCAGGCCTCTATTTCCGCCTGTTCCGAGCTCGTACCGACTGTCGGAGGCCCGCCCGGAGGACGCGATTTCCCAGCCCCAGCCTGACAGAGAGGCAAATGTTGCTCCGAAAAAAGGGCCACGCGGACACACATAGTCCTCTTTGAGATGCTGTCCCTCCACGCAGGCTTCCGTTTCTGCCCATACCGAGCGCGTTACGACAGTCGGAGGCCAGCCCGAACGCCAGGATTTCCCGGCCACACCCTGACAGAGGGGCAAAAGTTGCCCGGAAAACAGGGCGATGCATGCACCTAGTCCCCTTTGAGACGCTGTCCCTCCGCGCAGGAATCTGTGCCCGCCGTTCTGAGAGCGTTCCGACGGTCGGAGGAACGCCCAGAGGCCGCGATTTCCTGGCTCCACCCTGACAGAGGGGCAAAAGTTGCCCCGAAAAGAGAGCCTCGCGGACAAACCTTATCCGCTTTGAGCATCTGTCCCTCACGCAGGTCTCCGTTTCCGCCTGTTCCTAGCACGTTACGACGGTCGGAGGCCAGCCCGGAGGCCTCGATTTCCGGTGCCCACCCTGACAGAGGGCCAAAAGTTGTCCCGAAAAGAGGGCCACGCAGACACACGTAGTCTTCTTTGAGAGGCTGTCCTTCTACGCAGGCCTCCGTTTCTGCCCGTTCAGAACTGTTCCCATGGTGTGAGGCCCATCCGGAGGCCGGGAATTCCCGTGTCCTCCCTGACAGAGGGACAAAAGTTGCACCGAAAGGAGGGCCACACGGACACACTTGGTTCGCTTGGAGACGCAGTCCCTCCGCACATATCTCCGTTTCCACCCATTCCAAGGGCGTTCCGACGGTCAGAAGACTGCCTGGAGGCCGCAATTTCCCGGCCCCACTCTGACAGAGGGGCAAAAGTTTCCCCGAAAAAGGGCCATGCACGCGCACTTACTCCTCTTTGAGACGCTGTCCCTCCAGGCAGGTCTCCGTTTCTGCCTGTTCTGAGTGCGTTCCGTCGGTCGGAGGCCCTACCGGAGGCCGCGATTTCCCGGACCCACTCTGACAGAGGGGCAAAAGTTGCTCCGAAAACAGGGCCACGCGGACACACCTAGTCCTCTTTGAGATGCTGTCCTTCCACGCAGGCCTCCATTTCTGCCCTTTCCAAACGCATTCCCATGGTCTGAGGCCCTCCCGGAGTCCGGGATTTCCC
>NW_025335918.1:0-688 GCF_004798865.1 Varanus komodoensis
GGACCCAGGCTGACAGAGGGGCAAAAGCTGCCCTGAAAACAGGGGGATTCGCGCTCACCTAGTCCTCATGGAGACGCTGTCCCTCCGCGCAGACCTCCGTTTCCGCCCGTTCCGAGCGTGTTCCACGTTCGGATGCCCGCACGGAGGCCGCGATTTCCCGGCCCCACCCTGACAGATGGGCAACAGTTGCACCAAAATGTGGGTGACGTGGACACACCTAGTCCTCGTTGAGACGCTGACCCTCCGCGCAGGCCTCCGTTTCTGCCCGTTCCGAGCACGTTCCGATGGTCGAAAGCCCGCCCGGAGCCCGAGATTTCCCAGCCCCACACTGACACAGGGGCAAAAGTTGCCCTGAAAACAGGGGGATGCGTGCGCACCTAGTCCTCTTGGAGACGCTGTCCCTCCGCACAGGCCTCTATTTCCACCTGTTACAAGAGCTTTCCGTCTGTCAGAGGCCCGCACGGAGGCCGCGATTTCCCGGCCCCACCCTGACAGAGGGCCAAAAGTTTCCCCAAAAAGAGGGCCACGCGGACACACCTAGTCCTCTTTCAGACGCTGTCCCTCGCGCAGGCCTCCGTTTCCGCCCATTCCGAGCGCATTCCGACAGTCGGAGACCCCCCCGGAGGCCGCGACTTCCCGGCTCCACCCTGACAGAGGGGCAAAAGTTGCCCCGAAAAGAGGGCCACGC
>NW_025335918.1:788-19480 GCF_004798865.1 Varanus komodoensis
CCGGCCCCACCCTGACAGAGGGCCAAAAGTTTCCCCAAAAAGAGGGCCACGCGGACACACCTAGTCCTCTTTCAGACGCTGTCCCTCGCGCAGGCCTCCGTTTCCGCCCATTCCGAGCGCATTCCGACAGTCGGAGACCCCCCCGGAGGCCGCGACTTCCCGGCTCCACCCTGACAGAGGGGCAAAAGTTGCCCCGAAAAGAGGGCCTCACGGACACACCTGGTTCTCTTGGAAACGCAGTCCCTCGCGCAGGCCTCCGTTTCCGCCCATTCCGAGCGCATTCCGACAGTCGGAGACCCCCCCGGAGGCCGCGACTTCCCGGCTCCACCCTGACAGAGGGGCAAAAGTTGCCCCGAAAAGAGGGCCACGCGGACACACCTAGTCCTCTTTCAGACGCTGTCCCTCGCGCAGGCCTCCGTTTCCACCCATTCCGAGCGCATTCCGACAGTCGGAGACCCCCCCGGAGGCCGCGACTTCCCGGCTCCACCCTGACAGAGGGGCAAAAGTTGCCCCGAAAAGAGGGCCACGTGGAAACCTAGTCAACTTTTAGACGCTGTCGCTCCGCGCAGGCCTCCGTTCTGCCTGT
Source organism: Varanus komodoensis (assembly GCF_004798865.1). Classification (NCBI taxonomy): domain Eukaryota; kingdom Metazoa; phylum Chordata; class Lepidosauria; order Squamata; family Varanidae; genus Varanus; species Varanus komodoensis. Next base: position 1,375 of record NW_025335918.1, read on the forward strand.
TCCGAGCGCGTTCCAACAGTCGGAGGTCCACCCGGAGGCCACGATTTCCCGGCCCCACTCTGACAGAGGGGCAAAAGTTGCCAAGATAAGAGGGCCACGTGGTCACAACTTGTCCTCTTTGAGTTGCTGTCCCTCCGCGCACGACTCCGTTTCGGCCCGTTCCATGTGCGTTCCACGTTCGGATGCACGCCTGGACGTCGCGATTTCTGGGCCCAACCTTGATAGTGCGGCAAAAGTTGCCCCAAATATAGGGCGACACGGAAACCCTAGTCCTCTTTGAGATGCTGAGCCTCATGCAGGCCTCAGTTTCCGCCCGTTCTGAGTGCGTTCCGACGGTCGGAGGCCCGCCCGGAAGCCCCGATTTCGCAGCCCCACCCTGACAGAAGGGGCAAAAGTTGCCCCAAAAAGAGGACGACGCGGAAACCTAGTCAACTTTTAGACGCTGTCGCTCCGCGCATGCCTCAGTTTCCGCCCATTCCGAGTGCGTTCCGGAGTTCGGAGGCCTGCCCGGAGGCCGCGATTTCCCGGCCCCACGCTGACAGAGGGGCAAAACTTGCCCCGAAAGGGGGGAGATTCACGCGCACCTAGTTTTCTTTGAGGCGCTGTCCTTCCGCGCAGGCCTCCATTTCCGCCCATTCCAAGCGCGTTCCGTCGGTCGGAGGCCTGCCCTGGGTACGTGATTTCCCGGCCCCACTCTGACAGAGGGGAAAAAGTTGCCCCGAAAAGAGGGCCACGTGGACACACCTAGTCTTTTTTGAGATGGTGTCCCTCTGTGCAGGACTACGTTTCCGCCTGTTCCGAACCCGTTCCACATTCGGAATCAAGCCCGGAGGCTGCGATTTCCCGGCCCACCCTGACAGAGAGGCAAAAGTTGCCCCGAAAAGAGGGCCACGCGTACACACCTAGTCCTCTTTGAGACGCTGTCCCTACAGGCAGGCCTCCGTTTCTGCCCTTGCCGAGCGCGTTCCAACAGTCAGACGCCCGCTCAGAGGCTGCGATTTCCCAGCCTCACCCTGAACGATGGGCAAGACTTGCCCCGAAAAGAGGGCGACACGGACACCCTAGTCCTCTTTGAGACGCTGTCCCTTATGCAGGCCTCTGTTTCCGCCCGTTCTGAGTTCGTTCCCACAGTCGGAGGCCCGCCCAGAAGCCGAGATTTCCCGGCCTCGCCCTGACAGAGGGGCAAAAGTTGCCCCGAAAAGAGGGCCACGCGGACACACCTAGTCCTCTTTGAGACGCTGTCCCTACAGGCAGGCCTCCGTTTCTGCCCTTGCCGAGCGCGTTCCGACAGTCAGACGCCCGCTCAGAGGCTGCGATTTTCCAGCCTTACCCTGAACGATGGGCAAGACTTGCCCTGAAAAGAGGGCAACACGGACACCCTAGTCCTCTTTGAGACGCTGTCCCTCCGCGCAGGCCTCCGTTCTGCCCATTCCAGGCGTGCTCCAACAGGTGGAGGCCCGCCCGGAGGCCGCGATTTTTCAGTCTCTCTCAGACAGAGGGGCGAATGTTGCCAATAAAAGAGGGCCACATGGACACACCTAGTCCCCTTTGAGACGCTGTCCCTTATGCAGGCCTCTGTTTCCGCCCGTTCTGAGTTCGTTCCCACAGTCGGAGGCCCGCCCAGAAGCTGAGATTTCCCAGCCTCGCCCTGACAGAGGGGCAAAAGTTGCCCCGAAAAGAGGGCCACGTGGACACACCTAGTCCTTTTTGAGACTCTGTCGTGCCACGCCGGCCACCGTTTCTGCCCGTTCCGAGCACGTCCTGACGGTCGGAGGCCACCAAGTGGCCGCGATTTCCCGGCTCCACCCTGACAGAGGGCAAAAGTTGCCCCGAAAACAGGGCGACGCGTACACACCTACTCCTCTTTGGGACTCAGTCCTGCCGCGCTGGCCACCATTTCCGCCCGTTCCGAGCACGTCCCGACGGTCGGAGGCCGCCCAGTGGCAGTGATTTCCCGGCCCCACCCTGACAGAGGGGCAAAAGTTGCCCTGAAAAGAGGGTGACTCGAGCACACCTAGTCCTCTTTGAGACGCTGTCCCTCCGCGTAGCCCTTCGTTTCTGCCCGTACCGACCGTGTTTCCACAGTCGGAGAATTGCCTGAAGGCCAGGATTCCCGGCCCCACCCTGACAGAGAGGCAAAAGTTGCCCCGAAAAGAGGGAGAAGTGGACACTCCTAGTCATCTTTGAGACGCTGTCCCTCCACGCAGGCCTCCGTTTCCGCCCGTTCTGACCGCGTTCCGACGGTCAGAGACCCGCCCAGAGGCCACAATTTCCCGACCCCACCCTGACAGAGGGGCAAAAGTTGCCCCGAAATGAGGGTGACGTGGACACACCTAGTCCTCTTTGAGACTCTTTCTGTCCAGGCAGGCCTCCGTTTAAGCCATTACCGAGCGCATTCCGACAGTCGGAGGCCCGCCCAGAGGCCAAGATTACCCCGCTCTACCCTGACAGAGGGGCAAAAGTTGCCCCTAAAAGAGGGCCACGAGGACACACCTAGTCCTCTTTGAGACGCTGTCTCTCCGCGTAGCCCTCCGTTTCTGCCCGTACCGACCGCGTTTCCACGGTCGGAGAATTGCATGAAGACCGGGATTCCCGCCCTACCCTGACAGAGGGGAAAAAGTTGCGCCAAAAAGAGGGCCACACGGACAAACCTAGTCCTCTTTGAGGCGCTGTCCTTCCGTGCAATCCTCCGTTTCCGCCCGTACCGAGTGCATTCCGATGGTCGGAGACGTGCCCGGAGGCTGCGATTTCACAGTCCCACCGTGACAGAGAGGCAAAAGTTTCCCGGAAAACAGGGCGAGGCGCGCTTCTAGTCCTCTTTAAGGCGCTGTCCCTCCGCGAAGGCCTCCGTTTCCACCCATTCCGGGCATGTTCCTACGGTCGGAGACCCGCCCGGAGGCCAGGATTTCCGGGCCCAACTCTGACAGAGGGGCAAAAGTTGCCCCGAAAAGAGGGCCACGAGGACACAACTAGTCTTCTTTGAGATAGTGTCCCTCCGCGCAGGACTCTGTTTCCACCTGTACCGACGGCGTTTCGACGGTCGGAGGCCCGCCCGAAGGCTGCAATTTCCCGGTCCCACCCTGACAGAGAGGCAAAAGTTGCCCTGAAAAGAGGGAGAAGCGGACACTCCTAGTCATCTTTGAGACGCTGTCCCTCCACACAGGCCTCCATTTCCACGTGTTCCGAGCGCGTTCCGACGGTCGGAGTCCCGCCGGCAGCCACGAATTCCCGTCCCCACCCTGACAGAGGGGCAAAAGTTGCCCCGAAATGAGGGTGATGTGGACACACCTAGTCCTCTTTGAGGCGCTGTCCCTCCACGCAGGCCTCCGTTTCTGCGTGTTCCGAGCGCGTTCCGAGTGCGTTCCGACAGTCGGAGGCCCGCCGGTAGCCACGATTACCCAGCCCCACCCTGACAGAGGGGCAAAAATTTCCCCAAAAAGAGGGCCACACGGACACACCTTGACCTCTTTGAGACGCTGTCCCTCCATGCAGGCCTCCATTTCCGCCCATTCCGAGCGCGTTCCGACGGTCGGAGGCCCGCACGAAGTTCGGAATTTCACGGCCCCACCCTGACAGGCAAAAGTTGCCCGGAAAACAGGCGAGGCACGCATCTCGTCCTCTTTCAGGCGCAGTCCCTCCACGCAGGCCACCCTTTCCGCCCATTCCGAGCGTGTTCCGACGATCGGAGTCCCGCCCGGAGGCTGCGATTTCCCGTCCCCACCATGACAGAGGGGCAAAAGTTGCCCCGAAAAGAGTGCCATGCGGACACCCCTAGTCATCTTTTAGATGCTGTCCCGCCACACAGGCCTCCGTTTCTGCCCGTTCCGAGCGCGTTCCGACGGTTGGAGGACCGCCCAGAGGCCGTGATTTCCCAGCTCCACCCTGACAGAGGGCCAGAAGTTGCCCCGAAAAGAGGGTGACGCGGATACACCTACTCCCCTTTGAGACGCTATCCCTGTGCGCAGGAATCTGTGTCAGCCCGTTCTGAGCACGTTCCGATGGTCGGAGGCCCGCCTGGAGGCTGAGATTTCCCGGCCCCACGCTGACAGAGGGGCAAATGTTGGCCCCAAAAAAGGGGGACACGCGCACCTAGCCCTCTTGGAGACGCTCTCCCTCCGCGCGGGCTTCCGTTTCCACCCGTTCCAAGCGTGTTCTGACAGTCGGAGGACCGCCCGGAGACTGCGATTTTCCGGCTCCACCCTTACAGAGGGGCAAACGTTGCCCCAAAAGAGGGCGATGTGGACACACCCAGTCCTCTTTGAGACGTTGTCCCTCGCGCAGGCCTCCGCTTCAGCCCTTTCCGAGCACATTCCGAGGTTGGGAGGCCCACCCGGAGGCCCTGATTTCCCGGCCGCAGTCTGACAGAGGGACAAAGGTTGCCCCGAAAAGAGGGTGATGCAGACAAACCGAGTCCTCATTGAGATGCTGCCCCTCCACGCAGGCCTCCATTTCTGCCCATTCTGAGAGCGTTCCGACGGTCGGAGGCCCGCCCGGAGGCCCTGATTTCCCGGCCCAAGTCTGACAGAGGGGCAAAGGTTGCCCCGAAAAGAGGGTGACGCGGACACACCTAGACCTCTTTGAGATGCGGTCCCTCCACGCAGGCCTTCGTTTCTGCCTGTTCTGAGAGCGTTCCAACGGTTGGATGCCCACTTGGAGGCCGTGATTTCCTGGCACCACTCTGTCAGAGGGGCAAAAGTTGCTACGAAAAGAGGGCCACGCGGACACACATAGTCCTCATGAGACGCTGTCTCTCCACGCAGGCTTCCGCTTCTGCCCATACTGAGCGTGTTCCGACGGTCGGAGGCCCGCCCGGAGGCCCTGATTTCCCGGCCCAAGTCTGACAGAGGGACAAAGGTTGCCCTGAAAAGAGGGTGACGCGGTCATAGATAGTCCTCTTTCAGACGCAGTCCCTCGCGCAGGCCTCCGTTTCCGCCCGTTCCGAGCACGTTTCGATAGTCGGAGGCCCGCACGGACGCCGCGATTTCCTGGCCCCACCCTGACAGATGGGCAAGACTTGCCCCGAAAAGAGGGCCATGCGGATACACGTAGTCTTCTTTGAGATGCTGTCCCTCCGCGCAGGACTCCGTTTCCCCCCTTTCTGAGCGCGTTCCACGTTCAGATACACACCCGGAGGCTGCGATTTCCCAGCCCCGCCCTGACAGTGGGGCACAGGATGCCCCGAAAAGAGGGTGACGCTGACACGCCCACTCCATTTTGAGACGCTGTCCCTCAACGCAGGCCTCCATTTCCGCCTGTTCTGAGCGTGTTCTGACAGTCGGAGGACCGCCCGGAGGCCGCGATTTTCCGGCTCCACCCTTACAGAGGGGCAAACGTGGCCCCAAAAGAGGGCCACGTGGACACACCTAGTCCTCTTTGAGACGTTGTCCCTCGCGCAGGCCTCCACTTCAGCCCTTTCCGAGCACGTTCCGAGGTTGGGAGGCCCGCCCGGAGGCCCTGATTTCCCAGCCGCAGTCTGACAGAGGGACAAAGGTTGCCCCGAAAAGAGGGTGACGCAGACATACCTAGTCCTCATTGAGATGCTGCCCCTCCGCGCAGACCTCCATTTCCGCCCATTCCGAGAGCGTTCCGAGGGTCGGAGGCCCGCCCGGAGGCCCTGATTTCCCGGCCCAAGTCTGATATTGGGGAAAAAGTTGCCCCGAAAAGAGGGTGACGCGGACACACCTAGTCCCCTTAAAGACGCTTTCTCTCCGCGGAGGAATCCGTTTCCACCCGTTCCAAATGCGTTCCGACGGTCGGATGCCCGCCCAGAGGCCACGATTTCCCGGCTCCACCCTGACAGAGGGGCAAAAGTTGCCCCGAAAAGAGGGCCACGTGGACACACCTAGTCTTCTTTAAGACGTAGTCCCTCGCGCAGGCCTCCGTTTCCGCCCATTCCGAGCGCGTTCCGACAGTCGGAGACCCGCCCGGATGCCGCGACATCCCGGCTCCACCCTGACAGAGGGGCAAAAGATGCTCGGAAAACAGGGAGATGCACGCACATAGTCACCTTTGAGACACTGTCCCTCCACGCAGGAATCTGTGCCCACCGTTCCGAGTTCGTTCCGACGGTCGGAGGACCGCCCAGAGGCCGCGATTTCCAGGCTCCACCGTGACAGAGGGGAAAGAGTTGCCACGAAAAGAGAGCCACGCGGACCCACCAAATCCTCTTTGAGCATCTGTCCCTCGCGCAGTCCTCCGTTTCCGCCCGTACAGAGCACGTTCCGACGGTCAGAGTCCCACCCGGATCCGCAATTTCCCGGCCACACCCTGACAGAGGGCCAAAAGTTGCCCCGAAAAGAGGGTGGCGCGGACACACCTAGTCCTCTTTCAAATGCTGTCCCTCCGCGCAGGCCTCCATTTCCCCTTGTTCTGAGAGCGTTCTGACAGTCGGACGTCTGCCCGGAGGCCACGATTTCCCGGCCCCACTCTGACAGAGGGGGAAAAGTTGCCGCGAAAAGAGGGTAAAGCGGACAAACCTAGTCCCCCTTGAGACGCTGTCCCTCTGTGCAGGAATCCGTTTCCACCCGTTCCGAGTGCGTTCAGACGGTCGGATATCCGCCCAGAGGCCGCGATTTCCCGGCTCCGCCCTGACAGAGGGGCAAAAGTTGCCCCAAAATGAGGGCCATGTGGACACACCTAGTACTATTTGAGACGCAGTCACTCGCGCAGGCCTCTTTTTCCGCCCATTCCGAGCGCGTTCCGCCAGTTGGACACCCGCCCGGAGGTTGCGACTTCCCGGCTCCCCCCTGACAGAGGGGCAAAAGTTGCTCGGAAAACAGGGAGATGCACGCACATAGTCACCTTTGAGACACTGTCCCTCCACGCAGGAATCTGTGCCCGCCATTCCGAGCGCGTTCGCACAGTCTGAGGCCCGCCCGGAGGCCGGGATTTCCCGGCTCCCCCCTGACAGAGGGGCAATAGTTGCCCCGAAAAGAGGGCCACACGGATACACCTGGTTCTCTTGGAGATGCAGTCCCTCGCGCAGGCCTCCATTTCCGCCAATTCCGAGCGTGTTCCAACAGTCAGAGTCCCGCCCAGAGGCCGCAATTTCCCGTCCCCACCCTGACAGAGGCCAAAAAGTTGACCACAAAAGAGGGCCACGCGGACACACTTAGTCCGCTTTCAGACTCTGTCCTTCCACGCATCCGTCCGTTTCTGCCCGTTCCGTACGGGTTCCCACGGTCTGAGGCCTGCCCGGACGCCGGGACTTCCCGGCACCACCCTGACAGAGGGGCAAAAGTTGCCCCGAAAAGATGGCAACGTGGACACACCTAGTTCTCTTTGAGATGCTGTCCCTCGCGCAGGCCTCCCCTTCCGCCCGTTACGAGTGCGTTCCGACGGTCGGAGTCCCGCCCGGAGGCCGCGATTTCCCGACCCCACCCTGACAGAGGGCCAAAAGTTACCCTGAAAAGAGGGTGACGCGGACACACCTAGTCCTCTTTGAGATGCTGTCCCTCCACGCAGGCCTCCGCTTCAGCCCATTCCGAGCGTGTTCCAACGGTCGGAAGCCTGCTCAGAGGCTGAGATTTCCCGGCCCACGCTGACAGAGGGGCAAATGTTGGCCCGAAAACAGGGGGAAATGGGCACCTAGTCCTCTTGGAGACACTCTCCCTCCATGCAGGCCTCCATTTTGGCCCGTGCTGAGCACGTTCCGACGGTCGGAGTCCCACACGGAGGCCGCGATTTTCCGGCCCCACCCTGACAGTGGGGCCAAAGTTGACCCGAAAAGTGGGGGACGCAGAAACACCTAGTCCTCTTTGAGATGCTGCCCCTCCATGCAGGCCTCCGCTTCCACCAGGTCCGAGCGCGTTCCGACAATCGCAGGCCCGCCCGGAGGCCGAGATTTCCCGTCCACAAACTTACAGAGGGGCAACAGTTGCCCCGAAAAGAGGGCCACGCTGTCCCACCGCGTAGGCCTCTGTTTCAGCGTGCTCCGAGCGCGTTCCGACGGTCGGAGGCCCGCCCAAAGGCCACGATTTCCCGTCCACAAACTTACAGTGGGGCAACAGTTGCCCCGAAAAGAGGGTCACGCTGACATACCTAGTCCTCCTTGAGACGCTTTCCTTGTGCAGGCCTCCATTTCTGCCTGTACCGACCACGTTTTGACGGTCGGAGACCCGCCGAAGGCTGCGATTTCCCGGCCTCACCCTGACAGAGAAGAAAAAGTTGCCCCGAAAACAGGGTGACACGCGTCCACCTAGTCCTCTTGGAGGCGCTGTCCCTCCGCGCTGGCCTCCGTTTCTGCCCGTTCCGAGCACGTTCCGACGGACGGAGGCTTGCCCGGAGGCCGCGATTTCCCGGCCCCAGGCTGCCCGAGGCCCAAAAGTTTCCGAAATAGAGGGTGACGCGGACACACCTAGTCCTCTTGGAGGCGCTGTCCCTCCGCGCTGGCCTCTGTTTCTGCCCGTTCCGAGCACGTTCCGACGGTCGGAGGACTGCCCGGAGGTCGCTATTTCCCTGCCAACCCAGATTGAGGGCCAAAAGTTGCCCCGAAAAGAGGGGGATGTGCTCGCACCTGGTCCTCATGGAGACGCTGTCCCTTTACGGGGGCCTCCTTTTCCGCTTGTTCTGAGCGCGTTCCGACTGTCAGAATTCCACCCGGAGTCCGCGATTTCCCGGCCCCACTCTGACAGAGGGGCAAAAGTTGCTCCGAAAAAAGGGACACGCGGACACATACAGTCCTCTTTGAGACGCTGTCCCTCCGCGCAGGTCTCCGTTTCTGTAAATACCGAGCACGTTATGACGGTCGGAGGCCAGCCCGAAGAGCTGGATTTCCCGGGCCCACCGTGACAGAGAGGCGAAAGTTACCCGGAGAACAGGGCGAAGGTAGCGCACCTAGTCCTCTTTCAGAAGCTGTCCTTCGTGCAGGCCTCAGTTTCCGCCCGTTACGAGCGCGTTCCGACGGTCGGAGGCCCGCCCGGAGGCAACGATTTCCCGGCCCCACCCTGACAGAGGCCCAAAAGTTACCCCGAAAAGAGGGCCACACGGACACCCCTGCTTCCCTTGGAGACGCAGTCCCTCGCACAGGCCTCCGTTTCTGCCCATTCCGAGTGCGTTCCGACAGTCGGAGACCCTCCCGGAGACCGCGACTTCCTGGCTCGACCCTGACAGAGGGGCAACAGTTGCCCGGAAAACCGGGAGATGCATGCAGCTAGTCACCTTTGAGATGCTGTCCCTCCGTGCAGGAATATGTGCCCGCCGTTCCGAGTGTGTTCCAATGGTCGGAGGCCCGCCCGGATCCGCGATTTCCCAGCCCCACACTGACAAAGGCCCAAAAGTTGCCCCGAAAAGAGGGTGACGCTTACGCACCTAGTCCTCTTTGAGATGCTGTCCCTCCGCGCTGGCCTCTATTTCCGCCTATTCCGAGCGCGTTCCAACGTTCGGAGACCCACCCAGAGGCCGCGATTTCCCGGCCCCAGCCTGAAAGAGGGGCAAAAGTTGCCCCAAAAAGAGGGTGATGCTTACACACCTAGTCCTCTTTGAGACTCTGTCCCTCCGCGCAGGCTTCCGTTTCTACCCATACCGAGAGCATTACGACGGTCAGAGGCCCGCCCGAAGGCCAGGATTTCCCAGCCCGACCCTGACAGAGATGCAAAAGATGCCCGGAAAACACGCGAAGCGCGCGCACCTAGTTCTCTTTCAGAAGCTGTCCTTCGCGCAGGCTTCCGTTTCCGTACATTATGAGCGCGTTCCGACGGTCGGAGGCCCGCCCAGAGGCCGCGATTTCCCAGCCCCACCCTGACAGAGGCCCAAAAGTTGCCCCAAAAAGAGGGCCACGCGGACACACCTTGTCCTCTTTGAGACGCTGTCCTTCCACGCAGGCCTCCGTTTCTGCCCGTTCCGAACGCGTTCCCCCGGTCTGAGACCCGCCCGGAGGCCGGGATTTCCTGGCTCCACCCTGACGGAGGGGCAAAAGTTGTCCCGAAAAGAGGGCCACAAGGACACCCCTGGTTCCCTTGGAGACGCAATCCCTCGCACAGGCCTCCGTTTCCGCCTATTCCGAGCGCGTTCCGACAGTCGAAGTCCTGCCCGGACGCCGCGACTTCGCGGTTCCACCCTGACAGAGCAGAAAAAGTTGCTCAGAAAACAGGGAGATGCACGCACCTCGTCACCTTTGAGACACTGTCCCTCGGCGCAGGAATCTGTGCCCGCTGTTCCGAGTGCGTTCCGATGGTCGGAGGACCGCCCAGAGGCCGCGATTTCCCACTCCACCCTGACAGAGGGGCAAGAGTTGCCCCGAAAAGAGAGCCAGGCGGACACGCCTCATCCTCTTTGAGCATCTGTCCCTCGCTCAGGCCTCCGTTTCCGCCCGTTCAGAGCACGTTCCGACAGTCGGAGGCCCGCCCAGATCCGCAATTTCCCGGTCCCACCCCGACAGAGGGCCAAAAGTTTCCCCAAAAAGAGGGTGACGCGGACGCACCTTGTCCACTTTGAGACGTTGTCCCTCGCGCAGGCCTCCGCTTCCGCCCGTTCTGAGTGCGTTCCGACGGTCAGAGGCCCGCCCGGAGGCCTAGATTTCCCGCCCCATGCTGACAGAAGGCCAAAAGTTGCCCCGAAAAGAGGGTGATGCGGACACACCTAATCCTCTTTGAGACGGTGTCCCTCTGCGCAGCCATCCGCTTCCGCCCATTCCAAGCACGTTCCGATAGTCGGAGTCCCTCCCGGAGGCCGCGATTTCCCGACCCCACCCTGACAGAGGGCCAAAAGTTACCCTAAAAAGAGGGTGACGCGGACACACCTAGTCCTCTTTGAGATGCTGTCCCTCCGCGCAGGCCTCCGCTTCCGCCCGTTCCGAGCGTGTTCCAACGGTCGGAAGCTTGCTCGGAGGCTGAGATTTCCCGGCCCACGCTGACAGAGGGGCAAATGTTGGCCCGAAAACAGGGGGAAACGGGCACCTAGTCCTCTTGGAGACACTCTCCCTCCATGCAGGCCTCCATTTCGGCCCGTTCTGAGCACGTTCCGACGGTCGGAGGCCCGCCCGGAGGCCTAGATTTCCCGCCCCATGCTGACAGAAGGCCAAAAGTTGCCCCGAAAAGAGGGTGATGCGGACACACCTAATCCTCTTTGAGACGTTGTCCCTCGCGCAGGCCTCCGCTTCCGCCCATACCGAGTGCGTTCCGACCGTCAGAGGCCCGCCCAGAGGCCGCGATTTCCCGGCCCCACGCTGACAGATGGCCAAAAGTTGCCCCGAAAAGAGGGTGAGGCAGACACACCTAGTCCCCTTTGAGACGCTGTCCCTCCGCCCAGAAATCTGTTCCCGCCCATTCCGTGCGCGTTCCAATGGTCGGGGACCCGCCCAGAGGCCGCGAGTTCCCGGCCCCACCCTGACAGAGGTCCAAAAGTTGCCCCGAAAAGAGGGTCAGGCGGACATACATAGTCCTCTTTGAAACGCTGTCGCTCGCGCAGGCCTCCGTTTGCACCCGTTCCGAGCACGTTTCAATTGTCGGAGGCCCGCCTGGACCACACGATTTCCCGGCCCCACTCTGATAGATGCCCAAAAGTTGCCTCGAAAAGAGGGTCATGCGGACATACATAGTCCTCATTGAGACACTGTCCCTCCTCGCAGGCTTCCGTTTCTGCCCATACCGAGCGTGTTACGATGGTCGGAGGCCCGCCCGAAGGCCAGGATTTCCCGGCCCGACCCTGACAGAGAGGCAACAGATGCCCGGAAAACAGGGCGAAGAGCGCGCACCTAGGCCTCTTTGAGAAGCTGTTCATCGCGCAGGCCTCCCTTTCCGCTTGTTCTGAGCACGTTCCGACAGTCGGACGTATGCCCGGAGGCCATGATTTCCCAGCCCCACTCTGAAAGAGTGGCAAATGTTGCCCCGAAAAGAGGGTAACGCGGACACACCTTGTCCTCTTTGAGACGATGAACCTCCGCGTAGGCCTCCGCTTCCGCCCGTTCCGAGTGCGTTCCGAGGGTCGGAGGCCCGCCCGGAGGCCGCGATTTCTCAGCCCCACCCTGACAGTTGGGCTAAAGTTGTCCTGAAAACAAGGGGAAGCACGCGCACCTAGTCCTCTTGGAGAAACTGCCCTTCGCGCAGGCCTCCGTTTCCGCTTGTTCTGAGCGCGTTCCGACGGTTGGACGTACGCCCGGAGGCCATGATTTCCCGGCCCCACTCTGACAAAGGTGCAAAAGTTGCCCCGAAAAGAGGGCCACGAGGACACACCTGGTTCCCTTGGAGATGCAGTCCCTCGCGCAGGTTTCCATTTCCGCCCATTCCGAGCGCGTTCCGGCAGTCAGAGTCCCGCCCGGAGGCCACGACTTCCCGGCCCCACCCTGACAGAGGGGCAGAAGTTCCCCCTAAAAGAGTGCGACACGGAAAAACTAGTCGTTTTTTGAGACGGTGTCCCTCATGCAGGCCTCCGTTTCCGCCCGTTCCGAGTGCGTTCCGACGGTCGGAGGCCCACCCTGAGGCCGCGATTTCCCGGCCCCACTCTGACAGAGGGGCAACAGTTGCCACGAAAGGGGGAGACGCACGCGCGCCTAGTTTTCTTTGAGACGCTGTTCCTCCGCGCAGACCTCTGTTTCTGCATGTTCAGAGCGTGTTCCGTCGGTCCGAGGCCCGCCGGTAGGCCACGAGTACTCGGCCCCACGCTGACAGAGGGGCAAAAGTTGCCCCCAAATGAGGGCCACGCGGAAAACCTCGTCCTCTTTGAGAAGCTGTCCCTCATGCAGGCCTCCATTTCCGCCCATTCCGAGTGCGTTCCGACAGTTGGAGGCCCGCCCGGATGGCGGGATATCCCGGCCCCACCCTGACAGAGGGGCAAAAGTTGCCCCGAAAGGGGGGAGACGCACGCGCTCCTAGTTTTCTTTGAGACGCTGTCCCTCCACGCAGGCCTCCATTTCCGCCCGTTCCGAGCGCGTTCCGACTGTCGGAGGCCCACCCAGATGCCGCGATATCCCGGCCCCACCCTGACAGAGGGGCAAAAGTTGCTCCGAATAGAGCGCCACGTGGACACACCGAGTCCTCTTTCAGACTCTGTCCCTCCGCACAGGCCTCCATTTCCGCCTTTACCGAGCGCTTTCCGACAGTCGGAAGCCTATTAGAGGCCACGATTTCCCGACCCCAACCGGACAGATGCGCAAGACTTGCCCCGAAAGGAGGGCGATGCGCGCTCCCCTAGTTTTCTATGAGAAGATGTTCCTCCGCGCAGGCCTCCATTTCGGACCATTCCGAGCGCGTTCCGAAAGTCGGAGGCCCGACGAAGGCCGGCATTTCCCGGCCCCACCCTGACAGAAAGGCAAAAGTTGCCCCGAAAACAGGGCGACGCGCGCGGACCCAGTCCACGTTGAGACACGTTCCCTCGCGCAGGCCTCCGTTTTTGCCCGTTCCGAGAGCGTTCTGACGGTCGAAGGCCCGCCTGCAGAACGCGATTTCCCGGCCCCAGACTCACAGATTGGCAAAAGCTGCCCTGAAAGGAGGGCGATGCGTGTGCCCCTAGTTTTCCTTGAGAAGCTGTCCCTCCGGGCAGTCCTCTGTTTCTGCCCTTTCTGAGCATGTTCCGACGGTCGGAGGACCGCCAGGAGGTCGTGATTTCCCGGCCCACCCTGACAGAGGGCCAAAAGTTGCCGCGAAAAGTGGCGGATGTGCGTGCACCTAGTCCTCTTGGAGACGCTGTCCCTCCGCGGGGGCCTCCGTTTATGCTTGTTCTGAGCGTGTTCCGACGGTCAGAGTTCCGTCCGGAGTCCGCGATTTCCCGGCCCCACTCTGATAGAGGGGCAAAAGTTGCCCCGAAAAGGGGCCACGCACGCGCACTTACTCCTCTTTGAGACGCTGTCCCTCCGCGCAGGATTCCGTTTCTGCCAATACCGAACGCGTTCCCACGGTCTGAGGCCCGCCCGGAGGCCGGGATTTCCCGGTTCCACCCTGACAGAGGGGCAAACGTTGCGCCGAAATGAGGGCCACACGGACACACCTGGTTCTCTTGGAGACGCAATCCCTCGCGCAGGCCTCCGTTTCCGCCCATTCCGAGAGCTTTCCGACAGTCGGAGTCCCGTCCGGAGGCCGCGAATTCCTGGCTCCACCCTGACAGAGGGACAAAAGTTGCCAGGAAAAAAGGGCGATGCACGCACCTAGTCCTCTTGGAGACGCTGTCCCTCCGCACAGGCCTCCGTTTCTGCCCATACCTAGCACGTTACGACAGTCGGAGGTCCGCCCGAAGGCTGGGATTTCCCGGCCCTACCCTGACAGAGAGGCAAAAGTTGCCCGGAAAACAGGGCGAAGCACGCGCACCTAGTCCTCTTTGAGACACTGTTCTTCGTGCAGCCCTCATTTTCTGACAATACCGAGCGGGTTATGACGGTCGGAGTCCAGCCCGAAGGCAAGGATTTCCCGGCCCCACTCTGACAGAGGGGCAAAAGTTGCTCCGAGAAGAGGGCCACGCGGACACACCTAGTCCTCTTTGAGACGCTGTCCCTCCACGCAGGCCTCCATTTTTGCCTGTTCTGAACACGTTCCAACGGTCGGAGGCCCGCCCGGACACCGCGATTTCCCGGCCCGACCCTGACAAAGGGGAAAAAGATGCCCGGAAAACAGGGCGAAGCGTACACCTAGTCCTCTTTGAGAAGCTGTCCTTCACGCAGGCCTCTATTTCTGCCCATTCCGAGAGCGTTCTGACGGTCGGAGGCCCGCCCAGACACCGCGATTTCCCGGCCCGACCCTGACAAAGGGGAAAAAGTTGCCCCGAAAAGAGGGCCATGCGGACACACCTAGTCCTCTTTGAGACGCTGTCCTTCCACGCAGACCTCCGTTTTAGCCCGTTCCGAGCGCGTTCCCACTGTCGGAGGCATGCACGGAGGCCGCGACTTCCCGGCCCCATGTTGAAAGTGGGGCAAACTTTGCCCGAAAACAGTGTGACGCGCATCCACCTAGTCCTCTTGGAGACGCTGTCCCTCCGCGCAGGCCTCCGTTTCCACCCATTCCAAGTGCGTTCCGACTGTCGGAGGACCGCACGGAGGCCGCGATTTCCCGGCCCCACCCTGACAGAGGCCCAAAAGTTGTCCCGAAAAGAGGGCCACGCGGACACACCTAGTCCTCTTTGAGACACTGTCCTTCCACACAGGCCTCTGCTTCTGCCCGTTCTGAATGGGTTGCAACGGTCTGAGGCCCGCCCGGAGACCGGGATCTCCCGGCCCCACCCTGACAGATGTCCAAAAGTTGCCCCGAAAAGAGGGCCACGCGGACACACATAGTCCTCTTTGAGACGCTGTCCCTCGCAAGGCCTCCGTTTCAGCCCGTTCCGAGCACGTTCCGATGTTCGGAAGCCTGCCTGGAGGCCGCGATTTCCCGGCCCCACCCTGACAGAGACCCAAATCTTTCCCCAAAAAGAGGGTACCCGGACACACCTAGTACCCTTTGAGACGCTATCCCTCCACGCAGGCCTCTGTTTCTGCCCGTTCTGAGCACGTTCTGGTGGTCGGGGGACCGCCCGGAGGTTGCGATTTCCCGGCCCGACCCTGACAAAGGGCCAAAAGTTGCCCCGAAAAGAGGGGGATGTGCGCGCACCTAGTCCTCTTGGAGATGCTGTCCCTCCGCAGGCACCTCCGTTTCCGCTTGTTCTGAGCGCGTTCTGACGGTCGGACGTCCGCCCGGAGTCCATGATTTCCCGGCCCCACTCTGACAGAGGGGCAAAAGTTGCCCCGAAAAGGGGCCATGCACGCGCACTTACTCCTCTTTGAGATGCTGTCCCTCCACGCAGGTCTCCGTTTCTGCCTGTTCTGAGTGCGTTCCGATGGTCAGAGGCCCGCCCAGAGGCCGCGATTTCCCGGCCCCACTCTGATAGAGGGGCAAAAGTTGCTCCGAAAACAAGGCCACGCGGACAGACATAGTCCCCTTTGAGACGCTGTCCTTCCACGCAGGCCTCCGTTTCTGCCTGTTCTGAATGCGTTCCCATGGTTTGAGGCCCGCCCGGAGGCCGGGATTTCCTGGCTCCACCCTGACAGAGGGGCAAAAGTTGCCCCGAAAAAAGGGCCACACGGACACACCTGGTTCCTTTGGAGACGCAGCCCCTCGCGCAGGCCTCCATTTCCGCCCATTCCGAGCGCGTTCTGACAGTCGGAGAACCGCCCGGAGGCCCATCCTTCCCGGCTGCACCTGACAGAGGGGCAAAAGTTGCCCAGAAAACAGGGCGATGCACGCACCTGGTCCCCTTTGAGACGCTGTCCTCCACGCAGGAATCTGTGCCTGCCGTTCCGAGTGCGTTCCCATGGTTTGAGGCCCGCCCGGATCCGCGATTTCCCGGCCCCACCCTGACAGAGGGCCAAAAGTTGCCCCGAAAAGAGGATGACGCGGACACTCCTAGTCCTCTTTCAGATGTTGTCCCTCAGCGCAGGCCTCTGTTTCTGCCCATTCCGAGCACGTTCCGACGGTCGGAGGCCCGCCCAGAGGCCACGATTTCCTGGCCCCACTCTGACAGAGGGGCAAAAGTTGCCCCGAAAAGAGGGCCACACAGACACACATAGTCCTCTTTGAGACGCTGTCCCTCCGCGCAGGCTTCCATTTCTACCCATACTGAGAGCGTTACGATGGTCAGAGGCCCGCCCGAAGGCCAGGATTTCCCGGCTCCACCGTGACAGAGGGGCAAGAGTTGCCAGGAAAACAGGGTGATGCACGCACCTAGTCACCTTTGAGACACTGTCCCTCCGCGCAGGAATCTGTGCCCGCCGTTCCGAGTGCGTTCCGACGGTCGGAGGACCACCCAGAGGCCGCGATTTCCCGGTTCCACCCTGACAGAGGGGAAAGTGTTGCCCTGATAAGAGAGCCACGCGGACTCACCTAATCCTCCTTGAGCATCTGTCCCTCGTGCAGGCCTCCGTTTCCGCCCGTAGAGAGCACGTTCCGATGGTCGGAGGCCCACCCGGATCCACGATTTCCCGGCCACACCCTGACAGAGGGCAAAAAGTTGCCCCGAAAAGAGGATGAAGCGGACACACCTAGTCCCCTTTGAGATGCTGTCCCTCCTGGAAGGAATCAGTTTCCACCCGTTCCGAGTGCATTCTGACGGTCGGATACCCGCCCAGAGGCGGCAATTTCCCAGCTCCACCCTGATATAAGGGCAAAAGTTGCCCGGAAAACAGGGAGATGCATGCAGCTAGTCACCTTTGAGACACTGTCCCTCCGCGCAGGAATCTGTGCCCTCCATTCCGAGTGCGTTCCGACGGTGGAGGACCGCCCAGAGGCCGCGATTTCCCGGCTCCACCCTGACAGAGGGGCAAAAGTTGCCTCGAAAAGAGGGCCACGTAGACACACCTTGTACTCTTTGAGACGCAGTCCCTCGCGCAGGCCTCTGTTTCTGCTCGTTCAGAGCACGTTCCGACGGTCGGAGGCCCGCCCGGATCTGCGATTTCCCGGCCCCGTCCTGACAGAGGGCAAAAAGTTGCCCCGAAAACAGGGTGAGGCGGATACACATAGTCCTCTTTGAGAAGCTGTCCCACCGCGCAGGCCTCCATTTCTGCTTGTTCTGAGCGCGTTCCGACGGTCGGACGTCCACCCGGAGGCCACGATTTCCCGGTCCCACACTGACAGAGGGGCAAAAGTTGCCCCGAAAAGAGGGTGACGTGGACACACCTAGTTCCGTTTCTACCAATACCGAGCGCGTTACAACGGTCGGAGGACAGCCCGAAGGCCAGGATTTCCCGGCTAGACCCTGACAGAGAGGCAAAAGTTGCCCGGAAAACAGGGTTAAGCGAGCGCACCTAGTCATCTTTGAGAAGATGTCCTTCGTGCAGGCCTCCGATTCCGCCCGTTACGAGCGCGTTCCGACGGTCGGAGGCCCGCTCGGAGGCCACGATTTCCCAGCCCCACCCTGACAGAGGCCCAAAAGTTGCCCCGACAAGAGGGCCACACGGACATGCCTGGTTCCCTTGGAGAGGCATTCCCTCGTGCAGGCCTCCATTTCCGCCCATTCCGAGCGCGTTCTGACAGTCGGACACCCGCCCGGAGGCCGCGACTTCCCGGCTCCACCCTGACAGAGGGGCAAAAGTTGCCCGGAAAACAGGGAGATGCATGCACCTAATCACCTTTGAGACGCTATCCCTCCGCGCAGGAATCTGTGCCCGCCGTTCCGAGTGCGTTCTGACGGTCGGAGGACCGCCCAGAGGCCG
>NW_025335918.1:19580-22279 GCF_004798865.1 Varanus komodoensis
CGTGACTTCCCGGCTCCACCCTGACAGAGGGGCAAAAGTTGCCCGGAAAACAGGGAGATGCATGCACCTAATCACCTTTGAGACGCTATCCCTCCGCGCAGGAATCTGTGCCCGCCGTTCCGAGTGCGTTCTGACGGTCGGAGGACCGCCCAGAGGCCGCGATTTCCCGGCTCCACCCTGACAGAGGAGCAAGAGTTGCCCCGAAAAGGGAGCCACGCGGACACACCTAATCCTATTTGAGCATCTGTCCCTCGTGCAGGCCTCCGCTTCCGCCAGTTCCGAACGCGTTCCGACAGTCGCAGGCCCGCACGGAGGCCGAGATTTCCCGGCCCCACGCTGACAGGGGGGCAAATGTTGGCCCGAAAACAGGGGGACATGCGCACCTAGCCCTCTTGTAGACGCTCTCCCTCCACGCAGGCCTCGATTTATGCCCGTTCCGAGAACGTTCTGACGGTCGGAGGCCCACCCGGAGGCCGCGATTTCCCGGCCCCAGCCTGAGAGAGGCCCAAAAGTTATCCCAAAAAGCGGGCGACGCGGACACACCTAGTCCTCTTTGAGACTCTGTCGTGCCACGCCGGCCACCGTTTCTGCCCATTCCGAGCACGTCCCGACGGTCGGAGGCCGCCCAGTGGAAGCGATTTCCCGGCCCCACCCTGACAGAGGGGCAAAAGTTGCCCCGAAAACAGGGTGACGCGCGTCCACCTAGTCCTCTTGGAGGCGCTGTCCCTCCGCGCTGGCCTCTGTTTCCACACATTCCGAGTGCGTTCCAACGGTCGGAGGCCTGCCCGGAGGCCGCGATTTCCCGGCCCCAGGGTGGCAGAGGCCCAAAAGTTTCCAAAATAGAGGGTGACGCGGACACACCTAGTCCCCTTTCAGACGCTGTCCCTCCGCGCAGAAATCCATTTCCGCCCATTCCGTGCGCGTTCCAATGGTCGGGGGCCCGCCCAGAGGCCACGATTTCCCGGCCCCACCCTGACAGAGGTCCAAAAGTTGCCCCGAAAAGAGGGTCACGCTGACATGCATAGTCCTCTTTGAGACGGTGTCCCTCCGCGTCGGCCTCCACTTCCGCCCGTTCTGAGTGCGTTCCAACGGTCGGAGGCCTGCCCGGAGGCCGCGATTTGCCGGCCCCACCCTGACAGAGGCCCAAAACTTTCTCCAAAAAGAAGGTGAACAGGACACATCTAGTCCCCTTTGAGACGCTGTCCCCCCGCGCAGGCCTCAGTTTCTGCCCGTTCCGAGTGCGTTCCGTCGGTCGGAGGCATGGCCGGGGGCCACGATTTCCCAGCCCCACCCTGACAGCGGTGCAATAGTTGCCCCAAAAAGAGCGCCACGCGGACACACCGAGTATTCTTTGAGACTGTCCTGCCGTGCAGGCGTCCGTTTCCGCGTGTACGGAGCACGTTCCGATGGTCGGAGGCCCGTCCAAAGGCCGCGATTTCCTGGCCCCAACCTGACAGAGGGGCAAAAGTTGCCCCAAAAAGAGGGCCACGTGGATACACCTAGTCCTCTTCGAGATGCTGTCTCTTCACCCAGGCCCCCGTTTCCACCCGTTCTGAGCGCCTTCCGACGGTCGGAGGCCCGCCCGGAGGCAGCGATTTCCCGGCCAAACCCTGACAGAGGGGCAAAAATTGCCCCGAAAGGGGGGAGACGCACGCGAACCCAGTTGTTTGAGACGCTGTCCCTCCGCGCAGGCCTCCCTTTCTGCCTGTACCGTCCGCTTTTAGACGGTCGGAGACCCGCCCGAAGGCTGAGATTTCCCGGCCCCACCCAGACAGAGAGGCAAAAGTTAACCCAAAAAGAGGGAGAAGCGTACACACCTAGTCCTCTTTGAGACGCTGTCCCGCAATGCAGGCCTCCGTTTCCCCGTGTTCCGAGTGCATTCCGACGGACGGTGCACGCCCTGGGGCCGCAATTTCCCGGCGACAATCTTACAGAGGGGCAAAAATTGCCCTGAAAAGAGGGACACAAGGACACAACTAGTCCTCTTTGAGACGCTATCCTTCTGCGCAGGCCTCCTTTTCTGCCTGTACCGACCACGTTTCTACGGTCGGAGGCCCGCCCGAAGGCTGCGATTTCCCGGCCCCTCCGTGAAAGAGAAGCAAAAGTTGCCCCGAAAAGAGGGAGAAGCGGATACACCAATCATCTTTGAGACGCTGTCCCTCCAAGCAGGCCTCCGTTTCTGCCCACTCCAAGCGCGTTCCGACGGTTGGAGGCCTGCCCGGAGGCCGCGAGTTCCCAGCCCCACCCTGACAGAGGGGCAAAAGTTGCCCCAAAAAGAGGACGACGCGGAAAACCTAGTCTTTTTTGAGACGCTGTCCCTCATGCAGGCCTCCGTTTCCGCCCGTTCCGAGTGCGTTCCGACGGTCGGAGGCCCGCCCGGAAGCCGTGATTTCCCGGCCCCACCCTGACAGAGGGGCAAAAGTAGCCCCAAAAGGGGGAGATGCACACGCACCGAGTTTTCTTTCAGATGCTCTCCCGCCACGAAGGCCTCCATTTCCGCGTGTTCCGTTCGCGTTCCGACGGTCAGAGGCCCGCCCAGAGGCTGCGATTTCCCGGCCCCACCCTGACAAAGGGGCAAAAGTTGCACCGAACAGAGGTCCCCGCGGACACACCCAATCCTCTTTGAGACGCTGTCCCGCCGCGCAGGCCTCCGTTTCCGCGTATTCCGTACGCGTTCCGACGGTCGGAAGCCCGGCCAG
>NW_025335918.1:22379-37732 GCF_004798865.1 Varanus komodoensis
TTCCCAGCCCCACCCTGACAAAGGGGCAAAAGTTGCCTTGAATTGAGCTCCACGTGGACACACCTAGTCCTCTTTGAGACGCTGTCCCGCCGTGCAGGCCCGCGTTTCTGTGTGTTCAGAGCGCGTTCGGACGGTCGGAGGACCGCCCAAAGGCTGCGATTTCCCGGCCCCAACCTGACAGAGGGGCAAAAGTTGCCCCGAAAAGAGGGCCACGTGGACACACCTAGTCCTCTTTGAGACGCTGTCCTTCCACGCAAGCCTCCGTTTTAGCCCATTCCGAGAGTGTTCCGATGGTGAGAGTCCCGCCCAGAGGCCGCGATTTCCCGGCCCCACTCTGACAGAGGGGCAAAAGTTGCTCCGAAAGGAGGGCCACGTGGACACACAGAGTCCTCTTTGAGACGCTGTCCCTCCGCGCAGTCTTCCGTTTCTAACCATAACGAGAGCGTTACGACGCTCAGAGGCCTGCCTGAAGTCCAGGATTTCCCGGCCCGACCCTGACAGCGAGGCAAAAGATGCCCGGAAAACAGGGCGAAGTGCGCGCACCTAGTCCTCTTTGAGAAGCTGTTCTTTGCGCAGGCCTCCGTTTCCGCGCGTTACGAGCGCGTTCCAACGGTCGGAGGCCCACCCGGATGCCGCGACTTCCCGGCTCCACCCTCACAGAGGGGCAAAAGTTGCCCGGAAAACAGGGAGATGCACGCACCTAGACACCTTTGAGACGCTGTCCCTCCGCGCAGGAATCTGTGCCCGCCAGTCCGAATGTGTTCCGACGGTCGGAGGACTGCCCAGAGGCCGTGATTTCCCGGCTCCACCGTGACAGAGGGGCAAGAGTTGCCCCGAAAAGAGAGCCAGGCGGACACACCTAATCCTCTTCGATCATTTCTCCCTCCCGCAGGCCTCCGTTTCCGCCCGTTCAGAGCACGTTCCGACGGTTGGAGGCCCGCCCAGATCCGCGATTTCCCGGGCCCACCCTGACAGAGTGCCAAAAGTTGCCCCGAAAAGAGGGTGACCCGGACACACCTAGTCCTTTTTGAGATGCTGTCCCTCCATGCAGGCCTCCGTTTCCGCTTGTTCTGAGCGCGTTCCGACGGTCGGATGCCCGCCCAGAGGCCACGATTTCCCGGCTCCACCCTGACAGAGGGGCAAAAGTTGCCCCGAAAAGAGGGCCACGTCGACACACCGAGTCCTCTTTGAGACGTTGTCCCTCACGCAGGCCTCCGCTTCCGCCCGTTCCAAGTGCGTTTCGATGGTCGGAGGCCCGCCCAGAGGCCGCGATTTCCCGGCCCGACCCTGACAGAGGCCCAAAAGTTTCCCCAAAAAGAGGGTGAAACGGACACACCTAGTCCTCTTTGAGACGCGGTCCCTCCGCGCAGAAATCCGTTTCCGCCCATTCTGTGCGCGTTCCGATGGTGGGAGGCCTGACCGGAGGCCCTGATTTCCCGGCCCCAGTCTTTCAGAGGACAAAGGTTGCCCCGAAAAGAGGGTGACGCGGACAAACCTAGTCCTCTTTGAGATGCTGCCCCTCCGCGCAGGCCTCCATTTCCGCCCATTCTGAGAGCGTTCCGACGGTCGGAGGCCCGCCTGGAGGCCCTGATTGCCCGGCCCCAGTCTGACAGAGGGACAAAGGTTGCCCCGAAAAGAGGGTGACGCGGACACACCTAGTCCTCTTTGAGAAGTTCTCCCTCCACGCAGGCCTTCGTTTCTGCCTGTTCTGAGAGCGTTCCGACGGTCGGAGGCCCTCCTGGAGGCCGCGATTTCCTGGCCCCACTCTGTCAGAGGGGCAAAAGTTGCTCTGAAAAGAGGGCCACGCGGACACACATAGTCCTCATGGGACGCTGTCTCTCCACGCAGGCTTCTGCTTCTGCCCATACCGAGCGCGTTACAACGGTCGGAGGCCCGAACAGAGTCCGCGATTTCCCGGGCCCACCCTGACAGAGGCCAAAAAGTTTCCCAAAAAGAGTGTGACGCGGACACACCTAGTCCCCCTTGAGAGGCTGTCCCTCCGCGCAGAAATTCGTTTCTGAGCGCGTTCGCACGGTCTGAGGCCCGCCCGGAGCCCGGGATTTCCCGGCTCCACCCTGACAGAGGGGCAATAGTTGCCCCAAAAAGAGGGCCACACGGATACACCTGGTTCTCTTGGAGATGCAGTCCCTCGCGCAGGCCTCCATTTCCGACAATTCCGAGCGCGTTCCGACAGTTGGAGTCCCGCCCAGAGGCCGCGACTTCCTGGCTCCACCCTGACAGAGCGGCAAAAGTTGCCCGGAAAACAGGGAGATGCACGCACCTAGTCCCCTTTGAGACGCTGTCCCCCCGCGCAGAAATCTGTTTCCGCCCGTTCCGAGCGCGTTCCGGTGGTCGGAGGCCTGCCCGGAAGCCGCGATTTCCCGTCCCCACCCTGACAGAGGCCAAAAAGTTGACCACAAAAGAGGGCCACGCGGACACACTTAGTCCTTTTTCAGACGCTGTCCTTCCACGCATCCGTCCGTTTCTGCCCGTTCCGTACGTGTTCCCACGGTCTGAGGCCTGCCCAGAGGCCGGGACTTCCTGGAACCACCCTGACAGAGGGACAAAAGGTGCCCCGAAAAGAGGGTGACGCGGAGACACCTAGTCTTCTTTGAGTCGCTCTCCCTCCGCGCAGGCCTCCTTTCCCCCCCGTTCAGAGCGCGTTCTGACGGTCGAGTCCCGCCCGGAAGCTACGATTTCCCGGCCACACCCTCACAGATTGGCAAGACTTGCCCCGAAAAGAGGCCGACGCGGACACACCTAGTCCTCTTTGAGACGCTGTCCCTCTGTGCAAGCCTCCATTTCCGCCCTTTCTGGGCGCGTTCCAACGGTCAGAGGTCCGCCCAAAGGCCGGAATTTCCCGGCCCCACCCTGCCAGAGAGGCAAAATTTGCCCGGAAAACAGGGCAAGGCGCGCATCTAGTCCTCCTTCACGCGCTGTCCCTCCTTGCAGGCCTCCATTTCTGCCCATTCCGAGCATGTCCCAACGGTTGAGCCCCGCCCGGAGGCAGCGATTTCCCGGCCCCACCCTGACAGAGGCCCAAAAGTTGCCCCGAAAAGAGGGCCACGCAGACACACCTTGTCCTCTTTGAGACGCTGTCCTTCCACGCAGGCCTCCGTTTCTTCCCGTTTCGAATGCGTTCCCACGGTCTGAGGCCCGCCCAGAGGCTGGGATTTCCCGGCTTCACCCTGACAGAGGGGCAAGAGTTGCCCCGAAAAGAGAGCCACGCGGACACACCCAATCCTCTTTGAGCATCTTTCCCTCGCGCAGGCCTCCATTTCCGCCCGTTCAGAGCACGTCCCGATGGAGGGAGGCCCGCCTGGATCCGCGATTTCCCGGCTCCACCCTGACAGAGGGCCAAAAGTTGCCCCGGAAAGAGGTTGACGCAGACACACCTAGTCCTCTTTGAGATGCTGTCCCTCCGCGCAGGCATCGGTTTCCACTTGTTCTGAGCGCGTTCCGATGGTCCGAGGTCCGCCCAGAGGCCAAAATTTCCCGGCCCCACCCTGACAGAGGGCCAAAATTTGTCCCGAAAAGAGGGTGACGCGGACACACCTAGTCCTCTTTGAGATGCTGTCCCTCCGCGCAGGCCTGTTTCCGCTTGTTCTGAGCGCGTTCCGATGGTCGGACGTTCCCCCGGAGGCCACGATTTCCCGGCCCCACCCTGACAGAGGCCCAAAAGTTTCCCCGAAAAGAGGGTGACCCGGACACACCTAGTCTCCTTTGAGATGCTCTCCCTCCGCGCAGGACTCTTTTTCTGCCCGTTCCGAGCACGTTCTGACGGTCGGAGGCTTTCCGGGAGGCTGGGATTTCCCTGCCCGACGCTGAGAGTGGGGCAAACGTTCCCCCGAATACAGGGTGACGCGCGTCCACCTAGTCCTCTTGGAGACTCTGTCCTTCCGCGCAGGCCTCCGTTCCACCCATTCCGAGCGCGTTCTGACGGTCGGAGGCTCGCCAAGAGGCCGTGTTTTCCTGGCCCCACTCTCACAGAGGTCCAAAAGTTGCCCCGAAAAGAGGGCCACATGGACACACCTAGTCCTCTTTGAGACACTGTCATTCCACGCAGGACTCCATTTTAGCTCATACCGAGAGCATTCCCACGGTGTGAGGACCGCGCGGAGGCCGGGATTTCCTGGATCCACCCTGACAGGGGGACAAAAGTTGCCCGGAAAACAGTGCGAAGTGCGCGCACCTAGTCCTCTTTGAGACGATGTCCTTCGCGCAAGCCTCTGTATCTGCCCGTTCCGACCACGTTACGACGGTCGTAGGCTTACCTGGGGGCCGCGATTTCCCGGCCCCACTCTGACAGAGGGCCAAAAGTTGCCCCGAAAAGAGGGCCACGCAGACACACCTAGTCCCCTTTGAGACTCTGTCCTTCCACGCAGGCCTCCATTTTAGCTCGTTCCAAGCGCATTCCCACGGTTGCAGGCCCTCCTGGAGGCTGGGATTTCCCGGCTCCACCCTGACAGAGGGCCAAAGAGGGCCACGCGGACACACCTAGTCCTCTTTGAGACGCTGTCCTTCCATGTAGGCCTCCTTTTTAGTCCGTTCCGATCGCGTTCCCACGGTCGGAGGCTTGCACGGAGGCCACCACTTCCCTGCCCCACGTTGACTATGGGGTAAACTTTGCCCGAAAACAGGGGGACGCGTGTCCACCTAGTCCTCTTGGAGATGCTGTCTGTCCGCGCAGGCCTCCGTTTCCACCCATTCCAAGCGCGTTCCGACGGTCGGAGGACCTCCCGGAGGCCGCGATTTCCCTGCCCACCCTGAGAGAGGGCCGAAAGTTGCCCCGAAAAGAGGGCCACGCGGATACACCTAGTCCTCTTTGAGACGCTGTCCCTCCATTCAGGCCTCCGTTTTAGCCCGTTCCGAGTGCGTTCTCACGGTCGGAGGCTTGCACGAAGGCTGCGACATCCTTGCCCCACGTTGACTGTGGGGCAAACTTTGCCCGAAAACAGGGTGACGCGGACACACCTAGTCCTCTTTGATACGCTGTCCCTCCGAGCAGAAATCCATTTCCACCAATTCCGTGCACGTTCCGACGGTCGGAGACCCACCCAGAGGCAGCGATTTCCCGGCTCCACCCTGACAGAGGCCCAAAAGTTTCCCCCAAAAGAGGGTGACGCGGACACACCTAGGCCCCTTTGAGACGCTGTCCCTCCGCGCAGGCCTCTGTTTCTGCCCGTTCCGAGCACGTTCCGATGGTCGGAGTGCCGCCCGGATCCGCAATTTCCCGGCCCCACCCTGACAGAGGCCCAAAAGTTTCCCCAAAAAGAGGGTGACGCGGACACACCTAGTCCTCTTTGAGACGCTGTCCCTCCGCGCAGGCCTCCCTTTCTGCCTGTTCTGAGTGCGTTCCGACGGTTGTAGGACCGCCCGGAGGCCGCGATTTCCCAGCCCCACCCTGACAGAGGTCAAAAGTTGCCCTGAATACAGGGTGACCCGGACACACCTAGTCCCCTTTGAGACGCTGTCCCACGCGCAGGCCTCCGTTTCTGCCCATTCTGAGCACGTTCCGACGGTCGGAGGCCCGCCCAGAGTCCGCGATTTCCCGGCCCCACCCTGAGAGAGGTCCAAAACTTTCCCCAAAAAGAGGGTGACGCGGACACACCTAGTCCCCTTTGAGACGCTTTCCCTCCGTGCAGAAATCCGTTTCCGTCCATTCCGTGTGCGTTCCAACGGTCGGAGGCAAGCCCAGAGGCCGAGATTTCCCGGCCACACCCTGACAGAGGTCCAAATGTGGAACCGAAAAGAGGGGGATGTGATCGCATCTAGTCCTCTTGGAGATGCTGTCACTTTGCGGGGGCCTCCGTTTACGCTTGGTCTGAGCGCGTTCCGAAGGTCAGAGTTCCACCCGGAGTCCGCGATTTCCCGGCCCCACTCTGGCAGAGGGGCAAAAGTTGCTCCGAAAAAAGGGCCACGCGGACACACATAGTCCTCTTTGAGACGCTGACTCTCCACGCAGGTCTCCGTTTCTGTCTGAGTGCGTTCCGACGGTCGGAGGCCCTCCCAGAGGCCGCGATTTCCCGGCCCCACTCTGACAGAGGGGCAAAAGTTGCTATGAAAAAAGGGCCACGCGGACACACATAGTCCTCTTTGAGACGCTGTTCCTCCGCGCAGGTTTCCGTTTCTGCCAATACCGAGTGCTCTACAACGTTCGGAGGCCTGCCCGAAGGCCAGGATTTCTTGGCCCCACCGTGACAGAGAGGCAAAAGTTGCCCGGAAAACAGGGCGAAGCGAGAGCACCTAGTCCTCTTTGAGAAGCTGTCCTTCACGCAGGCCTCCGTTTCCGCCCGTTATGAGCGCGTTCCGACGGTCAGAGGCCCACCCAGAGGCCGCGATTTCCCGGCCCCACCCAGACAGAGGGGCAAAAGTTACCAGGAAAACAGGGCGATGCATGCACCTAGTCCTCTTGGAGACGCTGTCCCTCCGCGCGGGCCTCTGTTTCTGCCCGTTCTGTTCGCATTCTGACGGTCAGAGTCCCGCCCCGAGGCCGCGATCTCCCAGCTCCACACTGACAGAGGGCAAAAGTTGCCCCAAAAAGAGGGCCACACGGACACACCTAGTCCTCTTGGAGACGCTGTCCCTCCACGCAGGCCTCAATTTCCACCCGTTCAGAAGCGTTCCGACGGTCGGAGGCCTGCCCAGAGGCTGCGATTTCCCAGCCCAACCCTGACAAAGGGGCAAAAGTTGCCCCGAACTGAGGTCCACGTGGACACACCAAGTCCTCTTTGAGACGCTGTCCCACCACGCAGGCCTCCATTTCAGCATGTTCCGTTCGTGTTCCGACGATCGGAGGCCTGCCCAGAGGCCGCGATTTCCCGGCCCCAACCTGACAGAGGGGCAAAAGTTGCCCCGAAAAGAGGGCCACGTGGACACACCTGGTCCTCTTTCAGACGCTGTCCCCCACGCAGGCCCCCGTTTCCCCCCTTTCCGAGAGCGTTCCGACGGTCGGACGCACGCCCGGAGGCCGCGATTTCCCGGCCCCAACCTGACAGAGGGGCAAAAGTTGCCCCGAAAAGAGGGCCACGTGGACACACCTAGTCCTCTTTCAGACGCTGTCCCTCACGCAGACCCCCGTTTCCCCCCTTTCCGAGAGCGTTCCGACGGTCGGACGCACGCCCGGAGGCCGCGATTTCCCGGCCCAACCCTGACAGAGGGGCACAACGTGCCTCGAAAGGGGGAGACGCACACGCAACTAGTTTTCTTTGAGACGCTGTCCCTCCGCACAGGCCTCCATTTCTGCCTGTACCAACCGCGTTTCGACGGTCGGAGGCCCGCCCGAAGGCTGCGATTTCCTGGACACACCCTGACAGAGAGGCAAAATTAACTCAAAAAGAGGGAAAATCGTACACGCCTAGTCCTCTTTGAGACGCTGCCCCGCCGCACAGGCCTCCATTTCCGCGTGTTCCGAGTGCGTTCCGGCAGTCGGAGGACTCTCAAAGGCCACGATTTTCCGTCCCCAAACTGACCAAGGGGCAAAAGTTGCCCCGAAAAGAGGGCCACGTGGACACACCTAGTCCTATTTGAGAAGCTGTCCCTCCGCCCAGGCCTCCATTTCCGGCCTTTCCGACTGTGTTCCGACGGTCGGAGGCCCGCCCGGAAGCCCGATTTCCTGGCCCCACCCTGACAGATGGGCAAAAGTTGCCCCGAAAAGGGGGAGACGCACGCGCACCTAGTTTTCTTTGAGACGCTGTCCCTCCACGCAGGCCTCCTTTTCCACCCGTTCAGAAGCGTTCCAACGGTCGGAGGCCTGCCCAAAGCCCGCGATTTCCCGGCTCCACCCTGACAAAGTCAAAAGTTGCCCCAAATAGAGGTCCACGTGGACACAACTAGTCCTCTTTGAGACGCTGTCCCGCCGGGCAGGCGTCCGTTTCCGTGTGTTCCATTCGCCTTCCGACGGTCGGAGGCCCGCCCAGAGGCCATGATTTCCCGGCCCCAACCTGACAGAGGGGCAAAAGTTGCCCCGAAAAGAGGGCCACGTGGACACACCTAGTCCTCTTTCAGACGCTGTCCCTCACGCAGGCCCCCGTTTCCCCCCGTTCCGAGAGCGTTCCGAGGGTCGGAGCCACGCCCGGAGGCCGCGATTTCCCGACCCAACCCTGACAGAGGGGCAAAAGTTGCCCCGAAAGGGGGGAGACGCACACGCAACTAGTTTTCTTTGAGATGCTGTCCCTCCGCACAGGCCTCCGTTTCTTCCTGTACCGACCGTGTTTTGACGGTCGGAGGCCCACCCGAAGGCTGCGATTTCCCGGCCCCACCCTGACAGAGAGGGAAAATTAACCCAAAAAGAGGGAGAACCGTACACGCCTAGTCCTCTTTGAGACGCTGTCCCGCCGCGCAGGCCTCCGTTTCCGCGTGTTCCGAGTGCGTTCTGACGGTCGGAGGACGGCCTAAAGGCCACGATTTTCCGGCCCCAAACTGACAGTGGGGCAAAAGTTGCCCCGAAAAGAGGGCCACGTGGACACACCTAGTCCTCTTTGAGACGCTGTCCCTCCGCGCAGGCCTCCATTTCCGGCCTTTCCGAGCGCTTTCTGAGGGTCGGAGGACCGCCCGAAGGCCGGGATTTCCAGGCCCCACCATGACAGAGAGGCAAAAGTTTCCCCGAAAAGAGGGACGCAAGGACACACCTAGTCTTCTTTGAGATGGTGTCTCTCTGTGGACTACGTTTCCGCCCGTTCTGAGCGCGTTCCATGTGCGGATCCAAGCCCGGAGGCTGCAATTTCCCGGCCCAACCCTGACAGAGGGGCAAAACTTGCCCCGAAGGGGGGGAGACACACGCGCGCCTAGTTTTCTTTGAGACGCTGTCCCTGCGCACAGCCCTCCGTTTCTGCCTGTACCAACCACGTTTCGATGGTCAGAGGGCGGCCGAAGGCTGCAATTTTCCGGCCCCAAACTGACAGAGGGGCAAAAGTTGCCCCGAAAAGAGGTCCATGTGGACACACCTAGTCCCTTTTGAGATGCTGTCCCTCCGCGCAGGAATCCATTTCCACCCGTTCCGAGGGTGATCCGACGGTCGGATACCTTCCCAGAGACCGGGATTTCCCGGCTCCACCCTGAAAGAGGGCAAAAGTTGCCCCGAAAAGAGGGCCACACGGACACATCTGGTTCCCTTGGAGATGCAGTCCCTCATGCAGGCCTCCGTTTCCGCCCATACCGAGCGCGTTCTGACGGTCGGAGTCCCTCCCGGAGGCCGCGACTTCCCAGCTCCACCCTGACAGAGGGCCAAAAGTTGCTATGAAAAAAGGGCCACGCGAACACACATAGTCCTCTTTGAGACGCTGTTCCTCCGCGCAGGTTTCCGTTTCTGCCAATACCGAGCACTCTACGACGGTCGGAGGCCTGCCCGAAGGCCAGGATTTCTTGGCCCCACCGTGACAGAGAGGCAAAAGTTGCCTGGAAAACAGGGCAAAGCGAGCGCACCTAGTCCTCTTTGAGAAGCTGTCTTTCACGCAGGCCTCCGTTTCCGCCCGTTACAAGCGCGTTCCGACGGTCGGAGGCCCGCCCGGAGGCCGCGACTTCCCGGCTCCACCCTGACGGAGGGGCAAAAGTTGCCCGGAAAACAGGGAGATGCATGCACCTAGTCACCTTTGAGACACAGTCCCTCCGCGCAGGAATCTGTGCCCGCCGTTCCGAGTGTGTTCCAACAGTCGGAGGCCCGCCCAGAGGCCGCGATTTCCCGCCCCACCCTGACAGAGGCCCAAAAGATTCCCCAAAAAGAGGGCCACGCGGACACACCTAGTCCCCTTTGAGACGCTGTCTCTCGAGCAGGCCTCCGTTTCCGCCCGTTCCAAGCACGTTCCGAAGGTCGGAGTCCCGCCCGGAGGCCACGATTTCCCGGCCCCACCCTGAGAAAGGCCCAAAAGTTTCCCCAAAAAGAAGGTGACGCGAACACACCTATTCCCCTTTGAGACGCAGTCCCTCCACGAAGACCTCCGTTTCAGCGTGTTCCGTTCGCGTTCCGACGATCGTAGGCCCGCCCAGAGGCCGCGATTTCCCGGCCCCAACCTGACAGAGCGGCAAAAGTTGCCCCGAAAAGAGGACCACGTGGACACACCTAGTCCTCTTTCAGACGCTGTCCCTCACGCAGGCCCCAGTTTCCCCCCATTCCGAGAGCGTTCCGACGGTCGGACGCACTCCCGGAGGCCGCGATTTCTCGGCCAACCCTGACAGAGGGGCAAAAGTTGCCCCGAAAGGGGGGAGACGCACGCGCACCTAGTTTTCTTTGAGACGCTGTCCCTCCGCACAGGACTCCGTTTCTGCCTGTACCAACCGCGTTTCGACGGTCGGAGGCCCCCCGAAAGCTGCGATTTCCCGGCCCCACCCTGACAGAGAGGGAAAATTAACCCAAAAAGAGGGAGAATCGTACACGCCTAGTCCTCTTTGAGACGCTGTCCCGCAGCGCAGGCCTCCGTTTCCGCGTGTTCCGAGTGCGTTCCGACGGTCAGAGGACCGCCTAAAGGCCACGATTTTCCGGCCCCAAACTGACAGAGGGGCAAAAGTTGCCCCGAAAAGAGGGCCACGTGGACACACCTAGTCCTCTTTGAGACACTGTCCCTCCGCGCAGGCCTCCATTTCCGGCCTTTCCAAGCGCTTTCTGATGGTCGGAGGACCGCCCGAAGGCCGGGATTTCCAGGCCCCACCATGACAGAGAGGCAAACGTTTCCCCGAAAGGAGGGACGCAAGGACACATCTAGTCTTCTTTGAGATGGTGTCTCTCCGTACAGGACTACGTTTCCGCCCGTTCCGAGCGCATTCCATGTGCGGATCCAAGCCCGGAGGCTGCGATTTCCCGGCCCCACCCTGACAGAGGAGCAAAAGTTGCCCCGAAAAGAGGGCCACGCGGACACACCTAGTCCACTTTGAGACGCTGTCCCTACATGCAGGCCTCCGTTTCTGCCTGTACCGACGGCATTTTGACGGTCGGAGTCCCGCCGAAGGCTGCGATTTCCCGGCCCCACCCTGACAGAAAGGAAACAGTTGCCCCGAATTGAGGGAGAAGCAGACACACCTAGTCCTCTTTGAGACACTGTCCCAACGCGCAGGCCTCCATTACTGCCCATTCCGAGCGCTTTCTGACGTACGGGGCCCGCCCTGGGGTCGCGATTTCCCGGCACCACTCTTACAGAGGGGCAAAATTTGCCCCAAAACGAGGGCCATGCGGACACACCTAGTCCTCTTTGAGACGTTGTCCCTCACGCAGGCCTCCGTTTCCGCCCCTTCCGAGCATATTCCGACGGTCGGAGCGCCGCCCGGAGGCCAGGATTTCCCAGCCCCACACTGACAGAGGGGCAAAAGTCGCCCCAAAAAGAGCGCCACGCGGACACCCCTAGTATTCTTTGAGACGCTGTCCCTCCGTGTAGGCCTCCATTTCCGGCCTTTCCGACTACTTTCTGACCGTCGGAGGCCCGCCTGGAAGCCGCGATTTCCTGGCCCCACCCTGTTAGAGAGGCAAAAGTTGCCCCGAAAAGAGGGAGAAGTGAAAACACCTAGTCCTCTTTGAGACGCTGTCCCGCCCCGCAGGCCTCCGTATCCGCGTGTTCCGAACGCGTTCCGACGGTCGGAGCCCGCCCAAAGGCCGCGATTTCCCGGCCCCAACCTGACAGAGGGGCAAAAGTTGCCCCGAAAAGAGGGCCACGTGGACACACCTAGTCCTCTTTGAGACCCTGTCCCTCCGCGCAGGCCTCCATTTCCGGCCTTTCCGACTACTTTCCGACGGTCGGAGGCCCGCCTGGAAGCCGCGATTCCCTGGCCCCACCCTGACAGAGGGGCAAATTTGCCCCGAAAGGGGGGAGACGCACGCGCACCTAGTTTTCTTTGAGACGCTGTCCCTCCGTGCAGGCCTCCATTTCCGCCCGTTCAGAAGCGTTCCGACAGTCAGAGGCCCGCCCATAGGCCGCGATTTTCCGGCCCAACCCTGACAAAGGGGCAAAAGTTGCCCCGAACAGAGGTCCAAGCGGACACACCAAATCCTCTTTGAGACGCTGTCCCGCCACGCAGGCCTCCGTTTCCGCGTGTTCCGTTCACGTTCCGACGATCAGAGGCCCGCCCAGAGGCCGCGATTTCCCGGCCCCACCCTGACAAAGGGGCAAAAGTTGCCCCTAATACAGGTCCAGGTAGACACACCTAGTCCTCTTCGAGACGCTGTCCCGCCGTGAAGGCCCGCGTTTCTGCGTGTTCAGAGCGCGTTCCGACGGTCAGAGGCACGCCTGGAGGCCGCGACTTCCCAGCCCAACCCTGACAGAGGGGCAAAACTTGCCCCGAACGGGGGGAGACACACGTGCACCTAGTTTTCTTTGAGACGCTGTCCCTGCGCACAGCCCTCCATTTCTGCCTGTACCGACCGCGTTACGACGGTCGGATGACGGCCGAAGGCCGGGATTTCCAGGCCCTTCCATGACAGAGAGGCAAAAGTTGCCCCGAAAAGAGAGACGCAAGGGCACAACTAGTCTTCTTTGAGATGTTTTCTCTCCGTGCAGGATTACATTTCCGCCCTTTCCGAGCACGTTCCATGTGCGGACCCAAGCCCAGAGGCTGCGATTTCCCGGCCCCACCCTGACAGAGAGGAAAAAGTTGCCCCAAATTGATGGAGAAGCAGACACACCTAGTCCTCTTTGAGACGAAGTCCCACCGCGCGGGCCTCCATTACTGCCCATTCCGAGCGCGTTCCGATGGACGAGGCCTGCCCTGGGGCCGCGATTTCCCGGCCCCACCCTTACAGAGGGGCAAATTTGCCCCAAAACGAGGGCCACGCGGACATACCTAGTCCTCTTTGAGACGTTGTCCCTCCAGCAGGCCTCCATTTCCGCCCCTTCCAAGAGTATTCCGATGGTCGGAGGCCCGCCCAGAGGCCAGGATTTCCCGGCCCCACGCTGACAGAGGCCAAAAAGTTTCCCAAAAATAGGGTGACGCGGACACACCTAGTCCCTTTTCAGACGCTGTCCCTCCACGCAGAAATCCGTTTCCGCCCGTTCTGAGCGCATTCCGACGGTCGGAGGCCCGCCCGGAGGACGCGATTTCCCAACCCCACCTTGAAAGATGCCCAAAAGTTGACCCGAAAAAAGGGCCACGCAGACACACCTAGTCCTCTTTGAGATGCTGTCCTTCTACGCAGGCCTCCGTTTCTGCCCGTTCCGTACGCGTTCCCATGGTCTGAGGCCCGCCTGGAGGCCGGGATTTCCCGACTCCACCCTGAAAGAGGGCAAAATTGCCCCGAAAAGAGGGCCACATGGACACATCTGGTTCCCTTGGAGACGCAGTCCCTCGCGCAGGCCTCCGTTTCCGCCCATTCCGAGCGCATTCCGACGGTCGGAGACCTGCACGGAGGCCGCGATTTCCCGGCCCCACCCTGACAGAGGGGAAAGAGTTGCTCCGAAAAGAGAGCCACGCAGACACACCTAATCCTACTTGAGCATCTGTCCCTCGCGCAGGCCTCCGTTTCCGCCCGTACAGAGCACGTTCTGACGGTCGGAGGCCCACCCGGATCCGCGATTTCCCGGCCACACCCAGACAGAGGGCCAAAAGTTGCCCCGAAAAGAGGGCGACGCGGACACAACTAGTCCTCTTTGAGATGCTGTCCCTCCGCGCAGGCCTCCATTTCCCCTTGTTCTGAGTGCATTCCAACGGTTGGACGTCCGCCCGGAGGCCATGATTTCCCGGCCCCACTCTGACAGAGGGGCAAAAGTTGCCGCGAAAAAAGGGTGAAGCGGACATACCTAGTCCCCTTTGAGATGCTGTCCCTCGACGCAGGAATCTGTTTCCACCCGTTCCGTGTGCGTTCCCACGGTCGGAGGCCCGCCCAGAGGCCGCGAATTCCCGGCCCCATCCTGACAGAGGCCCAAAAGTTTCCCCAAAAACAGGGTGACGCGGACACACCTAGTCCCCTTTGAAACGCTGTCCCTCCGGGCAGAAATCCATTTCCGCCCATTCCGTGCGTGTTCCGACGGTCGGAGACCCGCCCAGAGGCCGCGATTTCCCGGCCCCACCCTGACAGAGGTCCAAAAGTTGCCCCGAAAAGAGGGTGACGCGGACACACCTAGTCACCTTTGAGATTCTGTCCCTCCGCGCAGGCATCTGTGCCCGCCGTTCCGAGTGCATTCCGACGGTCGGAGGACCGCCCAGAAGACGTGATTTCCCGGCCCCACTCAGACAGAGGTCCAACAGTTCCCCCGAAAAGAGGTCCACGTGGACACACATAGTCCTCTTTGAGACGCTGTCCTTCCACGCAAGCCTCCGTTTCAGCCTGTTCCGAGAGCGCTCCCACGGTCTGAGGCATGCCCAGAGGCCGGGATTTCCCGGCTCCACCCAGACAGAGGGGCAAAAGTTGCCAGGAAAACAGGGCGATGCATGCACCTAGTCCTCTTGGAGACACTGTCCCTCCGCGCGCGCCTCCGTTTCTGCCCGTTCTGTGCACTTTCTGATGGTGAGAGTCCCACCCAGGGGCCGCGATTTCCCGGCTCCATTCTGACAGAGGGGCAAAAGTGGCCCCGAAAAGAGGGACACATGGACACACATAGTCCTCTTTGAGATGCTGTCCCTCCGCGCAGGCCTCCGTTTCTGCCCATACCGAGCACGTTAGGACAGTTGGAGGCCCGCCCAAAGGCCGGGATTTCCCGGCCCCACCCTGAAAAAGATGCAAAAGTTGCCCGAAAAACGGGGCGAAGCGCACGTACTTAGTCCTCTTTGAGACGCTGTCCTTCGCGCAGGCCTCCATTTCTGCCCGTTCCGAATGCGTTCCGATGGTCGGAGGACCGACCGGAGGCCGCGATTCCCCAGCCCCACCCTGACAGAGGCCCAAAAGTTTCCCCAAAAAGAGGGTGATGTGGGAACACCTATTCCCCTTTGAGACGCTGTCCCTCCACGCAGAAATCAGTTTCCGCCCATTCCGTACGCGTTCCCACGGTCGGAGGCCCGCCCAGAGGCCGCGAATTCCCGGCCCCATCCTGACAGAGGCCCAAAAGTTTCCCCAAAAACAGGGTGACGCGGACACACCTAGGCCCCTTTGAGACGCTGACCCTCCGTGCAGGCCTCTGTTTCTGCCCGTTCCGAGCACGTTCCGATGGTCGGAGGCCTGCCCAGAGGCCGCGATTTCCCGGCCCCACCCTGACAGAGGCCCAAAAGTTTCCCCAAAAAGAGGGTGACGCGGACACACCTAGTCCTCTTTGAGACGCTGTCCCTCTGCGCAGGCCTCCATTTCCGCCCATTCCAAGCGCGTTCCAACGGTTGGAGGCCCGCCCGGTCGCCGCGATTTCCTGGCCCCAGCCTGACAGAGGGGCAAAAGTTGCCCCGAAAAGGAGTCATGCACGTGCACTTACTCCTCTTTGAGATGCTGTCCCTCCACGCAGGCCTCCGTT
>NW_025335918.1:37832-43624 GCF_004798865.1 Varanus komodoensis
ACGGACACACCTAGTCCTCTTTGAGACGCTGTCCCTCTGCGCAGGCCTCCATTTCCGCCCATTCCAAGCGCGTTCCAACGGTTGGAGGCCCGCCCGGTCGCCGCGATTTCCTGGCCCCAGCCTGACAGAGGGGCAAAAGTTGCCCCGAAAAGGAGTCATGCACGTGCACTTACTCCTCTTTGAGATGCTGTCCCTCCACGCAGGCCTCCGTTTCTGCCTGTTCTGAGTGCGTTCCGACGGTCGGAGGCCCTCCCGGATGCCACGATTTCCCGGCCCCACCCTGACAGAGGTCCAAAAGTTGCCCCAAATAGAGGGTGACGCGGACACACCTAGTCCCCTTTGAAAGGCTGTCCCTCAGCGCAGGAATCCATTTCTAAACGTTCTTAGTGCGTTCCGACGGTCGGAGGCCCGCACGGAGGCGGAGATTTCCCGGCCCCACGCTGACAGAGGGCCAAAAGTTGCCCCGAAAAGAGGGTGAGGCGGACACATCTAATCCATTTTGAGACGGTGTCCCTCAGGCAGTCCTCCGCTTCTGCCCATTCTGAGCGCGTTCGGACGATCGGAGGCCTGCCCGGAGGCCGCGATTTGCCCGCCCGACCCTGACAGAGGCCCAAAAGTTGCCCCGACAAGAGGGCCACACGGACATGCCTGGTTCCCTTTGAGACGCTGTCCCTCCGCGCAGGAATCTGTGCCCGCCATTCCGAGTGCGTTCCGACAGTCGGAGGACTGCCCTGAGGTCGTGGTTTCCTGGCCCACCCTGACAGAGGGCCAAAAGTTGCCCCGAAAAGAGGGGGATGTGCGCACACCTAGTCCTCTTGGAGACGCTGTCTCTCCGCGGGGGCCTCCGTTCTGATTGTTCCGAGCGCATTCCGACGGTCAGAGTTCCACCCGGAGTCCGCGATTTCCCCGCCCCACTCTGACAGAGAGGCAAAAGTTGCCCCGAAAAGAGGGCCACAAGGACACACCTTGTCCTCTTTGAGTTGCTGTCCCTCCGCGCAGGACTCCGTTTAGGCCCGTTCCATGCGCGTTCCACGTTCGGATGCACGCCTGGACACCGCGATTTCCGGTCCCAAGCATGAAAGTGGGGCAAAAGTTGCCCCAAATATAGGGCGACGCGGAAAACCTAGTCCTTTTTGAGACGCTGTGCCTCATGCAAGCGTCAGTTTCCACCAGTTCCGAGAGCGTTCCGACGGACGGAGGCCCGCCCGGAGGACGCGATTTCCCGGCCCCACGCTGACAGAGGGGCAAAAGTTGCCCCAAAAAGAGAGCCACGAGGACACACCTAGTATTCTTTGAGACGCTGTCCCTCCGTGCAGGCCTCCGTTTCTGCCTGTACTGACCTCGTTTCGACGGTCGGAGGCCCGCCCGGAGGCCACGACTTCCCGGCCCCACTCTGACAGAGAGGCAAAAGTTGCCCTGAAAAGAGGGAGAAGCGAACACACCTAGTCCTCTTTGAGACGCTGTCCCGCCGCGCAGGCCTCCATTTCCGCGTGTTCCGAACGCGTTCCGACGGTCGGAGGCCAGCCCAGAGGCCGCGATTTCCCGGCCCCACCCTGACAGAGGCCCAAAAGTTGCCCCGAAAAGAGGGCCGCGCGGACACACGTAGTCTTCTTTGAGATGGTGTCCCTCCGTGCAGGACTACGTTTCCGCCAATTCCGAGCGTGTTCCACGTGCGGATGCAAGCCCAGAGGCTGCGATTTCCCGGCCCCACCCTGACAGAGGGAAAAAGTTGCCCCGAAAAGAGGGCCACGTGGACTAACCTAGTCCTCTTTGAGACGCTGTCCCTACACGCAGACCTCCGTTTCTGCCCGTAACCAAGCGCGTTCCGGCAGTGGAGGGCCGCTCAGAGGCTGCGATTTCCCGGCCCCAACCTGAGAGAGGGGCAAAAGTTGCCCCAAAAAGAGGGCCACGTGGACACACCTAGTCCTCTTTGAG
The DNA here is from genome assembly GCF_004798865.1 of Varanus komodoensis. Taxonomy (NCBI): domain Eukaryota; kingdom Metazoa; phylum Chordata; class Lepidosauria; order Squamata; family Varanidae; genus Varanus; species Varanus komodoensis. The sequence goes on from NW_025335918.1 coordinate 39,768, forward strand.
AAGCTGTCCCTCAGTGCAGGCCTCCCTTTCCACCCGTTCTGAGCGCGTTCCGACGGTCAGAGGCCCGCCCAGAGGCCGCTATTTCCCGGCTCCACTCTGACAGAGGGGCAAAAGTTGCCCGGAAAACAGGGCGAAGCACGCGTACTTAGTCCTCTTTGAGATGCTGTCCTTCGCGCAGGCCTCCTTTATAGCCCGTTCCGAGCGCGTTCCGATGGTCGGAGGACCGAACGGAGGCTGCAATTTCCCGGCCCCACCCTGACAAAGTCCCAAAAATTTCCCCAAAAAGGGGGTGACGTGGGAACACCTAGTCTCCTTTGAGACGCTGTCCCTCCGCGCAGAAATCCGTTTCTGCCCATTCTGTGCTCGTTCCGACGGTCAGAGGCCCGCCCGGAGGCCGTGATTTCCCGGCCCCACCCTGACAGAGGCCCAAAAGTTTCCCCAAAAATAGGGTGACGCGGACACACCTAGCCCCTTTGAGACCCTGTCCCTCTGCGCAGAAATCCATTTCCGCCCATTCCGTGTGCGTTCCGATGATTGGATGCCCTCCAGGAGGCCACGATTTCCCGGCCCCACTCTGACAGAGGATCAAAAGTTGCTCCGAAAAGAGGGCCACGAGGACACACACAGTACGCTTTGAGACGCTGTCCCTCCATGCAGGTTTCCGTTTCTGCCCATACCGAGCGCGTTACGATGGTCGGAGGCTTGCACGGAGGCAGCAATTTCCCGGCCCCACGCTGACAGAGGCCCAAATCTTTCCCCAAAAAGAGGGTTACCGGGACACACGTAGTCCCCTTTGAGACGCTTTCCCTCCACGCAGGCCTCTGTTTCTGCCCGTTCTGAGCACGTTCCGACAGTCGGAGGCCCGCCCGAAGGCCAGGATTTCCCGGCCCGACCCTGACAGAGAGCAAAAGATGCCCAGAAAACAGGCCGAAGCGCGAGCACCTAATCCTCTTTGAGAAACTTTCCTTCGAGCAGGCCTCCGTTTCTGCCCGTTCCGAGCGCGTTCCGACGGTCGGAGGCTTGCCTGGAGGCCGGGATTTCCCTGCCCCACGCTGACAGTCGGGCAAATGTTCGCCCGAATACAGGGTGACACGCGTCCACCTAGTCCTTTTGGAGACGCTGTCCCTCCGCGCAGGCCTCCGTTTTCACCCATTCCGATCGCTTTCCGGAGGTCGGAGGCCCGCCCGGAGGCTGCGATTTCCCGGCCCCACCCTGGCAAAAGCCCAAAAGTTTCCCCAAAAAGAAGGTGACACGGACACACCTATTCCCGTTTGAGACGCTATCCCTCCGCGCAGAAATCCGTTTCCGCCCATTCCGTGCGCGTTCCGACGGTCGGAGGCCTGCCAAGAGGCCGCGATTTCCCGGCCCCACTCTGACAGAGGCCCAAAAGTTGCCCCGAAATAGGGCCACGCGGACACACCTAGTCCTCTTTGAGACGTTGCCCCTCCCGCAGGCCTACGTTTCCGACCGTTCCGAGCATGTTCCGACGGTCAGAGGCCCGCCCGGAGGCCGGGATTTCCCGGCTCCATGCTGACAGAAGGGCAAAAGTTGCCAGTAAAATAGGGCGATGCACGCACCTAGTCCTCTTGGAGACGCTGTCCCTCCCCGCGGGCCTCCATTTCTGCCCGTTCTGTGAGCTTTCTGACGGTCAGAGTCCCGCCCAGAGGCCACGATTTACCAGCCCCACCCTGACAGAGGCCCAAAAGTTTCCCCAAAAAGCGGGTGACGCAGACACACCTAGTCCTCTTTGAGATGCTGTCCTTCGCGCAGGCCTCCATTTCCGGCGATTCCGAGAGCGTTCCAACGGTCTGAGGCCCGCCCGGAGGCCGGGATTTCCCGGCTCCATGCTGACAGAGGGGCCAAAGTTGCTAGGAAAACAGGGCGATGCACGCACCTAGTCCTCTTGGAGAGGCTGTCCCTCCGCGCGGGCCTCCATTTCTGCCCATTCTGTGCACTTTCTGACGGTCAGAGTCCCGCCCAGAGGCCGCGATTTCCCGGCTCCACTCTGACAGAGGGGCAAAAGTTGCCCGGAAAACAGGGCGAAGCGCACGTACTTGGTCCTCTTTGAGATGCTGTCCTTCGCGCAGGCCTCCTTTATTGACCTTTCCGAGCGCGTTCCGATGGTCGGAGGACCGACCGGAGGCTGCAATTTCCCGGCCCCACCCTGACAAAGGCCCAAAAGTTTCCCCAAAGAGAGGGTGACGTGGGAACACCTAGTCTCCTTTGAGACGCTGTCCCTCCGCGGAGAAATCCGTTTCCGACCATTCCGTGCTCGTTCCGACGGTCGGAGGCCCACCCGGAGGCTGCGATTTCTCGGCCCCACCCTGACAGAGGGGCAAAAGTTGCCCCGAAAAGAAGGCCACGCGGACACACATAGTCCTCTTTGAGAGGCTATCCTTCCACGCAGGCCTCCGTTTTAGCTCGTTCCGAGAGCGTTCCCACGGTCTGAGGCCCGCCCGGAGGCCGGGATTTCGCGGCTCCATGCTGACAGAGGGGCAAAGGTTGCCAGGAAAACAGGGCGATGCACACACCTACTCCTCTTGGAGAGGCTGTTCCTCCGCGCGGGCCTCCATTTCTGCCCGTTCTGTGCGCTTTCTGACGGTCAGAGTCCCGCCCAGAGGCCGCTATTTCCCGGCTCCACTCTGACAGAGGGGCAAAAGTTGCCCCGAAATAGGGCCACGCGGACACACCTAGTCCTCTTTGAGACGTTGTCCTTCCCGCAGGCCTACGTTTCCGACCATTCCGAGCATGTTCCGACGGTCTGAGGCTTGCCCAGAGGCTGCGATTTCCCGGCTCCATGCTGACAGAGGGGCAAAGGTTGCCAGGAAAACAGGGCGATGCACGCACCTAGTCCTCTTGGACACGCTGTCCCTCCGCGCGGGCCTCCATTTCTGCCCGTTCTGTGCACTTTCTGATGGTCAGAGTCCCGCCCAGAGGCCGCTATTTCCCGGCTCCACTCTGACAGAGGGGCAAAAGTTGCCCGGAAAACAGGGCGAAGCGCGCGTACTTAGTCCTCTTTGAGATGCTGTCCTTCGCGCAGGGCTCCTTTATTGCCCGTTCCGAGTGCTTTCCGATGGTCGGAGGACCGACCGGAGGCTGCAATTTCCCGGCCCCACCCTGACAAAGTCCCAAAAATTTCCCCAAAAAGGGGGTGACGTGGGAACACCTAGTCTCCTTTGAGATGCTGTCCCTCCGTGCAGAAATCCGTTTCTGCCCATTCTGTGCTCGTTCCGACGGTCAGAGGCCCGCCCGGAGGCCGCGATTTCCCGGCCCCACCCTGACAGAGGGGCAAAAGTTGCCTGGAAAACAGGGAGATGCACGCACCTAGTCACCTTTGAGACGCTGTCCCTCCGCGTAGGAATCTGTGCCTGCCGTTCCGAGTGCATTCCGACGATCGGAGGACCGCCCAGAGGCCGCGATTTCCCGGCTCCACCCTGACAGAGGGGCAAGAGTTGCCCCGAAAAGAGAGCCACGCGGACACACCTAATCCCTTTTGAGCATCTGTCCCTTGCGCAGGCCACCGTTTTCGCCCGTTCCGATACTTTCCGACGGTCAGAGGCCCGCTTGGATCTGCGATTTCCCAGGCTGCCCATGACAGAGGGCCAAAAGTTGACCCGAAAAGAGGGTGACGCGGACACACCTAGTCCTCTTTGAGATGCTGTCCCTCCGCGCAGGCCTCCATTTCAGCCCCTTCCGAGCGCGTTCCAAAGGTTGGAGGCCCGCCCGGTGGCCGCGATTTCCTGGCCTCAGACTTACAGAGGGGCAAAAGTTGCCCCGAAAAGGGGCCATGCACGCGCACTTACTCCTCTTTGAGACGCTGTCCCTCTACGCAGGCCTCCCTTTCTGACTGTTCTGAG
>NW_025335919.1:0-43587 GCF_004798865.1 Varanus komodoensis
GCGCCTGCGCATAAGCAATCAATAAGCCTTTGTGAATCCTGCGCTTGTGCACAATCAAATAGGGTGTTCACTGCTTTACTCGATGGCTATTGGATTACGCAAGTATAAATGTATCAATCTGTGAAATAATAAAAAGGGCTGCTTGTGTTGACGCAGTAAGAATTTTCTGCGAAGATCTTCTTTGTTCTCCCGAACAACCAACCAAGCATGCTTTGAAACTTTATCTCTCGTCTGCAGTGTTTTATTTCTCTCTCTGAACTCTCTCGCGCCGATTGTCGGAGCAGGCACTCCGACACAGGGCACATAAAATATGGGGGAAATGCTACTGAGGCTTCCTCAGAAGGCAGAAAGTGAGCAGTCTGCTGATCAAATCTGCAGATGATACTAAAACTGGGGCAGTGTCCACAATGGAGGAGCAGGTACTCCAGATGCGAAAGGATCTGGAAAGACTATGGAAGTGGGCAGGAGACAACAGGATGGTTTTCAATGTGGATAAGTGCAAGGTCCTGCACTTGGGGCATAGGAATGGGTGTCATAAGTACAGGTTAGGGGAGAAGATGCTGGAGAGCAGTACTTGTGAAAGGGACCTCGGGGTACGGTTGACTGCAGACTGAACATGAGTCAGCAGTGTGATGTGGTGGTTAAGAGGGCGAGCACCACCCTTGGTTGCACAGCGAGATGTGTGGGTTCTAGATGAAGAGAGGTATTACTACCACTCTATACGATTCTGCTGCACCTACAACTGGAATATTGCGTTCAGTTTTGGGCCGCTCATTTCAGGAAAGTTATAGCCAGGTTGGAGTCAGTGCAGCGTAGGGCCACAAGGTTGGTGGCCGGATTGCAGGGGATGCTGTATGAGACAAGACTGAGGGAACTGGGGATCTTCAGTCCAGAGAAGAAGAGACTCAGAGGGGATCTGTTGGCAACGTACAGGTATGTGAGGGGATGACACATGGAGATGGGTAGAGACCTGTTCTCCTCTGCAGTGGAAGGCAGGATATGCTCCAACATAGCAAAGCTCAGGAAACCAAGGTTCCATTTGGATGACAGGAAGTACTTCCTGACAGTTAGGACACTGAGGGTATTGAATGGGCTTCCACCGGAGGTGGTTGAGGCTCTATCACTGAGCGTGTTCAAAGATAGACTGGACATACACATTGTAGGCATGTTGTGAGAGGAGCCGGCTGCAGCCGGGGATCAGATTAGATGGCCCAGGAGGCCCCTTCTGACTCACGATGTTTCTGAGTTTCTATGTTTCTAAAGCGCCTCATTTCTAACCTTTTGTGCTTGGCTCTAGAAGCACATGGCTGAAATATGAGGAATGGAAAGAAAACTTAGGATGAGCTCTTTGGGAGAAGTCCAAAACCCCCAAGGACCTTTTCACAAGTTGCCCACAGCATGCCCATGTGGAGAACCTCTGCCAGAGCACATTTGCCAAAGCATTCCTCTGCCTTAGCATGCCAAGTTTGATAGTTCCCAAGATAGCCTCACACCATTTATTTAATTCATTTAATCAAGAGAATTCCTAGCTGGGATTTCTCAACCAAGGCTCTCCTGAGATTCATACCTGGCCTCCTCCATGGTGGTTGCAAGGCAGCTTCAGCAGGTGAGAAAACCACCTGCTGCTGTCATCCAGAATCGAATGGAAACACCCTCTGCAGGGACAAATGTGTTCTCAGTGATGGCCCTTCTCTCTGCAGGTCCCTCACAAATATCTCCAGGTGAACTCGTTTACCTCTGGGATCTTGTAGATGCCCATTAAATTTGCAATGTTTGATGGAGATTTGGAGTCAAAATCCTGTATGACGGAGTTGAGTTGATCCTGCTTGTCACATTTATAATTGGGAATCATTCTCCCCCGTGTAACCAACAGGTGGAGTTTGTTTCCATGCAGTTCTCTGACCAGGTCCCTGTGGTCATAGATGCGGAAGCTGAGCTTCACATTAGGAAAGAGAAATGGATCCTTGTTGAGCTCATTGATGGCAAAAACCAAGGGCTGGCTGTGCTGGTAATTCCTGACTACTCACCTGTAACAGCAAAAGTGTTATTAGGACACAGATGATGACAAGCAAGTAACAGAAAACTAGTGAGAGTGTGCCAGATTCCATTCCACCAGGGTGACTTACCAAGGATCACTCTATCTGAATACCCTTTAATAGAGGTACCTGCTTCAATAATTTGTCCAAGGAAAACACAGGAGTAAGAAAATTTCAGGAGCCTTCCCAGGTCAGAGGAAACTGTTTCTATTCAGGGCAGCAATGGGGTCCCACCGTGGTCAACAAATGTGATTACAGGGCACCCTACATATAAGAGATGAACACAAGAGCTTCCCTCCCTTTCCCCCACCCATGCACCTAGAAGGACCCTTGGAATGGAACCTCTCTGTAGGGATCATGCAGGAGAGCCCCTTTCTGTCTGCCAAGAATTCACCAGAGCCTTTTCCAAGCAAATACGAATCCTGGACCCATCAGGGCATCTCCAAACTCTCTGTGCCCCAGCTTTTGCTGAATGAACCAGATGTCATCAAGGGAAGGACCATAGGACAGTCTGGGGGCCCTTTTTCCCATGCATGGTGTGCCATGATTAGTCCTGACATCTCCATGGAAAACTTTGGAAGACCCACCCTCAAACCCTGGACTACACCTCGTTTGGAGTGTAGGCATCCTGAATTTGAATGCACTAATGGAATGAGAGGTTGTAAACCACCTTCTGACCTAGCTTGCATGGCCAAGATTTTTTTTTCATGTATTACTGATCAACTCCTTCAAATGTAGATTGTCCCTTGGCATATGCTGGTGATCTGGGTGGGGCGGGGGGGGGGAGAAAGAGAGATTCAACTGCACTCACTGACCTTGAGAGGATTACCTACTGAACCCAGCTTGGTGATGCTGTTCAAAACAGCCCTTCTGTTACCCACCCAGAGACTCCTGCACACAAATGTCTCCCCTCTGCAGCATGGAATTGCCCAACAGATGCAGCTGTGGGGATCTGCAGATTTGCCAAAGATCTGGCAGAGATTGCTGGGTGTTCTGTGTCAAAGAATCTCTTTGGGAACACGTATGGGAAGGAGCAGGTCTCCAGCACATCTGCTTTGATTTTATGAATTGCTTGAGGTCTTCTGCCTGCAGCCTATTCATTACCTGAAAGTCATGGCCATTAAACCATTGAACTCTAGTTTCAGGAGATTCTTCTTGGCAAGAAAGTCAAAATGAGCCCAGTGATCATCACCGCCAAAACCCTGTCCAGCTTACCATGGGGTTTTCTGCTTTTAATGTGCATCCTTCAGGGTTGAATTAATTGCAAGTGGTGCAACTTTGACAGAGCCAAAAGTGAGAAGAGCTGGCTGAGTCACTCGTGGAACTCAAGTGCTGTGCCAGTACCGTCCACTGATCCAAGAGGATGAAGGTCTTACGGCAGAACCCTACCATCCCATCCCTGTCTCTGATGGAGTCAGCTTAGGGCAGGCATGGCAGGACAGGCTTTCATCTTACAGGCATTGTCTACATGAGAACAAGCCACTGGTTCCTTCCCACCCTGCTGCTCACACAGCCCATCTCAGGAGGAGGCCCATGAAGAAACCCCTAGCCTGGACTCCCCTTTTGGTCAAGACCCTCCTTGCTTGCTTCTGCGACTGCCATGCTCCTCATTTCCTCTTGAGTAGCATCCCAATCACCCCTCCCTGGAATGAGCCCCTGGTGTAAAAGCAAAATGCCCTCATGCATCCCAGGTCCCTTTCACAGAAACCTACACTAGAGTAGCAGACAGCCACACTTGTGGTGATGTACAAAACTCTTCGTGCTATTCATAGGAATATCTGCCAAGTAATAAATTCCCACCAACAATCAGGTCTCCTGGCCTGTAATAGTCTCTTGGTTGTGTGAACAGTTGACTCACAGCACAGCTGGTCCTTGGCATCCTCTGCGTGGCCTGAGGGCAAGAGCCAAAGCAGCAGTAAGAGCAGGACAAACATCACTGGAAGAGGGAGGCTGTCCCTCCTTGGTTAGCCACAAGTAAGAGCAGAGTTGCCTTTGCCAGACATCAGATGCAGCTGCAGCCCCACACCAAAGAGCTCAGGGCACCTTCATATTCAGTCTGCTTTCTCAGGGATTTCTTTGTGATTGGCTGACTAGATGGAAACCCATGTGGAATTCCTCAAGAATATTTCATAATTACACAGGAGAGAAATACGCACAAGTCAAGATGCTGGGAGGCAGAATAAGGGGCTGGCAACTCTCTTCCCTTTTGTGTGGACCTCTGGGAACTGACTCTCCCTTTCTGCCCCTTGAACTGCGGAAATTGAAGGCCCATCAGCCAGGAAGATCTGGCTTGGGCCAACGTTATCAGCAATATGGTTGGCTCAGAAATGGAGGTGTGGTTTGTGAGAAGTAGTAGATTATTATTGACTAACAAACTAGAACAGGTAAAGCTATACAGATCACTTAGTGATTAATACAGTTATTGTAATTAACACAAACTAATAGACTGCAAGATGAAATTGGTAGACATGGCATTAAACTTTTGAACTTAGAACCCGAAGTATGGCTGCGTAATTCGCTAATGCATATTAAAGGTGCCTCCTACTATGACTCAGAGGGTTATTAACATGAACATGGGACGTATGAGCAGGTGGGGGTAACATACCAAGGAGTAGTATGATGAAGGAGGACGGGAAGAATGTGAATTCCCAGTATCCCACCAATGGGAGAAAGGAGGCAGGGACTTTGCGCATGAAGTAGGGATAAAAGGCTGTGTAAACTGCTCCTCCAGTGCACTACCTTTGGGGTGAGTGCCCGGTCCGGCCAGAACGTATTAAACTTTTGCTGCTTGGTACTTTGCCTCCTGTATCGTCATTGTGTGGATTCCATTCCTTACATGACTCCAGGTTGTAGCAGCACAGGGACACTGCTGGCTGGAATGGCCGCAATGTCTAAAGCCTATTCAACCTGCTGGATCCATTAGGATGGTCCACCTGAAAGACCTCTGGCACTGGGTGATCATCACTGTCCATTGTCTGGCTCTTCAATGAAGTGGTCCAAGTCTGAATAGCTGCCCTTGGGCATACAGTCCCCTACCATTGATTGGCAAGTGGTCAGTCTGATGCAGCCTGGCCCATACTGCCTCTCTGGGAATGCCCACGTCTTCATCCACTCCCCACTTGCTTCTCCATATATGCTGAGAGAGGAAGGAGCCTTCTGCAAGCGCAGCAAAAGAGGAGTGTCAGACATAGTGCATCATCACTTCCAGTTTCCTTCATTTCTGCATTCCAACTTTCCCTAATGGGCAAACCATGCTTACAATGAGGCAGGGAAACACTCCCATAGGAATAGAGGCTGGGCTTAAAGGGTGATGATTACATTGAGCAGGTAGTGGGAGGTGCTGAGAAGTTAGCATCATTTCCTTTTTCTGTACTCAGGCTGGCTTGCCTGGAGAGACTGAATGCCAGCAGATTCAGGACACCAGGCTTTTGGTGTTTCACAGATATACCTTTTTTGCCAATGCCTACCAAAGTGCATCCTCTCAATGTTCATGTACTTGTGTGCAGTCAATTAATCTCAGACTTCTGGCAGCCCCATGAATGCTTCTCCTCCTATACCTCCAATCATTCTCTGCCCTGATGGGTTCTTGTCAACTCAAGGCAGCACCTCCCTTGATGGACACCATTCATCTCCTCCTTAGTATTCCTCTTATTTTTCTTCCTTTTCCTTTCCTGGACAAGGGGCTTAGCTATGTGGTTTTTGGCCACTTCTAGGCACTCTTGAATGAAGGCCAGTTTCTTGATGCATTTTAATCCCTCTTCGGGTTTGCTTCAGAATGGACACTCCCGAACTCACCCTATGAAGTGAGCTTTGCTGCGGGGAGAGAGAGGAACCCTGTTGATAGCTTTGGCCCCTTGAGTATCTTTAGATTGCCAACACCCACAGTATGTTTTTGAATTGGCTCTGTAGCTGGGACTGGAGGTGCTGCATTGCAGTGCTTCCATTCTTTCCTGGTTGACCAGTCTGCCATCCCATAGGACACCAAGGTGGATTCTTGCCCTGGCTCCTGGCGCTTATGCCATGGAGCACCAGGAGGCTCTCCTTTGTCTCCCAGGATCGTTCACATGTACATGGAACTAGTGGGGGAAGGATCACCTGTGTATTCTCAAGTGATAGAGAATTGTTCCTTCCAGACAGAAGAAAAGGCTGCTGACTCAGACCAAGGCAGCAACCAGTCCACCATTCTTTTCACACAGCAACCAAGCAGCTTCCCACAGGAACATTCTTCTTTCTAAGATCAATAATTTTAATTTGAAATGGAAAATACCAAAATGTTAATGCAGATCAGCAATAAGGCCCAATGACAAAAACCAAGACCTGCGAAGTCAACCTTGCCACCTTCAAATCAAATTCTTTGTTATTAACAGTCACAGACCATCATAAAACAGAAATACTGAAGTCACTCTGTCATCACAGTAAACAACACAGGATTTAAATATATTGAAAGCTACAATTATTGACCCAACATTAAAATGATGATAAAGATAGGGGTAAAAATAAAACAGATAATGTCCATAAAGTAAAGCTGTTGCTGAATAATCACCCATAAAATGTTTAGTTTAACCTTTTCTTTCTAACCACTCTTTTAAAAGATCCATCATGATGGGCCATGGAGTACACCATCTCTCATGTTCAAATTAGAGATTACCACAGTTCAACATCTTCTTCCAGGTGTGACTCATAACCACAAATAATTTAGCAGCAGTATATGTGATAGTGGGATTACAGTCTGAGAGCAAGAAATAGCTGTAATATTGCATCATATGACCCAGGAACCTGTTCAGTGATGGGGAAATGGAATCAGCTCGATGAGTCTCTATATAACATGCAGTTGAAACAAGCATGGTCTGTGGTTTCAATTTGTGCTTAGCCACATGGGCATTGCCACTCTAAATTTGGGGGCCTCCTGCTGAGCCAATTAGGGTCTGGGGGAACTGTGTATCTGCATTCCTCAATAATATAAAATCCTTTTATGCTGCTAAGTTCTCTCTATATCTGTGATTCAGCTTTTGATAGCTACCTTAGCCTGGTCAAAGCCCATATTTAGCAGATGTGATGGGGAGGGACCCAAACACCCCAGTTTCTGCTCAATTGCACTGTCCAGCTAGATTTGTAATTCTGCTGGGAAATTACAAGCCCTACTGGAAAAAAGTGCAATCTAAGCCAAGATGAGTGGATGGTTGCCCACACCCTGGCCTCAACTCTAACCTGGCCAGCCTCTAAATGGAGCTTTAAACTGCAGATGCCCTGGGCTACTTGTAAGGCTGCCCACAAGAATTTAGATTGAACACACTCTAATGCCATTATGTTCAGTAGAGGTCCCAACTGGGTGCCAAATAATATTTGAGATAAGGCCTGGCCTGGAAAAATGAAAGGGCTGTGGGAAATAGTGGCCTCCTTTGGGCACCTGAGTTGTAAAATGGCCAAAGAGCTTCTCTGAGTATTTGTGACCACGTGTTCACCAGCACCCACCACTCCATATCATTATCAAGTGTCTCTGCTGGTATAAGACCTTCACCTGAGGTGATCCTTGCCCAATTGCAACGGGGCTACTTGGCTGTGGATTTCTGACACTAACACTGGTGGCCATGATGGTATATCATCCAGATCAGTGGGGGACCACTAGTAACGACATCAGCATCTTCATAGCAATCAAAGAAATGTTTCTCCCAGATCCCAGGGTGGATATGGCAATCAGGTGGAGATAACAATCGGTAGGGACCATTCTTTTTGCAAAGCCAAAACTATTCAGAATTCTTGGAGCTAGTTGCCTGGATCATTCTCACCCAGCCCTCTTTCATGGCCTTTCTCTTTGAGTCCCCGCTCAGCCATGGAACCAACTGGGTGACTTTGGGCCAGTCACAGACTCTCAGCCCAACCTACCTCACAGGGTTGATGTGGGGATAAGATGGAGGAGGAGAATGATGTAAGCTGCCTTGAGCCCTTTGTAGGAAAAAGGCAGGCTATAAATTGCAAAATAAAATAAATAAAAAAGAATAAAAAAGAATTTGTACTGATTTTCAGTAGGAGGAGATTCTGCATAGCATGCTCTCCAAAGCTGTTTTTAATTGCTATGTGGGTGCTATGAAGTGCCTTCCAAGCATTCACACAATTTTTGTCAAACCAAGACTTAGAAGGTTCATCAAGTCGCTGACAAGTAGCACCAATGCTGTATGTGAAATGTTGCTTCAGTTCATTCCTGAGGTCTTGATACAATTACGAAGTCCTAGAATCAGCTGAGAACAAATGGACTTGCTGGTTAAGCTCTGCTCATCTCAATAGGCTCCTGAGTCTGCTCTCCTTGCTGTTGCCACCCCAAAATTCCTGACAGTGGGCAAGTCTGAGAGGCGAACATGTGAGAGCAAGCTTCCCTGCCTGGGGGCTTACCAAAAATGCAGCCTCCACCAGGCAATTCCTCTTGTCAGGAGATCAGTCCAAAGATTCATTCTTTCTTTTGAAAATGTTTATTTCCTTAACATAAAGAAATACCTAAAAGAGAATGTTAAACAAAGCAAACTAAAATGAACAGAGCAAGTTAAAATAAATATAAAAACAAACAAAATTGCCAGGGATTTTAAAACAAATATAGCCTATACATTCAATCCCCCAAGACTATCTATCTTCCTGTCTTTCAACACTCTGCGAGAGTATAACAGAAAAGAAATCATTAATCTGTACAACAGATATTCCAATCGCTTCAAATTCTCTACTTTGTCCAAACTTCCCCTCAACTCTGAGCATAATAAAGTTTCCATATATCATTCAGTTCTTCTAATGGTATTCTGTTTGCATAGTTAGTCAAATGTGTCTATTAATATTTAGTATTTCCAAATATTGCTGTTGCACAATCATCATGCTGCAAATTCAGAAAAAGAGTGCTGAAAGGCTGTTGGTTTGCAAGAGCATCAAATGTAGGTGGACTTAAGCAAGCCTGTTTTTCGCCAAGGCCTTCTTCCCATAACTAGCTGACGCTTTTCATGGGATAGGGCAGATAGAAAAGTTGCAACGACTGATTAAATGTCCCTTATATTAGTCTAATTTTGGTTGTTGTGTGTGCCCAGTTTGTCATTGCCAAGGATGCTGCCAGACAGAAAAGTTAACGGGCAAACCACATCCTCCAAGAATGGGGGGGGGGGGGGAGCATCAGTTTCATCAAATGCCCAAGCATTGGTTGCTTCATTGAAATGTGTGTTAGTTGAGGTCTGCATGGATTCTAGAAAAGATGGGCATATATGTGTGTGATAAAAAAACAGAGACATTTTAAGACAGTGGAAAAGACACTTGTGCCAGGACAGAGGTAGAATCAACAGAGACTTTCCAACTTCTTTCTAACATTACACAATTATGTTGCAAATTAATGAGAGTCTTCAGAATATTTATGATGGCAGGTGAAGTGATTCTCAGTCTGCTATAATCATCTTTGAAGCATGTAAAGCCCTTTCATTCATGTGTTTTAAGCAGAACTCTTCCACATCCCTGACAAACTGTGCAATCCATTGCAGTCTAGAGATTAAGCTCGTGTAAAACTCATCAGATTAAAGAATCTTCAATTCAACCCTAGGAGAAAGGTCCACCCCATGTCCTCATGCTGCACTCACGTGACAAGGACTGCAGTGGCCATGCTGGAACGAGCTGGGAGCTGCTGAGTTACATGGTGAGAAAACCTCTGAGCATACCAAAAATGGGGCCAGGGGCAGGCTGATGTACTGGAAATTTAACCCCAGCAATTATGGCAGATTTCTACTGGAATCCATTCGTGCATCCAGGCTCAATTTTCTCTCCAATTGTCCTCAGTTCTGTGGGTACTTTTGTGATCACAAATAAGGAATGAGCAGGAATGACATTTGATATTTGTCCAAATGCTTTTGTGTATACTAGGCTGTCCCATTAATCCTTATCTCATCAGAGAACACAAACAGGGCCACATTATACATGAGACTAAACATGAATTTTCTTATGTAGTAGCCACCATGATGGGTACCTCCTTAACTCCAGTTGTGAAAAAGGTAATTCAGAATATTGATTTACTCTGGTGCCAAGTAATGAGCAAAATTTCACCCATTCATGCATTGTTCAGATGACATTTTTCTTATGAGATGGTCCCTTCTATTGAGGCTAGGCCTCAGAAGAATGATGTAGCATTTTGGGAGAAAGATGCATCCCAAAAGACCAGCCCCAGAGGCCAAGATGGAGAAGACCTCCACGGCCACCGCGTACTTCCCCTTGGTGCTCAGGTAGGTGGGCACAAAGGAGACCCACACGCTGCAGAAGACCAGCATGCTGAAAGTGATGAACTTGGCTTCATTGAAGCTGTCAGGCAGTTTCCTGGCCAGGAAAGCCACAATGAAGCTGAGGAGAGCCAGGAAGCCCATGTAAGCCAGGATTATATAAAACATGGTGACAGAGCCTTCATTGCATTCCATGATGATCTCTCCAGAGAGAGAATGAAAGTCCGCATTTGGGAAAGGAGGAGAGGTCAGCATCCAGACAGCACAGGTCACAGCTTGGATGAGGGAACAAAACAGCACAATGGAGGTTGTCAGTGGTCTTCCCAAAAGGTGACTCGCCATGGTACCTGGCTTAGTGGCCATAAAGACCAGGACCACCATGATGGTTTTTGCCAACACACAAGATACTGCAAGAGAGAAGGTGACGCCAAAAGCAGGTTGTCGGAGTAGACAGGTGAGCTTTGTGGGTCTACCAATGAAAAGGAAGTAGCAGAGGAAGCAGAGCAGGAGAGAGATAAGGAGGATGTAGGCAAGGTCTCGGTTGTTGGCTTTCACAATAGGTGTGTTGTGATATTTAATTAAAGTTGCCAACACACCACATGTAGAGAGAAAGAGGAAAATAACCAGAGAAACTAAAAGGATACCAAGTGGCTCTTCATGGGTGAGGAAATGTATCTTCTTGGGAATGCATTGGTTGTGGTTCTTGTTTGGGTGCTGATCTTGTGGACACGGAGCACAATGAGCTGCATCTGGAAGGGGCAATAGCTGTTCAACCATCTGCAACTCAACACCACATTTCTTCCACTTGGTTCACCCCCAAGCCTCAAAGGAAGATGTGCAAATCCGTTTGCACATCCTCAACCTGAACCTTTTAATTAAGCTTGAGAATAGGCCATAAGTCTTCTTTTAATTAAAATGTTCCCTCCCCACTACCTTTTTTAAGATTAATGTTCAATCTTTTCTCATGATGACAATTTATTATCTCGAAATGAAAATAGGGAAGTGCTAAAAACTGTCACTTGCAGTACTACAAGCATTTCTGCACAACCCAAAGGAAGCTTATTAAGTACAATTTCTCTTCAAACCATGTTTCCCAAAAGTATGACCAGGTCTTATTTTAATTTTTGCTTCAAAAGATGCATTAGGGTTTATTTTCAGGTGATGTCTTGTTTTTTCTTATGAAAGCCGTAAGATTCTTGCCCCCTGGGTCCTCCATGTTTCCGTTTTTGTACTCGATGGTACAGCTCTTTCATTTTGCACTCGTCTGGGGGTCAAAATATTATTCCCTTTATATCAACCACTAAATCAAGTGTTACCTGAAGACTCATGAGTGCATTGACGTACTGAATTATAAAACATGTCTATCTGTTATCAATTGTGCACATTATTCCTGAGTTGTGTCTGTAGTCTGATTGGTCATTCGGCAATAAGTCTTGAGATCATCTGTTTACATAGGCATTTATCTCTTGTCCATGCTTGGGTATTTAAAAATACTTATATTCTATATCATTTAATTTTAAGTAATAATATCAATAATATAATTTATTTATATTCAATTATAGATTAATATTATTAATTTATCATTCAATGCATCCACCGTGGGTTGCAATGGACGTACTAAATGTGTCTGTGTGACTCATGATCTTAACTGGGGGTGATTTTTGGGATAGGGCTTATATTACAACCATCCTGAAAAATCATGCTGGGGCTTATTTTCCGACTACATCTTATTTTCTGGTAAATATGGTAGTGTGCAGAGATCTCTGAGATCTGTTTGTGCTATGGCTGGAGACCTTGGTGCAGAAACCATGACTGAAAAAGGGGCAATCCGGTTCTAGTTGCAATAAAATCGTGCAAGATGGACCCACCAGCTGGTCCAGTCAGAGTTTACCTAAAAGCTTTCAGGTCACATGTATACCCAGGAAAGTCAGGAGCTGGAGCTACAGAAACATGAGGAAATGCAAGGATGGAAACAAATCTGTATATGATGGGACTCAAAGCTACTAGGCAAGAATTTTTATCTTTGGGAAATGTTGAACACTTTGTAAACCAGAAAAACACGGAGGTCTGTAATATTGAGTTTACATGAAATCATCCACAAATATAACATATTTTCTTTAACTTGAAATTTTTGGGCCCCTCACTGCTCTTGTTTCATTACCCTCACCATTTATGCATGGTTCGTTATGTTTGGTGTACCTGCAGAGGTCGAAAACATCCCTGCTGCACAACGTTCACACCTGTAGCAACAAATGAGCTTCCCCTCCGGAACGCTCCTCCAGTGCCCTGGAGTGCACCTCTCCACACACCTTGCAAAGGGCATTGTCTGAAATTGAATGGAAGAAACACTCAAATGGAAGAAGAAATCCCAACTTATTGGGATTGCTTGGCAGATGGGGTCCCCAGTCTTGGTGGAATGAACAATTTCTACATAGATGCTTTCAGCTTCCTCAGCAACACTGGGACAGCAGCTACTATTAAATCCCTACGGATTTAATCCCTTCTTTGGAGGCTTCTTTCTACCAGGTCCTGGCCTAGGTCCATCAAACATATTTTCGCCTATCAGTGTCAAGAATACTAAGCTGGGACATCGTTTTGACCCTCCCTGGAGTGTCCAGGGTCAGAACATGGAATTTCTTGTTAGCAAAGGCTGTCCTTTAAAAGTGGACAATGTCATCCCACTTCCTCACACTTAGTGGGACTGAGATCTCAAAAGGTAGCAGAGCAGCTTTCCTCAAAGCATGGAATGTTGCCATTCCTCTACTTCCACCACACAAAAGGTTCACTCGTGCCCCACCTTTGTGGCCCACTTGATTGCAGCAGAGTGGATGGAGAAGTCTTGGCCTGGGGGAGCACCATGATCAACCCATCCGATCTCCACAGTGTTGAAAGATCCATTTGGAGACATGACCATGTTTAAGATGTTGTATCTCCTATCTTTTTTGGTGAAAGAGATTTCTTCCCCAGCAGTGTTGTTGAAGCGAACATTCCTCAGAGGATCCAGTATCTGAAAATGAAGAAATATTAAACCAGCATTCCATAAGTAGAAGTTTTTCAAATGCACTCTGATTCCCATCTAGTTTGGAAACCTGTTTTTCCTTCATTATTCTATTGTGAAGTTTATTCATTAGCTTTACCCACTTTCTGGGGGCGCCTGGTCAGGTGAGATTGTGCACTGACTTGCCCATCTTTTCCTGGGGTCCTTTTACTACAAATGGCTTTGAACCATGCAAAGGGAGCTGGGAAATATTTGCCCCATGGAACCAGGTATCCAGCCAGGGTTCTCCCTCTACTGCCAAGAAGATAGATCCCCTAGTTTTGCTGACTCACTGCCCATTCTTCATACGAATCTTAAACTGGAACTGCATATCTGAGGCTGGGGCTTGAGTTCTTCTTCCATTCTCAAAATGTCCAATTTGGAAAGCATCAGTATTCCAGAACCACCACAATTCTGTGCTAAGCTTTGCTTACTTTGGATGCCAGTTCAGAGAAATTCAATCCATAGAGCTAAATGAATCAACATGGTTCAGAATAGAGCTGCCTGGATGTTAGCAAGGACGGGAAGGTATGAACATATAATGCCAGTTCTTTTCCACCTACACTGGCTACCAGTTGAAGCCTGGGCTCAATTTACGATGCTGGTGATCACCTATAAAGCCCTAAATAGCTAAGGGTCGGGTTACCTGAAAGAGTTTCTCCTTCCATATGTGCCTGCCCACCACTTAAGATCTGGGCCTGGAGCCATTTCCCAGGTCCCCTCCTTGAAGGAGATTGGTAGGGTGACTAGTCAGAGAAGTGTCTTCTCGGCAATGGTGCCCTGAGAGTGGAATTTACTCCCCAGAGAGGTTCACCTGGTGCTATCACTTTATTATTTTCCGAACAAGGCTAAAACCTTTTTATTCTCTCAATATTTAAGATCTGATTGTTTTAATGCATGTTTTATTGTTGGTTCAAAATTTTGTTAGGATGCTGTGTTTTATTTTATTTGGGTATTTTTTTTAAAAAAAATTGGGTATTTTTATCCCATCCAATTACATTGCGCATCTCCTTATTTATATTGTCTTATTGTTAAAATGCCCCCAGACCATTTTAATGGACAGTCTAGAAAATTTTTACATAAATAGATAAATTCACAGGAATTGTTAATCCTGATTTCTCTAAGTAAGGCTTCATCACAGACTTACCTTTTCCTGAAGGATTCATTGATTGAGCAACCACCGGGGCACCTTGGACAAGTTCAAGACACCTGTATGCAAATATTACCTGCCAAGGCTGATTGCTCAGAAGCCTCTTGCCTTTTCCCACCCATGAATATTTCAGCCCAGAAGAAGATAAGGCATGTAGTGCATGTGCCACAGAAAAGACAGCATTGTAGATGTGGTAGCTGTGACTGGACATGCCCAAGCTGAACTGGAACTTTCTTGGGTCCTTCCACATCTCCCTTCCAGTACACTGTTTCTTTGATTGGGGAAACAGGTTTCCTAATCTCAGAAATTTACACTGGAACACATCTTCCCACCAGTCATGAAGAAAGACATCTCCTTGAGGGCGGAATGGATCTAAAGATCGAAGAAAAGCCTTGAATCCTGGAACATCCTTTGTGTGGGCTCTGAAGTGCAAAGCTCCATGAAGGGTATTTAAATGAATGTTTTCTTCAGATTGGCTGTTTGCTTCAACTTCTGAATGGAAGGTCAGGATCCACACCTTTCTAAATGGAATCTTAGTATTTCTTTCATGATTATATAAGCGCCTTGTTAAATCTATTAATGCAGTATTTTCACCAAAGAAAACTATGACTTCTGCTTCCAACCACACACGGGGAATAATTCCAATGGCACTTTGAACCAATTGTGCCAAATCAATTCTTGAGAACCTTTCAGTGAAGGCCACGCAGAGGTCCTCCTGCTGCAGCAGTGGGGTCACTGTGTGGAGGAAACGCTCGCCGTGGTCATCGCTCTGAACAAGCAGCCCAATCCAGTTCCAGTGGAAATGCAGCAATAGCTGAACTAGGCCCTCGTACCGAGGAATTGCTTGGGGCTTAATCTGGAAGAAAGAAGAAAATAGCATTTTTCCCACCCTGAAAAAAGTGCAGCAGACTTTAGGAGAAGCTCGGATAATCCTTCATACAAATATCTGGTTGCATTTAGAAGGTAAAGATGCCTCTTTTGTTGTTTCAGCTTTCTTACTTTAGTGGCCATGACTTGAACTGCTATCCCAGGAAATGCATCATTCCCTCAGCCAGGATGTGTCAGTGTAAAGAGAAGCTCTGTGTCCCCCTCTCCACCCCATCTCCATGGGTGTCTTCACCCAGCAACACAGGCAAATGTCCCCTTGTAGTGCTGATGTGTATCCCAGTGTCAAAAATGAAATGGACCAATGCCTGGCAGAAAGACTACATGTGACAGGAAAGAAACTTATCACATTCCAAAAGTGCAATTTGCTGTAAGCATATGCAGAGCTTTGGGGCTCTGTTGACAATACTTGGTGAGAATGTTTCCATTCTATGTCCTAGTTGAACAGGGCACATAAAATAGGGGAAAAAGCTACCCAGTCTTCCTCAGGCTCAGTTCAAACCATTTCTGCTTTCATCTAAAAGCATGTGACTGACAGATCTTTAGTGGAAACCCAAACTCGGGATGAGTCATGCAAGAGAAGTTCTGGATCCAGTGTGGACCCATTTGCAAGCTGCTTTTGTTTGTGCCCGAGGTACCCTATCTCCAGATGAACGCATTTACCTCTGGGATCTTGTAGATGCCCATTAAGTCTGCAATGTCTGATGGAAATTTGGAGACAAAATCCTGTATGACGGAGATGAGTGGACCCTGCTTGTCACATTTATAATTGGGAATCATTCTGTCCCGTGTAGACAGCAGATCAAAGTTGTTGCAATGCACTTCTCTGACCAGGTCCTTGTGCTCATAGATGCGGAAGCCAAGACTCATATTGGGAATGAGGGCTGTATCCTTGTTGAGCTCAGTGATGGCAAGCACAAAAGCCTGGATGTGCTGGTAGTTCCTGATTCCTGTCCTGTCATGATGAGAGCAATATCAGAACATGGGTTAGGATAAGCACAGATAGGGTAACATTTTTTTCTTCTAGAAAAATGTGCCATGATTCATTCCTGCAGGGTGAATTACCAAGGATATCACTGGCTGAACACCCTTCAATAATTTGTCAAAGGGAAATACAGGAGAACGGAGATTGAAGGAGCCTTTCTAGATCAGAGGAGAGTAGTTCCTTACAGCTCAGCAATGGGTTTCTCCTTTGGTCAGCCAAAGTGAATATGGGACACCTCACAAGGAAGAGGTCAAAGCAGAGCCTCCTTTCCTCTTCCCCATGTACCTTGGTGGACACCTAGTACTGAACCTCACCATAGGGATCAGGTTGGAGAGCCCCCTTCTGTCCTCCAGGAATTCAGCTGAGACTTTTCTAAGCAAGCTTATATCCAGGAGTCATCAGGCCATCTCCAAACTCTCTAGGATGTCTAGTCTGCTTTTGCTGAATGAGCCTCATCAAGGGAAGGACGATGGGACAGATTGGGCCACTCCTGCCCATGCAGAGGGTTCCAGGATCAGTTGAGGCATGTCCAGCAAAAGCTTGGGAAAACATCCGTCAACCCCCTGGACTGTGGCTCCTTCTCAGTGCAGGCATGGTGACTTGAAGTGCACCAACACCCTGAGATGATATCAGACAGCTTCTGTGCAATCCTACTGAACTAAAAAGGAAACTAAAATGAAAGAAAGCCAAACACGATGCCTGGATTTCAAGAAACCAAACTTTAAAACATGCTGGGCAATTGTAGCAAGTCACTCTTAAGGGAAGGAGTCCAAGAATGGTTGGAATTCCTAAGACAACAGAAGAAGCACATGTGGCTTCACAAAAAGATAAGAGATTATCTGAAAATAGAAAGGAACATGTTTAGGAAGTGGAAGGAAGGTCAGGCTGCAGAGGAAAAATGCAGGCAAGTCACAAAGAATTACAGGGAAGGCATCAGGAAGGCTTAGCTAGGAATGAACAGAGATTAGCAAGGGCTGCTAAAGTAACAGCAACAACAACAACAGCCTTCCTCAGATCTGTCCAAAGTAAAGGACAGAGCAAAGTAAAAAGTTGAACTAGTCAATATGGATGGTAAAATTATTTTTTATGATGCCCCCCCATCCCCACCCCAAAAAAGCAGAACATCAGAATCAAGAGAAAAGGGGAAGTATCAGATGGCGGGTGATTGGCTAGTGTTTTCTGTATCTTCTAACAACTGGGAACGACATATCAGTCAGACAATCAATCAATCTCTGGGAAAATTCCATGGCAAATTATAAAACAGTCTGCAAATGCCTTGAAAGCAAGGCAGCGGTTCCTAGAACCCAACATTAATGTCTGAAGGACGCTAACCCTCACCCAGAATACTGTGTTTAGTTCTGGGGACTAAGTTTTAAGACAGATGCAGGTAAATTAAAAGGGGTCCAGAGGAGGGCAGCAAAAATGATCCAGGGTTTGGAAACACTATCCTATGAGGGGAGACAGGGAGAAATGGGCATGTTCAGCCTTGAGAAGAGAAGACTGAGCGGGGACATGATATCCCTCTAGAAATACCTCAAAGACTATCACAAAGAGGAAGGTCAAGATCTATTCTTGTTGATGCCAGAGTGTACGACACGGAATGATCAGTTCAAGTTGCAGCAACCCAGATTCAGGTGGGACATCAGGAAGAGCTTCCTCACTGTCAGAGCAATGCAAGAGTGGAACCAGCTTTCTTGAGAGGTTGTGGGCTCTCCCACACTAGAGGCATTCAAGAAGAAACTGGACAGTCAGCTGAGTGAGATGGTGTAACTTGGTGTTCCACAACAGCAGGGGGTTGGGCTCAATGGCCGTCATTGTCCTTTCCAATTCTACTATTATATGATTTCATGATATTTTGCCATACAATCCTGGTTTCAGTGTCCGACTGGGTAACATCCATGATTGTATTCTATGATTGCTCAAATCCAGTGGAGCAAGCAGGTTCCATGCAGAAGATAGTGATATCCAAATAGGCTCTGGACAGTCATCTGATTGGGAAGGTGTAGCTTAGTGTCATGTACTCAACTGGGGTTTGAACTGATGGCCTTCTGGTCCCTTCCAAATCTTCTCTTCTGTGAATCTCTGAAAAGAACTCATGACACAAAGACATGGGGACTAGTGCCATCCTTTTGTTTTAGCCACGGGACCAAGGCAGACCCAGTTGAACACACTAGCATCCAGAAAAGACAACCCTCTGCCACACACAGAAAGAGAGTCTGACCTAGATAGTCTGAGGTTCTGTCTGCCAAGAAGAAAGCTCTCTGGCTGCCTCTTGTAATTGTCCTTCTGTCCATGTCCAAGAGGATAGAGAGAAATTGTCCCACCTTGTTTTCTAGGGTATACTATATGGGAAAGTTATTTTTAGAGTGAGAGGTGACAATTTGCTGCCTGGATAGTGAAAGAACCTGTGCTTATTGAAGGAGCAGAGCAGAAGAAGGACCTGCAGACAGAGCCAGTCTTTGCCTCCACTTTTGGGGACTACTTGCAAAAGGAAAGGCAAAACTCTGTCATTCATGAACATATTCTTTATTGCAAAATCTTTGATATGTGTTGCAAAAGGGTTGAACCATGGAATAAATACACTTCTGTCTATTATTTCAACCCCCATTCTCAGAACTCCTCTTTATGACTAACCCTAAACCTAACTATTATCCCCATATAAGTACCTCAAAGGCTGTCACAAAGAGGAAGGTCATTTTTGCTGATTCCAGAGAGAAGGACACAGCAGAATCATTGCAATCTGTGACAACCCAGATTCAGACTAAATATCAGGAAAGGCTTCCTCCCTGTCAGAGTAATAAGAGAGTGGAATCAACTGCCAAGAGAGGTGGTGGGCTCTCACACACTATAGAAATTCAAAAAGAAACTGAACGGCTGTCTGAGTGGGATGGTGTAACTTGATGTCCTGGAAGAGCAGGGAGATGGACCTGATGACCATGGCACCTTTCAACTCTACTATTTGTTGATTGAATGCATACAAGAAGACTCTCAACTGCCCCCTGCAACTGCTCAAAGCAGCCAGTTGTGAACATCCTCAGGTTAGCCCAGGCTTTGGCCAGGGGGATTCAAGCTGTGGGTCAAGGAATCTCTGGGGGTTTGTGGATGGTAGAACCTAGGTTTCCAGTTAATCTGACTCAATTCTAAGAGATTCTTGAGGTTTTCCATCTGCAGCCTCCATGTTACTTGTAAGCCATGGCCACTAACTGAGTGAATTTGGAGCTCAGAAGACTCTTCCAGGTAAGGAGGTACAAGTATAACTGAGGCCAGAGGTCTTCAACTCAGAAACCCAGTCAAGCTTCCCCAAAATGTTCTGCTTTTGAGATGCAGGCTTTAAGGGACTGTCAGCAATCAAATGGTTCTTTCTCATTCTGCTGCTAGCACTCTCCCACCATCAACCACAAGGAGACCCCAAGTCTGGCTCTCCCTTTTCGTCACGAGCCCTCCTGGCAAGACTGCTACTCTCATGCTCAACCTTTTCCTCCTGAGCAGCATCTGTGAGCTGCCTATCATGAATGAGCCCCCTGGTGTGAAAGCAAATGCACAAATGCATATCCAAATCTCTTTGAGGGAAACCTACCCTGCACTCAGAAAGAGTATGGTTATGGGAAATGTACGAAATTCAGGAACATTTCTAGAGAGATATCTGCCAAGTAGTAAATTCCCACCAACAATCAGGTCTCCTGGCCTGTAATAGTCTCTTGGCTGTGCACAGCTGGTCCTCAGCATCCTCTGAGTGGCCTGAGGCAGGAGCCAAAGCAGTGAGATCAGCAGGATCATCAGCATCACTGGCCTCCCTAGTCAGAGAGACTCAGGCAAGCAGTCACTTTGCAGCCCCAGCCCGGCAGGGATACTGGATCTTAGGGAGGGATCTATGGATGTTGAGTTAGTAGACACACCCACAGCCTCACCTGGTGGGGCTGAGATTGTATTTGTACCAGCTGTACTTTCTCTAGGATTTCTTTACTATTGACCTCCTGGATTACTCCCTGAGGAATTGATGAAGAATTTCTGCCATTTCCTTAATTCCAGGGCAGAGCAATAACCGCAGCCCAAGCACTCCAGCAGTGAAAAACAGCATTGCATCACTACTTGCTTTTCTGCCAGCATTTGGGACTTGAGTTGAGTTGTCACTTTTTCTTTTTGACCTCTATACTTCTGCTCCCCTCTGCCCAGGACGAAGACCAGGCATGGCTCTAAGTCTACTAACAATCTTGTTGGCATGTACAAGGAGAGGAAGTTCTAGGCTGTAACAGCACATTGGAATTGTCTGAAGAAAGGAATGAAATGGCTGCAGTTTCAAAATCATAGAATCTTGCAGAACTGATCTAGATGATCGAACAGCAAGCACCAAAGTGACTGATCGTTCTGTCCAGTTATTTGCCCAGTTGTCATTTAAGGGACCAATCTCTGGATTGCTTTGTTTTGGAAATGGAATAACCCACAATGTCTTGGTCAAACGGCCATTAACTAATTAATGGATATAATTTTATTTTTATACTTCCCAATAACTAAAGCTGCCTGGACAGCCATTGAGAGACCTATCTGGGAATCATCATGCGTGGACTCACTCCTGGACCCCTCCAGGGATTGAATAGCACTTTCATTTCACTATATACAAATACAGGGGATGCCTCTGGCTGTGTGGTTGTGAGATAGAGGTGGAAGTATTGGAGGGGTTTCAATTCATAGTGACCACAGAGAGCTTCAGACACTGGGTGGTAAACAAGTTAAATGAATACATACATCAATCACCACTATGCATCAGTGAGGGCCAAGCTCCCAGCAGGATTCTGACTGATGCTGTGCTACTGGGCTTCCTCGGCTTGTTCCCCTTGCCTGCCTCCCCATCATTCCACCATTTGGTCTCCTTGGGACACTTTCAGGATGTTTGATGTTCCACTTTTGAAACCTATTATTACTCAACGGAAGCAGTTGATTGTGGGCTTGCCCTGCAATTCTGTTAATTTTGGCTCAGCCAGTTACACGATCTCATTGCTAGCATGAATTCCTGAAGTGTGATGCAAGCCAGAGCAACCAAATTCAAATTTCAGAATTTTTTTTTAAAGAGGGGCCTCTTGAAGCAGCCCCTGGAGTGGAGAACTCCCAACAGAGGAGGATTGAATTCATCTCAAGACCTTTTGAATTAGTCAAATTTGTGACTCATTAGACCTTCCTGCTGACTTTTAGTGCACAGATGAGCAAAGCATATGAAATGAACATCTCTTGAATTTTAGAGGAGATTAGCATAAATTAAGGAATTTTGCAACACACAAACCCTCACACACAAAGTCAAGACATTCTTTATTGGCACTTGCTATAGGCCTTAGCATATAAATTATAAATGTTACAAAATGAAATATAATCAACTAAGAGAAGATAGGGTGTACAATGGTAAATCTGCCTTAAAACATTCCATGATTTACATGAGGTGGGAAGACCAGAGGTATTGGATTATTTATTACACAGAGCCTCTCAGGACATGTAGAAGTTAGAACTCTGCAAGAACACTAGACCTTCCTTTAACAGCACCACCTAGGAGTTTTCACTGCAGATTTCATTGTGACCATCTTGTTTGATCTGCTAGGAGAAAGGTCAGAGATGCAGAAGCTGGAACAAGTAAGAATAGAAGAATAATCTCCTAAATACTTAGTTTTGTATAAAAATTACACAATCATAATACATGAGCTACTGTTTCAATATTTCCATCTCCTCGTGGACAGAAGTGATTTCCCAAGGGGATTCTTCTAAAGCAACCCTCAAGTATGGCAGAGAGCTAAATAGTGAGTCTTGCATATGTGAAAGTTTGTCAAATTCTTCTGTCATTCAGTGTCAACAGAAGCTGCTTGATTAAGCCTTAGCTTACATAACTTCAGCATGTGCTTGGGGGGGATAGGCCCATCAAGTGAAGTTTTGTGATGATGCACTTCATCCAGTCACTCTTCTGGGAGTCTTGCCAAAATAGGGTAAAGCAGTAGGGGATGGGTGCAGCTGGCATGGTGCAAGAGAGTTAGCTCTGCGTATTTCATGTGCTGATGAACTTCAGTTGCCTTCTTTGATGTAGTTAAAAAAGTGTCAGTAATTTCAAGCTCTGAGGTGCCTTTTCCATCACTTATTTTGGATGGGCCAGTGAGGACCCTGTTGACTGAAAAACCACTCCAAGATATGTCAAGCCTTTGACCTGTTCTATCAGCAGGTTCTCCATGGACCATCTGTGGACCTTGTGACTTCTGCCAATCACCTTGACTTTGGATTTGCTGTTGTTAACAGCCAAGTGTTCCTCATGGCAATACTTGTTAAATGGCCTCAGCTGTCCTCTTGATCTCACTTCAGGTTGGGATAGGAGTACAGCATCATCTGTGTGCAGGAAAATGCAAATACGTTTTGTAGCTGGTTTAGGGACAGAAACACTGCAGAAGTTAGGTTCCTCACAATGTCACTTGTAAATAAATTAAACAGTGCAGGAGTGAGGATGCAGTCTTGTTTTACAGCCTGTGTAACAAGCAAAGGTCCAGTGAGTTGTCCATCTCCACAAATCACGCCTGCAGCCAGGTGTTGTTATATAAGCGTCTGATCAGAAAGAGAAATCTTTTCTCTATAGTAAGAAGATTCACTTTGTCACAGAGTCTAGTAGGGGAAATTGAATAAGATGCAGCCCTCAGATCAATAAAAATGGTGCACAATGCACCACAAGCTCCCTGAGTCTATTTGTCACTTAAATGAGAGAGATCAAAGGAGTGACCTGCATCAAAAAAAGTGAAGCTGAATGACGTCTGTTGTTTGCTATGAAAACCTAAGTGAACCAGTTAATTCCAATGTGATTTAGAATGATGATTTCTTGGGCTGTGATTAATTTATAAATATCAGCAAATCATGAAATCTTTAGATTACTTTTTTCCTATGTGGTGATCTCTGCTATTGAGACAGGGCATGAATAGAATGATGTAGCATTTGGGGGAAAAGATGCATCAACGGAGACCAGCCCCAGAGGCCAAGATGGAGAAGACCTCCACGGCCACTGCATACTTCCCCTTGATGCTCAGGTAGGTGGGTAAAAAGAAGACCCAAACGCTGCAGAAGAGCAGCATGCTGAAGGTGATGAATTTGGCTTCATTGAAGCTGTCAGGCAATTTTCTGGCCAGGAAAGCCACACTGAAGTTGAGAACAGCCAGGAATCCCATGCAAGCCAAGACAGTGTAAAACATGGTGATGAAGCCTTCATTGCACTACACAATGGTCTCTCCAACCAGGGAATAGAAGTCCAAATTGGAAGAAGGCGGGCGGTGGTCAGCCACCAGACAGCACAGATCACTGCTTGGATGAGGGGACAGACAAGTACTATGGAGGTTGTCAGTGGTCTCCCCAAGAACTGACTGGCCATGATTCCTGAGTTCCTGGCCATAAAGACCAACACTACCATGACAGTCTTTGCCAACACACAAGAATCTGCAAGAAAGAAGGTGATGGCAAAAGCAGGTTGTCAGAGAAGACAGGTGAGCTTTGTGGGTCGACCAATGAAAAGGGAGGAGCAGAGGAAGCAGAGCAGGAGAGAGATGAGGAGGACGTAGTTGAGGTCTTGATTATTTGACAATCATTGTATTTTAGCATTTAATGAAAGTGGTCAGCACAGCAGAGGTCCTGAGAGAGAGGAAAAGAATCAGAGAAAGTAAAAGGATACCAAGTGTTTCTTCATGGGAAAGGAAGTGCACCTTCTTGGTGATGCACTGGTCATGGTTCCCATTTGGGTGCTGATCTGTTGAGCTGCATCTGAAATGAGCAAAAGCAAAAGCTGATGTAAGAACCCAGCCAGGACTGAGATGTTTGTTTCTGGGACAACTCCCCTCCAGAAAGAGCATTTGGGAAATCTCTTCCTCTGAGCTTCCTTTGCCACAGCTGATTTTAGCTTTGACCTCCATTCCAGAACAATAAAAAGTTCAAAACTTGCTCTTTACCTTCTCAAACCCACTTGTACCAGAGTGAGGACACAATGAATCTGTCCTTTGCAATTTCTGGATGCTACAATTATCTCACTTAAACAATTTTTAAACACATGTTATATTTAGTTTGCCAAGCATGAAACCTCAAAAGGATGCCGAGCAATGCAGCAACTCTGGAAAGTATTCCTGTGAAAAGAAGGAAATTTAGTCCCCATTTTCAACCTTCCCCTTGAAAGGTCCCACACCGTCAAAGCTACTTGTAGAGGTCGAAACCATCCCTTCTGCATAGTGCTCACATGTGTAATAGCAAACAGGCTTCCCCTCTGCAACTTTTCTCCAATGCCCTGGAGAGCAGCGCTCCATGTACCTTGCAGTTGAGATTACCTGTGAGTAAAAATGACATGCAGTTTAAGTAATACAAACTTAAGAGAACTCTGAATTATTCCCCCGACTTTCCCTGACCTGAACCTTGCATTCTTTGAGGGATCAAACCAAAGTAGGTGCTCTCAATCCATTCTACGAGAGAAGAAGGATGTTTCGGAGCTGTCTGCTGGTGCATCTCAGTGCATCATGCCCAGCCTAGTCTGCTCTAAATGGCAAGTCCTCTCCTGGCCTGATTCTTCTCTTTTGACCTACATGGATGCTGGAGGGACACTGCCTATGAGTTTTGGAGTTCCAGGTGGTTCTTTTCAAAGAATGATCTGCAGCCCCTACACTCTGGAGCTCCTTGTTCTTGAACACATGGGAAGCATCCATTCTTAACAGATTGAACAACCTCCAGCATTCATTGCCATCAGCCCAGATCATTCCTGCTGAGTGAATGGAGAAGTCTTGGCCTGGTGGAGCTCCCACATCAACCCATCCAACTTTCACAGGACAAAAAGTTTCAAAGTACACCCAGTGGAGGAGATCATATCTCTTGCTGTATTCAGAGAAAGAGACTTCCTCTCCTGCACTGTTGTTAAACCGGATGTTTGCCAAGGGAGCAAGAATATGAAAGTGCAGAGATGCCTTGAAGGTGCAGTGTGGAACACTGTGTTGTGATGCCTGCTTACAAGCTCCAGTTTCATTGAAATCAAGTGACTCCCCCACCCCCCATCATTCACATTATCATCCATTGAATGGTTATGATGGACCCCCAGCCCTTGCCCAGTGGTGGGCTTCTCTGCCTGGTGCCTACATCATGCAATACACCCTCTAACCTTGAACTGGCAGCTGGAGGGAGGTCATTCCATCCCTCCCAGGGACCATCGTCCTTCCCTTGAAAGTCATGAAGGGAGAAGCGGAGAAGGAATGGCTGCATTTGGGGATCTTCCTGCCATAACTATATTCACAGCTGCAAGTCAACCGGTACCACAAAGGTGCTTTCTGACTCCCTGAATCAATGCCAATTTTTGAAAGATCCACTTGGAAATTTGTCCTATGGAAATGAATTTCCAAATGTCTCTATCACAGAATGACATAACATCTCCAGGGACCATGATTTGCTTCACAAATCAGACTCCAACAGAATCACCTGGGCTCTTTTCATGAGCTGGCTGAGCCAGAAGAAGGTGCTCATCTGCCAGGTCTGAATATCGTGAGGCCTCTTGACTTCGTCCATCCTTGACTCTTTGTGACCAGATGAGGACAGGGCATGCAGGGCATGTGCCATGGAATAGATGGCATTGTAGATGTGGTAACTCTCTGTGCTCATGCTCAACTTAAAAGGGATGATAACAGCTCCTGTCTGCATCTCCTTTCCTGTACGTTCTTTCTCCAGTTTTGGAATCTCTTTCCCTGGTTTCAGAAACAGGCAAGAAAATGCCCGTTCCCACCAGGGTTGCAGAAAGACATCTCCTTGGGGTTGGAATGGATCTAAAGCCTGGAAAAATGGCTTGAATTGTGGCCCTTCACTTCTGTGCATGCTGAACTGCAAAGCACTCTGCAGGGTTTCAAAATACCAAGCGTCTGCACTTTTGCTAATGGCAAATATGTCTGAAGGGGACAGCAGGATCCGCACCTTCCTAAATGGGGTTTTATGATTTTGGGTTAGTGATAAAAGAAGAATGTTAATTGTAATAATACGGACTTGTCCAGAAAGAAAACCATGACATGTGGCCTCATCCAAGAATGAGGAATAGATCCTCTTTCTATTTGACTAAACCATGTTGAGCTGAAACTTTGAGTGGAGGCCACACAGATGTCCTTCTGCTGAAGCATTGTTGTCAGGACCTGGAGGAACTTTTCACCACGGTCATCATCCTGAACAAGGAGTCCGAGCCAGTTCCCCTGGAAATGTAGGAGCAGCTGGACCAAGCCCACATACATGGGATCTTCAAGGGGGTTAATTTGGAAGAAGGAAGGAAGTGCTCTTCTTTCTCCATGTTCATGCTGGAGGAAACTGTATCCAAGCTGAAGAAAGGAATTTCTGGTTAATCTCAGGTAGCTGTAGACAGATTGGAACATTGTGAATGACATCCACTTTCTTCTGCCCTTTCTGTGTCTTCAAATGTAGAAGGAAGGAATCTTCCTTGAAATAGGTATCTCAATAGCAAGTGAAGCTCTGTGAGATCTTTGGTGTATCCCAACTAAACACTTGCACTCACACTCAAACCAAGCCACATGCACACCATGGAGATATCACCCCCAATGTCTGCTCTAATTTAAAGGCAATCTATGAAGCTCATGGGCTTCTGCTCTTTAAAATGAGCCCTTCTGATCATAATCCAGATATGGAACTCCTATTAATGGATCTACGTGTGAGCTTTTGAACTTCTCTGGAAGGCATTCATTGGACAAAGTGGTTCCTCTTTGTGCCAAAATACAACTGGATGCACTAAATCTTGGGGAAGAAGAGCTGTAGGGAGGTCGAAACTAAGCAGGAAAGTTAGTGACCAACTGTTCTCTTTGGAAACACGCACTGAAGATGGGTTCTGCCAGAGAAGTAGAACTACTTCTGAGACAACTGATCTGCTTCCATCCTGGACAACCAACTCACTGCAGGAAGCCTTCAAGGAGTTCCATAAAACAGGACAGTGCCATAAAATTCTGATTCGGTTTTTCATTTTCTCCTCCCCCTGCCTTTTTACCTCTTCTTCCAAACTTCTTCCAAAATCCAAACTGAACAGTCCCATTTCAGGTGGAGAGAGGGGTATATACACCTACTATGGAACCCTGAAGCGGAAATTGTTACTATCTGTGAAAAAATATGATGCGCAGGATATCATAACAAGATAGATTTGGGAACTGGAAAACTTCACTTTTGGCAGCTGAGGCTAACTTCCAGTATGGCCTATTTGGCCAGCCGTCATGGATGTGAGGGAATGCTTAACACTGCAGAAAATGACACTTTCAGTTCAACAATGTCTCCTTGATAAGAACTTAACTCATTTGACCAGTTGCTGGAGGTGCAACATGGCTAGCGGTTCACATTTCCAAATGCTTAGGAATGCCCAATGGCAGCTACCTATCAGGATGAGGCAGCATTTTCTAGATAACTCAGGATGAGAATTTCCTTAATATCCAAGGTTAAGTATTCTCTCTGAGTTAGCTGACCACCTCTGGAAATGCACTACAAGGTCTGTGAAAATAGATTTTCTGTGACTCTTTGACTGTAGGTACTCTTACCTAACCCTAGAACTTTAGAGCTGGCAATGGATTTCATACAAATTTCCATATTTGAATGGACAGCCTTGAATGTAATCTACAAATGGAAAAATCTATGCATATTTGACCTTGCTATGTTAAATATAAGGGATGTGGTGGTGCAGTGGGTTAAACCGCTGAGCCACTGGGCTGGTTGCTCAAAAGGCCAACAGTTCAAAACCACAGACAGGGTGAGCTCCCATACTCTGTCCCAGCTCCTGCCAACCTTGCAGTTCGAAAACACACAAATGCAAGTAGTTAAGAAGATACCACTTCGGTGGGAAGGTAACAGCGTTTTGTGCACTTTGATGTTTAGTCATGTATAAGATAAGGTCCAGGTGTTCATAGAGGCATAAGCAGAGTGTTGTGTTGGGCAGGAGAGTCAGATCCTTGTTGATCTCAGTGATGGCAAACACCAAGGCCCCAAAGTGCTGATAGTTGTGGATTATGCTACTGCAGCAGTGAAAGTGATATTGGGAGGTGGGTGAGACTTGTAAAGCAAATACAGAGATGAAGAGTGTGAAAAGATCCTTTGAAAACAACCCACTTCAGGGAAAGTCACATATTCCTAGACATTGACCCTGCAAATCACATTCAGCTTATGCCATCACCACACAGAGAGACCGTGTCTCCTGAGATATCATGGTCATTTGCTGCCCAGAGCTTGGTGATCCCCTTGTGCTCACAAAGACAGCTGCAAGGATTGGACCCACTGCTCCATCCCTGCAGGCTTCAGAAGCTGTTGGCTCTGATTCTGATTGAGGGGAGGACATATTCAGCTGATAACCCAAAGTCAGCAGCCCCATGGAAGAGCGAGCAGGTCAGTGACAACCAGGCAGTTTCAACTTCTATGGGGAATTATACAGAGGAAGGTGCAGTGAGTGGGTGGACTCAACACCATTCATTAAATCATACAGCTTCAGATTCTACAGTCTGACCAAGCATCAGAGGGTCCAGACAGACTGTGTTCAAGCAGCAAAAGCCGCATTGAAGGTGCAGTGAGCTATCCGTGCTTCGGAAGTGTGCAGAGGTCTTCAGCTTGGGATCAGTCTCTTGGTAGTTTGAGGAAAACTCCTAGTGGGGGCAGTCATAAGAAACCTTGTATTTGATAGCTTAAATATCACACCCAAATAACCCATGGGTGCCGCTGACTCTACTCAGCCTTCTCTTTGCTGAGGAATGGAGCTTTTCCTTGGCTCTCTGGGGCCTATGTGATGCTGGTCCCAAGAACATCCAGGATGCCCCCATGACCTAGTGCAGCATGCTTGCCTGGAATTTCCAGGATCAAACCACTTGCATCCACCAGAGACATTCGCCTGGCACTGATGCTATATTCTTCTCGACCTCAGAAAAAAACCCTTTTTAGTTTCCTGTTATTTTAATGCTTAAATGATTTCAATTGGGGTTTCGTACATTAATGGTAGGATGCTGTGGGACTGTTCTATTTTATTTATTTATTCTAAGCCATCCTGAAACATTCTGTAGGGAACAGGATAAAACAGTTTTTAATAAATATATAAAAATAAATAAAATACTTTTGTAGTGATCATGCTTAAGGAATTCCCAGGAAATGACATTTAAAATCTTTTCATTTTTTTTTTAAATAAGTTTTATTTGCGATATTATACTCCTACAAAAACAAAAAGAAAACTAAAAACAACATCTATCATCAAAAAATATCGAGCCCGCTGGATCAGCCCCACATCCTTCTTTTTCCATCTATAATAAAATATTTCCATTTTTAAATGTATACTGTCTGGTCCCATAATCGTTTTATCATCAGAAGGCACATACATGAGAGTAGACATGGTTTTTCTTTTTTAGTTGTAACCATGGGGTGCAAAATTGTGGGGTGCAAAATTAAATCCAGAGGTGACAAAAATTCAGAAATTGATTTATTCACCTGCAAATAACGAACAAAATTTCACCAAACAATGAAAGGGTTTGATCATGTTTTCTTGATTTGAGGCTAGAGCCCTGGATATTGCAGCCTTGTGGGGGCTTTTGAAATTGCATCACAGTTACTCCAACTTGGGACCTGGTTTTGCTGGCAAAAAAACATGGAAAACTGTAGCACATTTTCTGTCTAAGCACTGAGTTGCTCCTTTTCTTTTTGCAACCCTTCTGTTGCCCCACTACCAATGTTCTCATAAGAACACCATTTTGTTCATCATTCTTATACTCTGGAACTTGAACTATTGGAAGGGGGTAACTGACTTGCAGAAATTGGAAAAGGAAATACAGGCCAACCCACTTTGCCACTTTTTATGACTTTCTTCTCTTTCTAACTTGGAGTCTGGACCAGGTTCAAAACCCATGTTCTGAGACCTGAGTCTACCAAAAAGTCAGGGTGGGGATTCCTTACCCCAATCCCTATTTCTGAAGCTACTATTTTACCTTTTCTTAACAAGAAGTCAGTTCCCTTTTAGCAATTTTGCCATATATTGCTGATTCAACTGAACCACTCCACAAATTCAGAAAGAGAGTCCTGGAAACTTCAGGCTGGGTTTTGCACTAGCATCAAGAGTCCAAAGAGATAAGGCAGCCTGCTTCTGTCCAGGCCTTCTTCCCATAACTTTCCAATCCTTTTCATGGATCAAAACAGGTAGAAAATGTGCAAAGATGGATTAAAGACATAAGAGTTGCCTTATAGAAGTCTCATGTTTGTTCTTGTGTGCACCAGTTTTGTCAGGCCAAGGATGCCAGCAATACAGAAGGCAAAAGGGCAAAGCGCCTCCCTCCTAGAATTTTTTTCCTGAACATAAGCATTCATTTCATTGGAATCTCCGAGCATTGCTGCTTGGTTGAAATGTACGTTAGTTGAGGTTAGCACATACTGGGAATGGGATGGAGCTTTCTTGTACCTCTGTGTAATGGCCAATACCATCACTGAGGTCAAGAAATTGTTGGGAAATGTGATTCTCATTCTGTATTGTTGGAGAGTCTCGATAGCAGCTGTGAGAATGAATAAACAGATTTGGGAGGGAATTGCCTTGAAACTCAACAGTTTTCTGAAGGTTACTCAGGCATCCTCTGAAGAGAAATCCACACTCACAAGAATGTTCTTGGGCAGAGGTCAGACCAACTGCAGGCTTGTGTAGAAAAAGTTAACTAGAAAACATATACAGAGTATTTTCTAGGTTGAGTCACATACCATAGCAACTGGTCAGGTAATCACAAAATGAGGGGAACATTGTGAAAAGAATGAGATAGAACTTTAATGGGGGCTCAGTGCAATAGCATTTGATTACAGCAGACTGACACAACCATCATGCCAGTGCTTGCATTGGCTCTCAGTTTGCATATGAATTAATCAAGAGCAGGTTGATGATGCTAGCAGATAAACACCACAAAAGTCTGTATGCAGTTGAATGTAGTAGCTGCCCCAGGTGAACCCAGAGTTTGTAATGGAGCAGCAATGCCAAAGAGTACACTGGCTTGGAATTCTGTTACTTTCAGAAAATAGAGCACAGGTTTGATTCAAGACCACAAATATACTTATAAGCAACCTTTTTCTACCAGAATTTATATGAATTCCCCAACTGTATGAACTCAATCAGAGAGAACACTTTTCATTAGTCCATATTATACACTCATTCTACAAATCAAGAGCCAAGCACTGCAGTGGCAGCATTGCAAGGAAAAGGACCTGCTATGTAAAAGCGTAAGAAACCTCTGAATCCTCAGAAATTGGGACCAGAGTGCCGGGAGATATGCTGTCAACCCCTCCACTGCAGGAACAGTTTGTGTAAAATAGCCCATCCCAATGAAATTGTTATCTCACAGTGCCCCAATAAATATGAGAAAAGACATGAATTTTAAGTATTAGCCATTTTTGTGGGGTTCCAAATTAATTCCAGTAGTGAAAAATGGTGAAATTAATATTGCTTTATTTAGGTAACAAATATTGGACACAATTTCACCAAATCATGCATTGTTCAGTTTAAATTTTTCCTAATGAGATGGCCTCTATTATTGAGAGTGGGCCTCAAAAGAATGATGTAACATTTGGGCAGAAAGATGAATGCCGGCAGGCCAGCCCCAGAGGCCATGATGGAGAAGACCACCATGGCCACAGCATACTTCCCCTTGGTGCTTAGGTAGGTAGGCACAAAGGAAACCCATACGCTGCAGAAGATCAGCATGCTGAAGGTGATGAACTTGGCTTCGTTGAAGCTGTCAGGCAGTTTCCTGGCCAGGAAAGCCACAATGAAGCTGAGGAGATCCAGGAAGCCTATGTAACCCAGGATTACATAAAACATGGTGACAGAGCCTTCATTACATTCCACAATGATCTCTCCAGAGAGAGAATGAAAGTCCAGATTTGGGAAAGAGGGAGAGGTCAGCAACCAGATAGCACAGATCACAGCTGGGATGAGGGAACAGACCAGCACAATGGAGGTTGCCAGTGGTCTCCCTAAAAGGCGACTTACCATGTTTCCTGGCTTAGTAGACATAAAGACCAGGACCACAATGATGGTTTTTGCCAACACATGAGAAATGGCAAGAGACAAGATGATGCCAAAAGCAGGTTGTCGGAGAAGACAGGTGAGCTTTGTGGGTCGACCCATGAAGAGGACGGAGCAGAGGAAGTAGAGCAGGAGAGAGAGGAGGAGGATGTAGGTGAGGTCTCAGTTGTTTGCTTTCACAATGGGTGTGTTGTGATGTTTAATGAAAGTTGCCAACACAACAGATGTGATGAGGAAGAGGAAAAGCACCAGAGAAACTAGAAGGGTACCAAGTGTCTCTTCCTGGGAAAGGAAGTGGATCTTCTTTGGGATGCACCAGTCATGGTTCTTGTTTGGATGCTGATCACGTGGGCATGGAGCACAGTGAACTGCCTCTGAAATGTACAGCATCTCTGGAACTATCTCTACCATGATACTCAAGTTCATATTCTGGTGGATAGTCCCACCCACAAACAAAGATGTGGAAGTCTCTTTTTTCTAGATTGTATTGCACCTTTTCATGAACC
Source organism: Varanus komodoensis (assembly GCF_004798865.1). Lineage (NCBI taxonomy): Eukaryota > Metazoa > Chordata > Lepidosauria > Squamata > Varanidae > Varanus > Varanus komodoensis. The sequence goes on from NW_025335919.1 coordinate 32,858, forward strand.
TTTGCAAAACCGGCCTGAATTATACAAAAACAAAAACAAAAAAAGACTTTACCCTTCCCACAAACTTGTTTACGATACCTCCTAGGTCTTTTCCCACATTGCTTTTTATTGTTTAGAAATAAAAATTGGGAAGTGCTCAAGTCTCTCCTATGAACTGTAACCTGAAGTTGTGCACATAGTGCAAGTAATCCTATTAAGCTCAGTTTCATTTCATATTGTGCACTGATCTCTGAGACCTTTTTGTGCTGAGGCTGGAGACCAGGCTGCAAAAGCCATGACTGACATCGGGGCAACCTGATTCTGGCTGCTGTTAAATCCTGTAATTGTAGCAAGTGGGACCCTCAGCTGCCCCAGTCAGAGCTTTGCCCAAACAACTTCCTGTCGCACCTAAACCCATCCACGTGAGAAACGGGAGCTTTCATATTAGGCTTCTTTAAGTTCAAATTACAAGGTGGATTGATGGAGGGGATGCAGCGACTTGGAAGATGGGGTGACCAGTCTGCTGAGTGAATTTGCATACAGTACTAAAATGGGTGCAGTGGCCCCAACTGAGGATCAGGTCCTCCAGATCAAGAAGAATCTGGAAAGACTGGAAGTGGGCAGGCGAAAACAGGAAGTTGTTCCCTGCAAGGTGTTCTTGCACTAGGGGCATAGGATTGGGAAACATAATTACAGTTTAGGGCACAAGTGGCTGGAGAGCAGAATGTGTGAAAGGGACCTCAGGGAAATAGGTGACTGCAGGCTAAACATGAGTCAGGAGTGTGATGTTGTGGTCAAGAGGGCAAAACACACCCTTGGTTTCATAGCCAGACATGTGCCTTCTAGAACAAGAGAGGTAGTATGAACACTGTATACGACTGTGTTGTAGTCGCTAGTGGAGTATTGTGTTAAGTTTCGGGCCCCTCGTTACAGGAAGGATATAGCCAGGTTAGAGTCAGTGCAACATACAGCCATGAGAAGGGTGACAGGGTTGCAGGGAAAGCTATATGAGATGAGACTGAGTTTTTTCAGCCTTGTGAAGAGGAGTCTCTTAAGGGATCTGTGGGCAACATATATGTATATGAGGGGGTGTCACAAGGAGATGGGTAAGAGACCTCTCCTGCAGAGGAGGGCAGGATGTGCTCCAACAGAGCCAAGGTCAAGGAACCAATGTTCAATTTGGATGTCAGGAAGTACTGCCTGACAGTAAGGACCCTCATGTATGGAAAGGGTTTGCACAGGAGGTGATTGATGCCCCATTGGTGAGGGTGTTCAAGGATAGGCTAGACTTGCACATGGTGGGCATGTCATGAGTGGAACTGGTGGGAGCCAGCAGTCAGACTCGATGGTCCTGGTGGCCCCTTCTGACTCATTATGTTTCTGTGTTTCCATGTTTTATCCTCTGCAAGGAACGTATCCTCCACTGGACGTATAGTCATCCAGAAAAACAAAGAAATCTGCAATATCGAATGGGGATTAAGCCTTGCTATGCTAAAACTTCTTCTTTCCTTGAGCTTTCCTTGGTCCCTACAGCACTATTATTTTATTGCCTTTTTCATCTATTACTGTCTCTGAATACTTGAGGTATTAGATGTGGAAAACATCCCCACTGCACAACTTTCACATGCGTAGCAACAGACCAGCTTCCCCTCTGGAACTCGTTTCCAGTGCCCTGGAGTGTACCTCTCCTCACACTTTGCATGGCATATTCCCTAAAAGTTGCAGAAGCATTCATTTCAACAAATTTGGATGAGGGAAATGCACGGAAGAGCTACTTAGCAGAAATCCTACCATCATCCGTTTAGTATTGCTTGGAAGATGGGGTCAGCAATCTGTGTTGAATGACAGATTTCTGAATGCCTGCGTCTTCCTCTGTAACACAGGGGCAGGGGCTCATATTAAATTCCCTCTGAAGCAGAACCAGGATCTTTGGAGGGTTACGTCTACTGGGTCTAACCTTCACTCCATTGTGCCCATTCTTGCCTATCTCTGGTAGTAGCTCTCCAAAATACAGCACACAACATATCTCTGAACCTCCCACAAGAGTAGGGGGAACGAACATGGGAGTTTTTCTGAGTAAAGCTTGAGTTTTTCAAGTGGGCAGTGGCACGTAGCCTTTCCAACAATGAGTGGGACAGCACTGCATGTTTTCTGAAAGAGTGGAATCGTGGCATTCCTCTCTTTCGATGACCTATAAGGTTCACTCATGCCCCACCTTTGCGGCCCACATGATTGCTGCAGGGTCGATGGAAAAGTCTTGGCCTAGGGGAGCACCATGATCAACACATCCAATCCTCAAAGAGTAGAAAGTTCCATTTGGGGACACTGTCCATTTAAGATGTCATATTTACTGTATTTTTCAGTGTAAGAAACTTCCTCCCTAACACTGTTAAAGCGGATGTTTCTCAGTGTGCCCATGACCTGAAAATGCAGACATATCATAATCAGAACAGGTGACAGGAAGTGGAAGTGCTTTCCAATGCACCCTGACTCGAATGCAGTTCTGACATCTGTTTTAACTCATTATTCTCCTGGGAAAGTATTCTCCAGATGATCCCCCTTTTGGTGATATATGCTCCAGGAAGTGTGTGTACTGGTTTGGGAATCTTGTTCTGCTGTCCTCTGCCTACCAAGGCCCTCGTGTTGGGACATGTGTGCTAGAGAACAGTTGCCTGTAGCATCCTGGAGTCCAGCATGTGTGCCTCCTCCCTATTGCTCAGAAGGAACATTCTGAGTGGGACATAAGTATTCTATGCTGGGACTACATATCTGAGGCTGGAGCTTGAATCTTTCTTCTATTCTCATTTTTAACTTAAACGTTATTTCAGTTATATATAAATGAAAATGCCATTTGGAAAGCATAAGTATTTCAGGATTACCACCAAACTCTGCTAAGCTTTGCTCATTTCTGAATGTGCATTCAGAGGAACTGCATCCATGGAGTGAAATCAACGGGGAAAGCTCCTCATGCTTTCCCTAAATTAGACATCCTCACAGTCTGTCCGTTCCCACCAGGATCATTTTCTGAGCAACCACCAGATCTCTGTGGATGAGCTCCAGCCATCGGATGAGGACATTACCTGCCATGGCTGAATTTTCAGAAGCTTCTTCCTTTGCTCCACTGGTGAATAGTTCAGCATAGATGAGGACAGGGCATGCCATGTGTGTGCCAAAAAATGCACAGCATTGTAGATGTGGTAGCTGTGGGTGGACATGCCCAACTCGAAAGAAAGCAGGCTTAGATCCCTTTGCATCTCCTTCCCTGGGCACATTGGATGTGACCCTGGAGGGGACTGTCCAGCTCTCCTTAACTTACACTTGAATGCCAGTTCCCACCATGTTTGCAGGTAGATATCACCCTGTGGGTGGAAATGATCTAAAGCCAAGAAAAATGCCTTGAATCCTGGAACATCCCTTGTGTGGACCTTGAAATGCAGACGTCCATGAAGCGACATTGCAAACATTCTTTTGGCAACCTTTGTGCTTGATCCAAATTCTGAACAGGATGTCAAGATCCACAGTTGTTGAGAACCTGTCAGTGTAGGCCACACAGAGTTCCTCCTGCTGCAGCAGAAGCGTTGGTGCCTGTATTAAACGCTCGCCATGGTCATCACTCTGAATGAGCAGCCTTATCCAGTTCCACTGGAAATGCAGCAGTAACTGGACTAGGCCCTCATATCAAGGAATTTTCCAGGGGTTGATCTAGAGTAGACCAAGAAATGCATTCAAATGGAACAATTATTTTAAGAAATGAAGGAAAGAGATTCCTGATAATCCCTCATAATACATACTGGTTGCATTTGGAAAAGAAGGAATCTTCTCTTCAGGAAAATGCTTTGATGCTCTAGTATTCCTGATTTAAAATGTAGTTCGTGCTTTTCCAGGAAAGGCATCCCTCTGTCAGCTCGGATGCGTGAATATATCCGAAATTCACAGTTTCCCCCATTTCCACCCCTATTTCCCATGGGTCTCTTCACCCAGCAGCACAAGCAAATGCCCACTACTCATGCAGATATATCTACCAATGTCATGACTGTGATGGACCAAGCCCGGGCAGAAGGACTACCCATGGCAGAAAGGGGATGTACTCACTGTCCAAGGATTCATATTGCTATATGCCCATGCAGAGCTTTACGGCGTAGGGAAGGTCTCCAATGATGATATTTCGTGGAAATGATTCCATCCTTTGCCCAAATAAAAGAGGGCACATAAAATGGAAATAGAAAAATGCTACTGGGGCGACATCAAAACTAGAATTCTCCTCACTTCATTGCTTTCGAGCATAGCTCTAAAAGCTCATGGATGAAACATGAGAAATGGAAACAAAAACATGGAATGAGCACTGCAGGTTACTCCGAGTTATTCTATGGACCTTCTTGCACACTGGCCAACTAATTGAACAAAGCAACCCCCATCTCCTAACTTTCCTTCCTACCACCTCAAGGCTACTTTTGTAATTCTCCTCCAACCTTTCGTCTCATGCTCCCAAAATCAACCCTGTGTTTGAGCTCTGTCTGAAAGTCTGTGACTGGCACACAAGTAGTCCATGGCTGAGTGGAAATGATTTCCCAGCCGGCCAGAGTCCTGGTCCCCCCTTCTTAACCCTTTTAAACACAGCCCCACCCTGGATCCTGAGGACATGTCGCCATTGCTTGCTTAAAGTATCCCATTGTGACAGTGCTGCTTGGGACTATCATTGCAGCCATCCCTTTGAGGAAGCTCATTCGCTGATGCCAGGAGAATGATGCTCATTCTCTAGCACCTATTTTTTTCTGTCTCTATAAGGTGTCACAGGAAAATCTGATGTTTCTCTCAGTTGGTCTTCTCGGTAAAAAAACAAAAAGGAAAGCACATTGATAGTTAATCTTTTTCACCTAAGTCTCTCCTGAGATCCGTAACAGGAATCCACTAGTTCTCATGCCACACTCAGCAGGAATGAAGGCCCCCTGCCCTGTCATCCAGAATTTTCCTTCTGCTTTGATAAATAGTTTCTTAGAGATTACTCTTCTCTCTGCTGGTTGCTCTCACGTGTCGTATATGAATGCAGTAACCTCTGGGATCTTGAAGATGCCCATTAAGGGTGCAATGTCTGTTGGAGAGTTGGAGTCAAAATCCTGTATTACAGAGATGAGTTGATCCTGCTAGTCACGTTTATAGTTGGGAATCTTTATCCCCCGTGAAGACAGCAGGAGAATGAGGTTCCTATGCAGTATTCTGGCCAGGTCCTCATGCTCATAAATGCTGAAGCTGAGTGTAAAATTGGGGAAGAGAAATGGATCCTTGTTGAGCTCAGTGATGGCAAAAACAAAAGCCTGGATGTGCTGGTAGATTTTTGTGCATGTCCTGACATGGTGAGAGTAACATCAGGACGTGGGTGAGCAGAACGCAAGACCTCTTTTTTGTCAAGCAAAAGTGTGACTGGATCTCTACCCACTGCCTGACTGTACCCATGTTCACTGAGGCTGAACACCCATTTTTGTACCAAGCATTTACTTATTTCTGAATCAAAACCAGCCACCCCAGAGCCTTCCCTCCAGGAATGCACCTCAGCCTTGCTCATGACAATTTAATCCAGGAGGTATCAGGGCTTCTTGAAACCCTTTGGACAGCACCGTGTGCTTTTTCTCAGTGATGCAGACCTCACTGAAAGAAGGACCACTGGACAGCCTCGGGGCCCTCCTTCCTATGATGAAGGTGCCTGGATCAGTCCTGAAATCCCCAGGTGGGACTTGGAAGAACCACCCTCACAGCCTTGGATGCGGCTTCCTCTCTGTTCAGGCATGGTCAATTCAAGGGAACTGAAGCAATGAGTTGATGTGAAACATCTTCTGATCAAGACTCCTATGCTACAAGTCCTCATCCTTTTCTCTCTCCGAAATGTCTAAGCAGCACTTTCAAAGAAAGATTCTTCCACAGTTGTACATTGGCATGTTTTAGTAAGCCTGAGGGAAAACAATGGAGAGGGGGAGGGGGAGAGGGACAGTGAGAGGGAACACAAGGGTGAGCAAGAGAGAGAGCAAGAGAGATCCCACCATACTCCCAGAGAATCCCTGCTCTGCACTGACCCTGAGAGGTTCGACTAGCAAGCCCACCCCTGGTGATTCTTCTAACATGAAGTCTTGATTCAAGGACAGGAAGTAGGAAGCATGCTTTTGCTTTCACCAAGGAGCAGGGGAGAACAAGCTTTACACGCTAGAACACTGGGAAGGTGACTCCATCACAGCGGTAGCAGGAGAGGCTGAACAAGATGGACTGAGGTTCTGTCCATCTGGTAGAGGAAAGCTCTCTTCCTTCCCCACCTAATTTTGGGAAGATCTATTTCCAAGAAGCTACAGCATATACCATGAGTATAGTATGCACGAAAATTACTTTTTAAAGTGTCAGGGGGAAGTTTACTGCTGTGGTGGTGAAGGACCTGCTTTTATTGGGGCGGCAGAGTTGGAAAGGTACCTGAGAAAAGTGCTTTTCTTTGCCTGCCCCTTTTGGGACCTTTGGGAAAGGAATCAACTCAATCTTTCTTGACATTGTTCAGCACTTTTGTATTTTAGAAGGGTTTGCCCAAGGGTTTCTCCATCCAATAAATTTACTCCAGAATGACTGGAAATTCTCTTAGCCTCAATTATCAGAGCCCCTCTCTGGGCAACTACAAAAACCCCACAAGCACTTCTGCATGCAAATGCCTCTCATCTGCAGCCTGGAATGGCCCAAAACATCCCATTTTGGGGACCACCAGATTGGAACCTTCTGGGGGTTTGCACATGAGAGGAGGAAGCTCCTCTACTTCAATTCTAAAGCTGCTTGAGGTCTCTGATCTGGAGATGGCATTTTACCTAAAAGGCACGGACATGAAGCTGGCGAATTCTGAACTCAAAGAAGTGTTGTGGCCAGGAAGGTCAAATTGAGGCTCATGAGCTTCAGCTCGAAACCCCTATAAAGTGTCTGCATGTTTTCTTCTTTTGAGTTGCATAGTTTGGGGTGGGCAGGAATGCATGTTGGTGTTATGTTGACAGAGCCAGTAGTCAGAAAGGCAGTCTGAGCCACCCTTGGAGCTTAAGCAATCTGCTGGAAGATCTTCAAGCAGAATGCCAGGACAGGCAGAGAAGGCAGGGCAACCTGTCATCATCAGGGGATTTTCAGCATTAGAACAACACTCTGCTTCTCTCTCATTCTGCTACCCACACAGCTGTCCACTGGATGAGGCCATTGGAGCAAGCCTCCAACCTGACTCTCACATTTGGTCAAGGTCTGCATGGCAGGATTCCGAGATTCTCCTACTCAGCCTTTTCCTCCTGAGCAGCATCTCTAACATGCCCTCTCAGAATGAGCCCCCTGCTCAGGAAACAACCATGCAAACATGCACCCAGAGCCCTTTGAAGGGAACATACATTATATTAGAAAAGCGCCGGGTTGATGGATATGAATGGAGGTCAGGCTCATATACATAGGAATGTCTGCCAATCAGTACATTCCCAGCAACAATCAAGTCTCCTGGCCTGTAATAGTCTATTGGCTGTCGATCCAGTGTGCTCACATCACAGATTGTCCTCAGAATCCTCTGGGTGGCCTGAGGCTGGAGGCAAAGCAAAGAAGCCAGCAAGATCCGCAGCATCCCAGAGAGCTGTCCCTCCCTAGTCATTGATGCACAGGCAAGCAGTCACTTTCTGCCACAGCCCTGCAGGGGACTGGATCTTATGGAGAGATGTGCAAATGCTGAGTGGCTGCACACATGCGCAGCCTCACAAGGAGTGTCCCAGATTGTATTTTTACCAGATGCTCTTTCCCTGGGATTTCTGTGTGATTGACCTCCTGGACTGAAATCCCTGTGGATTTGATCAAGAAGTTCTGTGATTTCCATAATTCCAGGGCAGAGAAATAATCACAGCCAGAGAACTCCAGTTGTGGAAACAGCGTTGCATCACTCCTCACATTTTTGCATGCTTTGTGGACTTGATCTGAGTCGCCATTTTTCTGCCTTTTGACCTGCATCCTTCTGTTCCCAACCATCCAGGATGGAGACAACACTTAGGCCAATGTTTGCTAAGATAAAATTGGCTAAGAAAGCGACGGTTTTTCCTGGTCTGGATGTAGCAGCTCAGCAGCACGTCTGGAAGAAAGGCCTGCAAATTCAGAAGTCAACCAATCCTGCTGGCCTGTTTACAATGGTCCACTGCCAAGGACTGAAGGTTTTGGTTGCTATGTCCAGTCATTCCCCCAATAGTTCAACTGAGTGGCCAATCCCTGGATCATTGAATATCTCTCTATGGACTGGCCAAGTGGCCATTAGCTGATGAGAAACAGAGAAACAGTGAGGCAGCAGGGACCTCCCAGGTCATCTAGTCTGATCCCTGCTCCAGAAGGCTGCATTCATGACATGACCCCCATTAACTGAATTAATTTCACCTTTATGTTGCCTATTATCTAACGCTGCCTGGGCAGCGAAGAAGAGACAGCACTAGTGGTAATCATGCCTTGACCCAGGTGTGGACCCTCCCAAGAACTGGACGGCTCTTGTTTGTTGATTTGGGAAAAATAGGAAGGATGCCATTGGATATTTTGCAGCAAAGGATTTCCATGTGGCCACACATTTGTTGATGTGAGGAAGAACTACCAGCATTTTGAAGCACCTTATTAGTTTCTGGCTTTATAAGATGTCCCAAAAACACCTGATCTTTCTCACTGTGGGTTATTTCAGTAAAACAGGCCCATGTCTGCCTGGGATCTATCACACAACTCTCCTGAGATTCATTCCTGGCCTCCACTAAGAGGGTCACCATCATGGAACAGCTAAGATCCCTATGGATTTCAAATGAGAGTTGATTCCCCCTAACACCCTTCAGCTGAATTGTTATGCAATTGTCCTGCTCACCCATTTTTGGGAAGTGGTGTTAGATGCCTGCAACAAAATGCTGCCTTAGACACTCTTCCCCTATCAGTTATGCATTCCTATCAGCAAGTCATGCCCTCTTGTGGGATTTTTGAAAGTTGGGTGAGTTCAATGGAGCTGACAGATGTGTCCTTACCTCCAGACACAACTATTTCCTCATTTTCTCCTCCAAATGATGAAACATTCTATGGCTGCTGATAATTTCTCTTCTCTCTTGGATACTATTTTGGAGAGCGCTCTTGTTCTTTCTTTATCTCATTGAATTTTGGGCTGTACTTCCACTCTTTATTACAACCCAGAACAATAAGCAGCTCACTCTGTATTCTCAGGCTCCCACTTTGGGTTGATTTCTGTCCATGATTTTCAGCAGACTGGCTCTTCTCTAGTGATACAAACAATATTGTCACTAGGGCAGTGGGAGTGGGCTTGGGTGGACTCTGAGGGATGGTGGAGGACTGGGGAGCTTGGAGGAATGTTTTCCATGAGGTTGCGATGGTTCAGGAATAACTTTGAGACTAAGCAAAAAATGCAAAATATATTATATTATGCTGAATGATGGAAAATACCAATCACATCAATATTGGTAAGGTGGGAACATTGCTTGTGTGAAGCTGCTGTCTTGACAAACTGGGAAAATTCTTGTTTGTGCCAAAGTGACATTACTCTGCTCAGCTCCGTTCAGACTTCTTCAACTCAGAAGGGGAAATGTCGCCCTTGCTCAGCTCTTCCTGCCCAGGTATCTGATTCAGCAACCTCATGCCCTGGTTGTGATTGTGGGAGGGGGTGGTTGGTAAACTTACCCAGGACCTTCCGGTTGGAGGAATACCCAGAAGGAGGAACAGGTGTCAACCATCCTCTTTCTTCTATACAGACATGTTAATTCCCCAACGCCATTTCTCCCTCTGCCCAAAACCACCCCAATGGTGGAGCCCACATGCTCCCCAGGCAACCCAAAAAAAGCAGCAGTCACATGTAGAGTCACTAAAACAAATACAATAACATACAATTAAAACCCTCCAACCCACCCACTTCAAAAACACACACATACACACACATGCAAAACTTTGCTGGCCCGGCCCAGCCCCACCTGGCCCTGAATGTTCCCAAACAGTGGCAACGCCTTTAGACAATTGCCCTTTGGCCACCAGCTGAGGCCTCTGCCCTCTGGCTGCATCCGGCAAGTTAAGCCCACAGCCCCTCCCTGTGCCTCTCCCCCAGTCCAGTGCAGCTGCCACCCATGCCAGGGGAGAGGATGCCCATGGAGAACTCGCTGTCACAGGTGGATGAGCCAGCAGGTCAGCAACATCCCCGGTCCCCGGTCCTGCAATGGCTGCCATCTGTCAGGGCAGGGGCAGTGTCAGCAGGCAGGCAGGGTGGCATCTGAGGCAGCCAGTCTGTCCCCAGGCATGGACTATGTTGGGCCTGTCCTGTCCCGGCTTGGCCACATCTGGTGAGTTAATCCCATGGCCCCTCCCTGCACCCTGCCCCCAATCTGGCGCAACTGCCACCCATGCCGGGGGGGGGAGGATGGGCAAGGGCGGGGCCTGCGAAGTACTTGCCAGCACAGATGGAGGAGCCACAGGCCAGCAGCATCTCCGGTTCCCCACTGTCAGGTCTCTTTCCTTGCCAAAACCCCTAAGTGTCACCCAGACTACCTAATCCCCATCTGTGCTGCATTCTATCTCACTGCATCCTATCCCTTCCCTGATGTATAAAGCCATGCCCCCACCCCTCTTCCCTTCCCGATCTTTCTAAAAAGACGATACCCCTCTATGTTCACATTCCATTCTTGCCTTTCATCCCCCACAAGTTTCTGTGATTCCCACCAGGTCATACCCTCCTATTCCCAGGAGAACAGGATATAAAT
>NW_025335919.1:43885-44981 GCF_004798865.1 Varanus komodoensis
TGACTAGAGCATCACCAATGGACCTTTTCCCCATCCTCGTGAGGTGCAACCCATCCCTTTCCAGAAGTCCATTGGCAAGAAACTGGGTGCCATGGTGGAGGAACCCAAAGCGTTATTATTATTAAACAAATGTGACCACATTCATGAATCCAAATTGTTATCAGAGTTGTTATTTTTTTAGTTGCAAACCACGTCTGCCAAGCACAACCCCATGGACAAACTTCCTCCAGGCATTCCTGTCCTCCACCCTCAAGCGGAGGACACTTAAGCACAGTGTAACAAATAAATATTTAATCTAAATCCAGAATAGTGGATAATGTACCTAAACAACCGATTCCTTAATTTATTCTCCTTACAAGATGATTCCTGGTGTTGAGATGGGGTCTCAACAAAATGATGTAGCATTTGGGGAGAAAGATGCATCCCAGGAGAACAGCCCCAGAAGCCAGGATGGAGAAGACCTCCATAGCCACAATGAACTTCCCCTTGGTGCTCACATAGGTGGGCAAAAAGGAGACCCACACGCTGCAAAACACCAGCATACTGAAGGTGATGAACTTGGCTTTGTTGAAGCTGTCTAGCAGTTTCCTGGCCACGCTGAAGCTGAGAAGAGCCAGGAAGCCCATGTAAGCCAGAAGAGTGTTAAACATTGTGACAGAGCCTTCATTGCATTGTTGTATGATCTCTCCATCCAGAGAATGGAAATCCATGTCTGGGAACAGGGGAGAGGTCAGCAATCAGACTACACAGATCATAGATTGGATGAGGAGACAGACCAGCTCAATGGAGTTTGTCAGTGGTCTCCCCAAGAGCTGACTTGCCATGCTTCCCGGCTTGTTGGCCATAAAGAACTGTGGAATTGATCAAGAACATCTGTTATTTCCATAATTCCAGGGCAGAGAAATAAATACAACCTGAGAATGCTAGCAGTGGAAAATTGTATTGCATCACCCCTTTATTTTCTGCAGGCACTGAATGGGGACTTGATCAAGTTACCATTTTCTGCCCCTTGACCTGAATTCTCCTGGAACTACCATCCATGTGGGAGACCAGGCTCAGGACAGTATTTGCTTAGATATTGTTGGTTCAGAAAAAA
>NW_025335919.1:45568-49226 GCF_004798865.1 Varanus komodoensis
CCCACCTTCCCTGAGATTCTTTCCTGGCCTCTACTAAGGTTGCCACTGTCACGAATGAGCTAGGATCCCTGTTCTTACCCATTGCTTGGGAAAGAGAGCTTGGCTGGGGATCTTCTAGGCTTTTTGGGGAATGTGAGTGGGTACTGTAACTTCACCAAAAAAGCACATGCACACAGTCCTTTTTTCCTATAAGATTTGTTTTATTTCCCCAATAAGAAAGATGCATAAGAAGAAATGGGCTGGTCAATGGCCATAAGAGGATCATGAAAAGAAAGCTTCCGATGCCTCTTTAAGATGCTCAAGAACAACCCAGAGCTAGCAGATGATTGTGAATGTGATTTGAAGGGAGACTGCCATTGGAGAAGAGTTTAATAAGGAGGTATTGTTTTATGGGCCATAAACTCTCATCACAAAAGCCTCAGTGTGGGGAGTGATTGTGGACTAAGAGTGGGAAAGAGTTTTCTAACTCAAAACTAATTAAAGTTACTTTGGTTTACAGAGTGTAAACATTTTAGCAGTTAAGCTTAATTAGATTTGGCTTGGATCCAATACAAGATGATACAGTAAACCATACTAACAGGACCAGCTTGTGATTTTTGAGAAAGTAAAAGCTTCATTTTCAATTGTTTAAAGTGTTCAATGAAGCTGAGTCTTAAAATAAATGAAATATAAGACTTATGCAGATATTTAGAATGCTATAAACAAGGAAGACTGTTTACATTCCTGACTACTGGACAAGAATAGTTGTGCCTAGAGGAAAGCAAACTGTAGCAAAGAAGCCATTGAGAGCTCCCTGTGCTGCATGAAGGATGTATAATGGTTTTACCTTGGTGAAATAAAACTCAGTAACTGGATATGGACACAGAGCTCCATCTGCTGGAAGAATATTGAATGGTCTTTTGATTTGGTGGAATAAAGCTTAAAGAATAAGTGGTTTAATTGAATTTTGAATATTGATATGTGAGTTTTATATTGTTGATGCCACAAAGACAATCACAATGAAAAAANAAAACTCACTCTGTCTGGATACATGAAACAAGAAGTCTATCATATCTGAGCCTAACCACAGCTTCCTGATTAACACATACAGAGAGAGTGAAGAAAACATAGTGGGGGCCTCAGAAGCTTGAAGACCAGACCCTGTAAGGATTTAAGAAGATCTTGGATTTACGTATGAAGGGAAACAAATAATTCTCAGGAATTGAAAGAGATGAGAGAGCAGTTGAAACAGGATATTAATCAGATATAAATTTAAAAACAGAATGCTTCTACAAAATTGATAAATCAAGTGAAGGTGCTAGAGAAGAAATTTGAAGAAACAGAGGCATTGGCTAAAGCTAATACTTTGATCTAATTGTCCATTCTGAAGAATAACAGTGTTGGAGAAAAAGGTGATTGAATAGAAGGACAGAGATTTGTAGAAGGAATTTACAACTGGGAAATATAATGTAATGATTATCAATGGAAGAAAAGCAACTCAGGAGTGCTGTGCTTGCATGGTTTAAAGAACTGATGCCTGATGAAAAATAGGAAGAAGATGATAGAGAGAGGATGCATCAAGTCGCCTCCCAATGCCTAGCTAGATTAACTCTGAGCGATGCATTGATAAGATTTGATAATTAGTATAAGATGATGAGAAGGTTGAGAGAACTTGGGTCAACTAAAGTTTAAGGAGGCACCCATTCAAATGTTTGAAGATTCATGCTTCTGGACTAATTTATTAAGACATTCACTGAAAGCATACAAGATTATTTTGTTGAAGAATAATATTAAACATGCTTGGGGATACCCAATGTGTATGAGAGTCTGGCATAATGGAAAACATAATAGAATAGAATTACTGGAACAAAGTCTAAAGTTGGCACATAAATGAGGCCTGATAGATGAAGAACAGTGGAAAGAAATTGAGAAAATGGATAAGAACAGAAGACATACTCAGGAATTTACTTTGAGAAAATGAAATGGAGCAGTTGGTGCAGTTTCTTAATCCCCACTCCTGACAATGGAGGAGCAGCTTTTGCGACAATTCAAAAACTTCTCCAGGATGAAAAAAAAACTTTATTCAGTAATATATTGGAAGGAGGTGAGATGCCAGAATCTTGGAAATGCTCTTCAATAATTTTAATTCTAAAACCAAAGATTTGATGGATCCTGGAGCCTATAAATCTATAGAGCCCATATTGTTGATTAGATGGGAAAAAAGCAACAAAAAATTTACAGCAATATTTGCAAAGAGAATGTGTAGTTTTATTGGCAATTATGTTACTGTAGATCAAAGCAGTTTTATATAAGATAGGCAGATGGCAGATTTGACTGGAAGAGTATTAAACATTATTGAATATATATACAACAAAAATTTAAAAGCTGGTGTAATAACATTAGATATTTTTATTATTTATTTATTTATTTAAAACATTTTTATGCCACTCTGATCACAATGAAGCCTCGGGGCGGCTCACAACAGGATACAAAGTACATAAATACATAAATAGTAACAATATAACAATAAAAATTATTTAAAACCCCCCGGTGCATCTTGGCTAAAAATTTAAAATACTATAAATGCAAATAATTTAACAATTAAAATAAGTTTAAATAAAAAGGTCTTAGCCTGGCGCCGAAAAAAAAATAATGACGGTGCCAGGCACACCTCTCTGCAGACCACATTCCATAGATGGGGCACCACCACAGAGAAAGCCCTCCTCCGGGTACTTACCCTCCTAATATTCACAGAGGGTTCCTGGAGAAGGGCATCTGTTGCTGATCTCAAGGGGTGGGAGGGCATATATGGACACAGCGTTCCTTTAGATATCCAGGCCCCAAGCCATTTAGGGCTTTATAGGTCATAACCAACCCCTTGAATTGGGCCCAGACTTCAATCGGGAGCCAGTGGAGCTGACAGAGAACTGGGGTTATATGAGAACAATGCCCAGTCCCCGTCAGCAAACTGGCAGCTCTATTCTGCACCAACTGAAGTATCCAGACCATCTTCAAGGGTAGCCCCACGTAGAGCATGTTAAAGAAATCTAATTGGGAAGTCACCAACACATGTGTCACTGTCGCCAGGTAGTCGTTCTCCAGGAAGGGACGCAGCTGATGTATTAGCTGAAGCTGAAGGAAGGTGCTCCTCTCCACCGCCATCACCTGAGCTTCTAGAGAAAGCTCAGGGTTGAGGAGCACGCCTAAGCTGCAAACCCTGTCCCTCAGAGGGAGTGCAACCCCATTTAGGACAAGGCCCAAGTCCCCCATCCCGAGGCCCGAGCCACCCACCAACAGGACCTCCGTCCTGTTATCAGTGATTATCAGTGATTCCTATGCAGGAGCAGTCTACCTTTTTGCAGGTTCTGTAGCAACGGATTCCTCGAAGCCCTCTTAACTTGTTCTGAGGCTGGTTCTAGGAAGTGAAGGGACTGTAGAAATAACTAGCTATTTATGTCATTGTGTTTGCGGCTAACCCAGAGCCCAGTAAGCTCTGTCAAAAACCCCTTCTGGGCCTGCATTCACCTTGCAGCCTCGGACCACAAATTAGCCTCTGCGAATGGAGCAGAGAGGGTCCTGTTTATTATCATTTCACACAAGTTTTATATTGCATGAAATGATCAACAATAAAGATATTAATAGAACTAATGGAATTTGTTGCACAATTTGGAAATATAAT
>NW_025335920.1:0-1502 GCF_004798865.1 Varanus komodoensis
AAAGCATGGCAGGTCCCTCCGTCAGGTGGCAGCGGCTGCCCCAGGCCTCAGTGCCCTGGTGGGAGAGTAGTTAGACCAGGAAAAATGGGGCAGGGCTGCTGTGGGGCTGAGGGAGGAGCTTGCCGGGGGGCAACTTGGCCTGCTTCATGACGAATACTGTGGGTTGACGAGGTCCCTTCGGGGCTGGCTGGCTCGGTCCGATTTGTGTGTCCCTTTCTGGGCCTCCAGGGCTGCTTACGCATGAAAAGCTTCCCTGGTCAAGCAAGTGGATTCGGCCTCTGTGGGGCCACCTCTGGGACCGTGTGCCTGGCTTTCCAGGGGAGCTCCCCCCCCTGCAGTTGTGTGGGGAGCTCTGGGGCCTGCCTGCCTGGAGGGAGTTGGGGGGAGGGCGGGGGAGGCCTGGGGGGCAAACGGGTCACATGCTCCGTGATGGTGCCTGGGGAGGCCGAGGGGCCCCTCCCCCAGAGTTGTGCCTGTCTTTGTGTTTCTGCAGAGGAGTTTGAAGGTGTTTCCACTGCAGCCACAGGTGAGTGTTGCCCCCCCACACACACACACGCACACTTTCCATGTTGCTTCCAACACAGGACAGGCCTCCCTGGGTGGGGAGTGGGGGCAGAGGCAGATAAACTGGGGGTGGAGGGAAGCAGGCCGGATTCTGCCTTCCAGGTCCTGCTTGGAAGACGGCCATTCATACAGACGTCTATTCCAGGTTCTGGGAGAGCGAGGGAGAGGGAGAGAGAGCGCTTGGCCCCTTGGACATGTGGCCCCTTGGACAGATTCCTCAGCACCCTGGGCTGCCCCTTCCAGACTAGGCCTCGCAGCTTGACCTTCCCAGTGGCCCCACAAAATTAAGGGGACGAGGCTGCAGCTGCCCACCAGGCTCTCCCTCCCTCGGCAGCCTGCAAGTGTTTCTTCTCCGGGTTGTCATGTGTTGTCTGAATCCGCATCTTCAGTGTGGCAGAGGGTGGCCTGGACTCCATTTGCCCCTCCGCCCCTTGAACCCAGCCCCATGGTCAGGACACCAGCGTTAGTACCACCAGCCCCCAAGATCAGGGTTAAAATCAATATTCCTTAAAGCAAAGAAGGGGCAGGGGGTGGGAACACAGGAAAGAGAGGGAACGGGTGCAGGAGGGCGGCAGCAGTGCTGACGTGTGAGGCTGCCGGGTGTCTCTATCCCGGGTACCAGGGCTCCGTGGGGCTCCCGGGTGGGGCAAGGAAGCAGCCCTGCCCCATTCCCAGCTCAGGCCTCCTCCCAGCGCTGGGCCCCGTGGCTGGTCTGGGCAAAGCTCCAGGCAGGCCGGAATCCAGCAGGAGGCAGGGATTCCCCTGAAGTCCAGAGCTTTTCGTCCACCACCCAACCCCCAAATGCCAGCATGTCGGAGGCGGAAAGACCAGGGCAGGAACACTTGCCGGACGCCCTGGGCAAGCGCGTGTCCTTTGCGAGGAGGCCGGGGCCCTGAATCCTTCCCCCTTCCTGGCCCCTGGAGCACCTTCTGGGCCAG
>NW_025335920.1:2766-5850 GCF_004798865.1 Varanus komodoensis
CCCCTGCACCCCCGCAGTCCTGCAGGGAGCGTTGGGCTCTCCTTCTCCGGAGGGTGGTGTGTGTGGGGGGGGGAATGTCTGGGGGAAGGAAGGTTGGGGGCTTCGTGGCTGCAGGCAGTGAGGCTGGGGGATCTCTGACTTGTTTGTGCTTTTGCAGGGAAGCTCGGAATTTCCTACAGAGTCTTGCACTGTGAGTGTTGCCCCTCCCCACATGTTGAGGGGGAGCCCAGGGTGGGCCCAGTGCCGGAGCCTCCCCGCGGCCTGGGCTGCCCCGTCCAGGTGACTTGGCCTGCAGGCTGGGCAGCTACACCATCAAGCAGAGCTAAGAAGGAAGCCAGCCTGGAAGGAGGGCAGAGAAAGGGGCCCCCGCTTGAGAGGAAGGGGGGCTGCTCCTGGACCCCGAGCCGGGGGGGGGGGTCCCAAGGGAGATACTGAAGGGCAGTGCAAGGAAGGGTGAGGGGCTGGCCGGCCAGGATGATTCCACGTTGCCCTTCGAGATCGGGGAGAGGGTTCCTTGGGGGTCCTCGGGATGGGCTGCCTGGATCTAAGATGCCCATCCAAGACGTGCTCCTCCCGTGATGAGGCTTCGGGCCCTTTCCCGTAACAGCACCAAGGGCCCCCCGCTGGTGTTCTGTGGGGGGAAGTTTCTCCCTTTTCACACAGAATCAGGAGGACCCTTCCCTGCACTCCTTCCCCATCTTGGAGCCCCCCTGCCCCTCCCTCCCAACCTGTCCACGGCTTTTCTTTCTGGCCTTTTCTCTCTCTGGCAGTTCTCAGTGCTCCTTTGGTGGAGCCAGAGATGTGGAGGTCGCTTTCCAATAGGTTTCGTTGCACAGGAAGGTCCTTGCGTGTGCAGGGGCCAAAGGGTGTTTCCCGTGTCTTGGTCCACCTGCTTGTGAGAGGAGAGCTGCTCCCCTCCTGGCCGGGAGGCTCAAAGGGCCCCCAGAGTCCTGGGCCTGGAGGATCCCTTGGCCTGTCCTTCACTGCAGCCCCTTCCTGGCTGCTTGGCCTGTCTGTGGAGGCAGCGCAGGGCCTGTCCCCATGTCACGCGAGGGGGAACAGCTGCCTCTCTGGGGCCGCCCCTGGAAACTGTTTGTCCCCCCCTGTGGGAGCTCCATGAATGCAGTTCTGTGGGAAGCTTTGGGCCTTCCTTCCTGGAGAGCGAGAGGGAGAAGGGAGAGCAGAGTCCTGAGGGGGGTGGCGGGGTGGCTTCGTGGGACTGTGTGATCTGATCAGGTCTGTGCCTCTGTCTGTGCTTTTGCAGGGATCCTTGAAGGTGAC
The DNA here is from genome assembly GCF_004798865.1 of Varanus komodoensis. Taxonomy (NCBI): domain Eukaryota; kingdom Metazoa; phylum Chordata; class Lepidosauria; order Squamata; family Varanidae; genus Varanus; species Varanus komodoensis. Next base: position 4,048 of record NW_025335920.1, read on the forward strand.
TGCCAGGAAGCCAGAAGTGAGTGTTTCCTCCTTTCCCTGCATTTTCTCCAGCACAGGGCAGGCCTCCCCAGGGTGGGAAATGGAGGCCTAGGACAGTCTGCTGAGGGGTGGAGGAAGCCGGGCAAGAATTCAGGGTTTTTGTCCTGATGGAAAACAGTCCGATTATCTGGATGCACCCTTTTCCCTCTGAAAGAGCTCGAGGCGGGGGGTCCGTGTTCAGGTCTGGGTCAGGGTCAGGATGCTGCCGAGCTCACCTCATTGACGTTCTGAATGGATCGTTTGGATCGAAGATGCCCAGGGACTCTTCCTGGGACAACCCTCTGTGCTGTTCGCCCTAATGGGACCCCAACAGGCAGGCCGCTGCTGGCCAGGTGGGGAGGAGCTTCACCTCGTCTCTTGCACAGAAGCAAACACCCCCTTTCCTGCCTTCTTACCTGGGCTCCCTGGCCCTGCACCTCACTCCCTTCCTTTCCACGGCTTTTCTAGCTGTCTTTACATCTGGAAGTTCTCGGTGCTCCTTTAGTGGGGCCAGAGATATGGAGGTCGCTTTCCAATGGTTTTCGATGCCCAGGAAGGTCCTCCTGTGCACAGGGGTGACGGGGTGCTCCCCGTGTCTGAGGCCACCTGCTCATGAGGAGAGGACTTCTCCCCTCCTGGCTGAGATGCTAAAAGTGTCCCCGTGCCTTGGGTGGGGGGGGCCACGATCCCAGCAGTCAGTGCCCACTGCAGCTGCGGAGCATGAATGGCTCCCGGAGTCCTGGGCGTGGGGGGGCTGGTGGCCAGGAAGGGTCCCTTGGCCTGTCCTTCACTGCAGCCCCTTCCTGGCTGCTTGGCCTGTCCATGGAGGCAGCACAGGGCCTGGCCCCGTGTCACGCGAGGGGGAACAGCTGCCTCTCTGGGGCTGCCCCTGGAAACTGGCCCTCCGTGAGAGCTCCATCCTGGCAGTTCTGTGGGGAGCGTTGGGGCCTCCTCCCCTGGAGCGTGTGAGGGAGGAGGCAGGGGACCGTCTTGTGGGGTGCAAAGGGATGGCTGCTCCACAGGACCGTGTGATCTGTTCGGGTCCATGCCTCTGTCTGTGCTTTTGCAGGGAGACTTGAAGATGACTGTTTGGCATTCAAAAGTGAGTGTTTCCTCCCTTTGCCATAATTTTTCCAAAATGGGGCAGGGTGGGAAATGGAGGCTTAGGAGGGCCATTGAGGGTTGGAAGCTGGAGAGGAATTCAATGTTAGGCCCGGACAGAAAGAAGTCCAGTCATCTGGGTGCCCACTCTTCCCTCCGAGAGAGAGAGAGAGAGAGAGAGAGAGATCAGGCAGTCGCCTCCTCCTGCAGCTTCTCGGCATCCAGGGCTGCCCTTTCCAGCAGGATTGGTGCCAGGCCTCACCGCTTGTCTGTCCCCAGAGCTGCCCCTGCAAAATGGGCATGTGGCGCAACCCTAAGTGCCCCTCTCTGGGTCTGACCTTGAGGAAGCAGGAAGAGGGGCTCGGGGGGGCAGGGGGGAGTCTAAGCACTCGGCTGCCTCTGGCGCTGCAGGGATGCTCCAGTCGGATGGGCTGAACTGGCTCAGGAGAAGTCGGTCCCACCGCCTTTGCAGTTCTTACATGGTCCCCTGCGGGACACAAGGGCAGCCCTTGCTGAGCGAGTCACAAGGCAAAGAGTCCTGCCTGGATTGCAACACTGTATATGGGGGAGGGCATTTATCCCAAAGAGGGAGACCCTAAAACGAGTCCTCTCAGGCCAGAGAGGGCAATGACAAACGAAGACCATCACAGATCCATCCTTCAGGTGGGGGTCGCTGCTGCTTCT
>NW_025335920.1:6209-10756 GCF_004798865.1 Varanus komodoensis
CTGAGGGAGTAAATGGCTCCTTGAGTTTGGGTGGGGGGCCATCTTTGTGACCTCTTTCCCTGGAGTGCGTGGGGCAGAAGGCAGAGGAGAGTCTTGTGGGAACGGGCAGGGATGGCTTCACGGGACCGTGTGATCTGATCCGATCCGTGCTTCTCCCTGTGCTTTTGCAGGGAAACTTCAAGATGACTACGGGGAAACCAAAAGTGAGTGTTCCCTCCCTTTCCCCCCATTTTCTCCAGCACTGGGCAGGCCTCCCCAGGGTGGGAAATGGAGGCCCATGAGGGTCGCCTGGGGTGAAGGAAGCCAGGCCAGAATTCTGGCTTTTCCGTCCTGATGGAAAACAGGACAGGCAGCTGCCTGCTTCTGCAGGTGCTCAGCATCCCGGGCTGCCCTTTGCAGCAGGATTGGTGCTGAGGCCTGGACACTTGTCTGACACCAGACCCACCCCCCAGACTGGGCGTGTGGTGTGACTCTAAGCAGCCCTCTCTGGGTGTGAGCAACATTCCTGGAAAACACAGTTCTGACAGCCACAAATTCAAGCAGCACTAATTTAGTCAAAGAATCGCTTTTGCAAAAGCGGGGGCACCCGACAGGTAGCACCTAGTCAGCCTGAAGCACCCCATTTTATCCCTGGGTCCGGCCGCGTATTTCCCTCCCCTGAGACCCCCATCAGGGAGGGTCTGTTGGTGTGACAGCCTGTCCCGTCTGCGTGCTCACGTGAAGGACCACCCGTTTACCTCTCCCATTGCCACATCTTCAAAGACCCTCGTCCACTATTGTTTGTATGGTTTTAGATCCCCTTTTCATTGCCCGAACGTCTTTCCTCATCCGTTCCAGGCATGTCATCACTCCCCTCAGTTCCCACTTAATCCTTTTGTCGGCATAATTAGTTCACTTATCTTTCCTGTCAGCACAACACCTTCCCCCCCTAAGGCCGGATTCCATGTGCCCTGCGCATGATTTGCTTCCCGGATTTTTAACAATGCTTGCTGTTAACTTTGATCATTTCTGTGATTCACTTGGTCAGTTTCAAATTTATTGCAAAAGCAGCATTTCATTCTTACTTATCTCATGGGTGCATTGCTCCGCCAAGCAGGAAGAGGGGCTGAGGGGATGGCGGAGGGGCTGCGCGTCCCCGCCAGAGTCTGGGCACTCGGCTGCCTCTGGCGCTGCAGGGGGGCTCCGGCCAGGCGGGCTGAACTCCCAGAAAAGGGCCCGGGAGAAGTTGGCTCTGAGGTGTTTGGTGTTCTTCGACAGCCCCTGTGAGGCACACAAAGGCAGCGTCCGCTGAGGAGGCACAAGGCAAATGTGTCCGGCCTGGACTGCAACACTGACGATGGGGGCGGGGTCCTTTTAACCCTGCGAGTGCGACTCTGAAACGAGTCCTCCCAGGACATGTATGGCAGGTGCAAGCGCAAACCATCACAGGTCCCCCTTGGGCGGGGCAGCAGCTGCTCCTGGACCCAGCGCCCTGGGCGGTGGGGGGTGGCCCCAAAACAATGGGCAGGACAAAGTTTCGTGAGTCTTGCATATGCAAATCCTGCACGGTATCTTTAGCCTGTGGCCGAAGGAGCTTGGCTCAGCTCCCCCATCCAGCTCACATCCTCCCCTTCCCACCCACCAAGGACTGAAACCACCTCTTGTTCTTTTGCAGGAAGGAGCCATGAGGCCACCACCTCCGTCTGAGGCCGGGGTGAGCGAGGAATCCTGCTCCTTCCTGGGAGGCCTTCGGATCAGCCACCATCCTTCTGCCCAACTTGGGGGACAGTGCCTTGCATCCCCCCATATCTGGGATCAGGAGGGATTTCCCTCAGGGCCCATAAGTGAGCAGAGTACCCGGCATCCCCCCTTGTGGGCATCAGGCTGCACCTTTGTCCCCTTCTCCCCCCTCCCCTTCCTCCCAGCGCCATCTTGGAAGAGGAAGATTCTGGGCCTGCCAGGGAGGAGGGGCAGGCGCAGTTCCCCACAAGAGCCGCGTCCCCCACCCAAGTCCCTCCTGTGATCTCTGATGCCTGAGCTCCGGGACTGCACCAGGGATGCCCCCCGTGGCGTGTCCCCCCGGGAATGAGCTTGGGAGGGGCCCTGGGAGGGGCTGCCTGGGGGGCCGGAGGCTTGGCATCCCTCGCCATCCTCNAAGTCCCTCCTGTGATCTCTGATGCCTGAGATCCGGGACTGCAGCAGGGATGCCCCCCGTGGCGTGTCCTCCCGAGAATGAGCTTGGGAGGGGCCCTGGGAGGGGCTTCCTGGTGGGCCGGAGGCTTGGCATTCCTCGCCATCCTCTGTGTCCCTCTGGGCAGCCAGGCCCTCCTCCCCCCATGTGCTCCTTCTCCTCCTGGGGAGAGAGACGCAGTGTGCCCTCCAGACCTGGGGTGTGCTCCCGGGGTTTCTTCTAGACATCAGCCGACCTCTGCCCCTTCTTCTCTCTGCAAGCAGACCTCTGGGTGGCCAGTCTTCCTGCATGAGCCGAGCTGCCCCTCCCGCATCCGGGGTTCTCCTGTCCCCATGTGGGCCCTTCACCCCAGCAAGCGGGCTGCCACCCATCCTGGGCTGCTGTCTTGCAATGGGAAACGGGGAAGGAGGAGAGTCGGGTCTCGGTCCAGAACTCTCGGCTCCCTGTGGTGCGGCCAGGGGGCAGACTGCCACCTGGAGCAGAGCGAGGGCCCTTTGAACACCCGCCCACCCAGCCAGGCCAGGCCTTGAGGTGCTCGGCCCATTCCTGATTGCCTCGAGACGCAGCAGGCAAGGAGCCAAAGTGAGCTCTGCCCAGAGCGGAAGCTCTCAGAAGTGACCAATCCAAAGCAGAACACTCTGGACTTCGAATTAAGCCTGACCTGGGAACAAAGCCCTCGCGAGCTGGAAGCGGTGGACGTTGGTTGCAGTAAGTGAGGGGAAGAAAAGAAGAAACAGGAGCACGGAACTGAAACAGGCAGAAATGCGGAAGCCTCTTTGGTGCGCAGGGCTTGTTTTCAAAGTGGCAGACGCACCCGCAGTCCAGAGTTGCTGGAGACCCACATTGGATAAATGAGGAATGTTGCTATTTCACCAAATTAACACTTTTTTTTAGATGACAGGGAAACAGGAGAGTTGGGATTTGGGAGAGGAGCCATCCCACTGGTGGACAATCAAAGTTGGGTCCATTCCCCTGGAAAAAAACATTCTGAAAATAGAGGACAGTACTGGAATGTGCAATGTTTTAACAGACTGTGTGTTTGTGAGATTCTTTTCTGGAATAAAAAGACTTTGGCTTTCTTGCTGCTGCTTCTCAGTTTTGGGGTCACCCCGGGTGTTGAGTTGTCCTCCCTCCGACTTGCTTTCTGGTGGAGCCGCACCTGAGCCAGGATGGCGTTAGTCTCGGTGTGGGGAGGGAAGGGGGAATTCATGTCAGCTCTTCGTTCCCTCTGCTTTCTTTTCCTATTATTCTCTCAAACATGGGAGATTCGTGGGGGTGGAGTCTGCTCGGAATGGATTCCGGACGCTAAAATCTGCACTCCCCTTATCATCGACAAAAATACGATTAAAATATACTCAAATTAAGATAAAGAAACACTGGATTAATGCATAAAACATAAGTCAATTCCTTTGTTTATCTCCTGGGAAGATTTGAAACACAGACATGGACTAAGAGTTGTTTCTCTGATCTGAAACTGCTGGGCCTGGTCCAGAGTAAGCCGTATTTCGACCGTCCACGGATTGAGAAACAGCGTTTATGTTATAAATACTCTGGTCGCTTATTAAAATAAGCTTAAAAACAGGTAGGGAAGCGGAGATAAAGAGGTTACTTTCTTCGTCGTGGCCTCTGTGCATCACACATATGGGTTCTGCGCCTGCGCAGTGCCTTTGGCCGGAAAATTAACAGCTAACGGTTTTTGGCGGGAACTACGCTCCCCCTCCCCCCTGAGCATTATATAAGGAACGGTGTGTCCGCCATTTTCCAGTCTTTGCGACCGCCGTTTGTTGTGCCTCGTGCCGCTTCACTCTCGCTAAGATTTTTACTTCTCGCTCGTTGAAAAATTTCTCCTTTTTCCTACCAAGTTTGTATCCCTTGTTCTTGTTGTTAGTATTTCACTTGTTTTTCTTAATTTTTGCACCGTTCTTTCTCTTTCGTTCTTATAAAAAAAAACCCTAAAAATATTACTTTCCCGCTTTACTATCTCCTTTTTCTTCTATTTCTACGTTGGCGCAACGGGCGGCGTTCCGCAAGTGCGGGAAGTGCGGCTCCAAAATGCCCGCTGCGGACCCGCATGATCTGTGCCTCCTTTGTGTCGGGGAAGAGCACAGAACCGATAAGTTCTATAAAATAGAGTTAAGGGTTCCCAATTTTTATGAGGTTTGCATATAATGGAAAATAGTACAGTGTGGATACAAAAAAAGAAGCAGTGGAATTACTGAAGACGCTCGGAATTATCCTGGATGAGGAATACGTAGCACAAATGCAAAAGTTAAAGGACATATCTACGTTTTCAAGAAGTAAGACAGAGAAGGAGAGAAGAGATAGTGAGGAGGAGAAGTTGAGCACAGCAGCAGGAGGGTGAAGGTGGGATTTGGAG
>NW_025335921.1:0-7843 GCF_004798865.1 Varanus komodoensis
GCGCGTTCGGTCGGTCGGAGGACCGCCCGGAGGCCGCGATTTCCTGGCCCAACCCTGACAGATGGGCAAAACTTGCCCCGAAAGGGGGGAGACGTACGCGCACCTAGTTTTCTTTGAAACGCTGTCCCTCCGCGCAGGCCTCCATTTCTGCCTGTACCGACCGCTTTTCGACGGTCAGAGGCCCGCCCGAAGGCTGCGATTTCCCGGACCCACCCTGACAGAGATGCAAAAGTTAACCGAGAAAGAGGGAGAAGCGTACACACATAGTCCTCTTTGAGACGATCTCCCGCCGCGCAGACCTCCGTTCCGCGTGTTCCGAGCGCGTTCCGATGGTCGGAGGCCAGCCCAAAGGCTGCAATTTCCCGGCCCCAAACTGACAGAGGGGCAAAAGTTGCCCCGAAAGGAGGGCCACGTTGACACACCAAGTCCTCTTTTAGACGCTGTCCCTCCGCGCAGGGATCCGTTTGTGCCCTTACCAAGCGCGTTCCAACAGTTGAGGGCCGCTTAGAGGCTGCGATTTCCAAGCCCCACCCTGACAGATGGGAAAGACTTGGCCGAAAAAGAGGCCTACGCAGACATACCTAGTTCTCTTTGAGACGCTGTCCCTCCGCGCAAGCCTCGCTTTCTGCCTGTACTGACCACTTTTCGACGGTCAGAGGCCCGCCCTAAGGCTGCGATTTCCCGGCCCCACCCTGACAGAGAGGCAAAAGTTAACCCAGAAAGAGGGAGAAGCGTAAACGCATAGTCCTCTTTGAGATGCTCCCCCGCCGCGCAGGCCTCCGTTCCGCGTCTTCCGAACGCGTTCCGACGGTCAGAGGCCAGCTGAAAGGCCGCGATTTCCCGGCCCAAAAATTACACAGGGGCAAAAGTTGCCCCGAAAAGAGGGCCACGTGGACACACCAAGTCCTCTTTGAGACGCTGTCCCTCCGCGCAGACCTCCTTTTCCACCCTTTCCATGCGCGTTCCCACTGTCGGAGGCCCGCCCTGGGGCCGTGATTTCCCGGCCCCACTCTGAAAGAGGGGCAAAAGTTGCCCCAAAAAGAGGGCCACACGGACACACCTAGTCTTCTTTGAGATGGTGTCCCTCCGTGCAGGACTACGTTTCCGCCGTTCCGAGCGCGTTCCACATTCGGATGCAGGCCCGGATGCTGCGATTTCCCGGCCCCACCCTGACAGAGGGGCAAAAGTTGCCCCAAAAAGAGGGCCACGCGGACACACCTAGTCCTCTTTGAGACGCTGTCCCTACGCGCAGGGCTCCGTTTCTCCTCTTACCGAGCACGTTCCGACAGGCGAGGGCCGCTTAGGGGCTGCGATTTCCCAGCCCCACCCTGACAGATGGGAAAGACTTGCCCCAAAAAGAGAGCCACGCGGACACACCCAATCCTCTTTGAGCATGTGTCCCTCGCGCAGGCCTCCGTTTCCGCCCGTTCAGAGCACGTTCCGACGGTTGCATGCCCGCCCGGAGGCCGCGATTTCCCGGCCCCACCCTGACAGAGGGCCAAAAGTTGCCCCGAAAAGAGGGCCACGTGGACACACCAAGTCCTCTTTGAGACGCTGTCCCTCCGCGCAGACCTCCTTTTCCGCCCATTCCGTGCGCGTTGCCACGATCGGAGGCCCGCCCTGGGGCCGTGATATCCCGGCCCCACTCTGAAAGAGGGGCAAAAGTTGCCCCGAAAAGAGGGCCACACGGACACACCTAGTCTTCTTTGAGATGGTGTCCCTCCATGCAGGACTATGTTTCCGCCCGTTCCGAGTGCGTTCCACGTTCGGATGCAAGCCCGGAGGCAGCGATTTCCCAGCCCCACCCTGACAGAGGGGCAAAAGTTGCCCCAAAAAGAGGGCCACGCGGACACACCTAGTCCTCTTTGAGACGCTTTCCCTACACGCAGGGCTCCGTTTCTGCCCTTACCGAGCGCGTTCCGACAGTAACGCGGACACACCTAATCCTCTTTGTGCATCTGTCCCTCACGCAGGCCTACGTTTACGCCCGTTCAGAGCACGTTCCGACGGTCGGAGGCCCGCCCGGTGGCCGCGATTTCCCGGCCCCACACTGACAGAGGGCCAAAAGTTGCCCCGAAAAGAGGGTGACGCGGACACACCTAGTCCTCTTTGTGATGCTGTCGCTCTGCGCAGGCCTCCATTTCCGCCCATTCCGAGCGCGTTCCAACGGACGGAGGCCCGCCCGGTGGCCGCGATTTCCCGGCTCCACCCTTACAGAGGGGCAAACTTTGCGCCAAAGAGGGCCACGTAGACACACCTAGTCCTCCTTGAGATGCTGTCGCTCCGCGCAGGCCTCAATATCTGCCCCTTCCAAGCACGTTCCTATGGTCGGTGGACCGCTTGGAGGCCGCGATGTCCCGGCCGCACCCTGACAGTGGGGCTAAAGTTGCCCCGAAAACAAGGGGATGTGCGCGCGCCTAGTCCTCTTGGAGAAGCTGCCCTCCGCGTAGGCCTCCGTTTACGCTTGTTCTGAGCGCGTTCCGACGGTCGGACGTACGCCCGGGGGCCATGATTTCCCAGCCCCACTCTGACAGAGGGCCAAAAGTTTCCCCGAAAAGAGGGTGACGCGGACTCACCTAGTCCCCTTTGAGACGTGGTCCCTCCGTGCAGAAATCCATTTCCGCCCATTCAGTGTGCGTTCCGACGGTCGGAGGCCCGCCCAGAGGCCACGATTTCCAGGCCCCACCCTGACAGAGACCCAAAAGTTTCCCCAAAAAGAGGGTGACGCGGACACACCTAGTCCTCTTTGAGACGTTGTCCCTCCACGCAGGCCTCCATTTCCGCCCATTCCGAGTGCGTTCCAACGGTCGGAGGCCCGCCCGGTGGCCGCGATTTCCTGGCCCCAGCCTGACAGAGGGGCAAAAGTTGCCCCGAAAGAGGCCATGCACGAGCACTTACTCCTCTTTGAGACGCTGTCCCTACACGCAGGCCTCCGTTTCTGCCTGTTCTGAGTGCGTTCCGACGGTCGGAGGCTCTCCTGGAGGCCACGATTTCCTGGCCACACTCTGACAGAGGAACAAAAGTTGCTCCGAAAAGAGGGCCACGCGGACACACATAGTACTATTTGAGACACTGTCCCTCTGCTCAGGCTTCCGTCAATGCCCATACCGAGCACGTTACGACGGTCGGAGACCAGCCCGGAGGCCGCGACTTCCCGGCTCCACTCTGACAGAGGGGCAAAAGTTGCCCGGAAAACAGGGAGATCCACGCCCCTAGTCACCTTTGAGAAACTGTCCTCCGCGCAGGAATCTGTGCCCGCCGTTCTGACTGCGTTCCGACGGTCGGAGGACCGCCCAGAGGCTGCGATTTCCCGGCTCCACCCTGACAGAGGGCAAGAGTTGCCCCGAAATGAGAGCCACGCGGACACAACTAATCCTCTTTGAGCATCTGTCCCACGGGCCGGCTTCGGTTTCCGCCTGTTTAGAGCACGTTCCGACGGTCGGAGGCCCGCCCGGATCCGCGATTTCCCGGCTCCACCCTGACAGAGGGCCAGAAGTTGCCCCGAAAAGAGGGTGATGCGGACACACTTAGTCCCCTTTTAGACGCTATCCCTCCCCGAAGGAATCCCTGTCCGCCCGTTCCGAACACGTTCCGAAGGTCGGAGGCCCGCCCGGAGGCCGCAATTTCCTGGCCCCACCCTGACAGTGGGGCTAAAGTTGCCCCGAAATCAAGGGGAAGCGCGCGCACCTAGTCCCCTCGGAGAAACTGCCCTCCGCGCAGGCCTCCGTTTCTGCTTGTTCTGAGCGCGTTCCGACGGTCGGAAGTACGCCCGGAGGCCGTGATTTCCGGGCCCCGCTCTGACAGAGGGGCAAATGTTGCCCCGAAAAGAGGGTGACGCGGACACACCTAGTCCTCTTTGAGACGCTGTCCCTCGCCCAGGGCTCCGCTTCCGCCTGTTCCGAGCGCATTCCAACGGTTGGATGCCCGCCCGGAGGCAGAGATTTCCCGGATCCTCCCTAACAGAGGGGAAAAAGTTTCCCCGAAAAGAGGGTGACGTGGACACACCAAGTCCTCTTTGAGATGCTGTCCCTCCATGCAGGCCTCCGTTTCCGCCCATTCCGAGAGCGTTCCGACGGTCGGAGGCCCGCCCGGAGGCCCTGATTTACCAGCCCAAGTCTGACAGAGGGGCAAAGGTTGCCCCGAAAAGAGGGCTACGTGCACGCACCTTGTCCTCTTTGAGACGCTGTCCCTCGCTCAGGCCTCCGTTTCAGCCTGTTCCGTGCATGTTTCGATGGTCGGAGGCCCCCCCGGAGGCCGGGATTTCCCGGCCCCACGCTGACAGATGGGCAAAATTGTCCCGAAAACAGGGGGACACGCACACCTAGTCCCCTTGGAGACTCTCACACTCCGCGCAGGCCTCAGTTTCCACCCGTTGCAAGCGCGTTCCGACGGTCGGAGGCCCTCCCGGAGGCCGCGATTTCCCGGCCCCACCCTGACAGAGGGCCAAATGTTGCCCCGAAACGAGGGTAATGCGGGTACACCTAATTCTCTTTGAGACGCTGTCCTTCCGCGCAGGCCTCCGTTTGCGCCCGTTCCGACCGCAATCCTACGGTCGCAGTAACGCCCGGAGGCCGCGATTTCCTGGCCCCACCCTGACAGAGGGGAAAAAGTCGCCCCGAAAACAGGTGGACGCACACGCACCTTGTCCTTTTGGAGACGTTGTCCCTCCACTCAGGCCTTCGTTTCCACCCGTTCCGAGCGCATTCCGAGGGTTGGAGGCCCTCCCGGAGGCCGGGATTTCCCGTCCCCACCCTGACAGAGGGACAAAAGTTGCCCCGAAAAGAGGGCGACTCGGACACTCCTAGTCCTCTTTGAGACACTGTCCCTCCACGCTGGCCTCTCCTTCCGCCCATTCCGAGCTTGTTCTGACGGTCGGAGGCCTGCTCAGAGGCCGCGATTTCCCGCCACCCCCATGACATATGGGCTAAAGTTGCCCCGAAAAGAGGGACACAAGGACAAAACTAGTCTTCTTTGAGATCGTGTTCCTCCACGCAGGACTCCGTTTCCGCCTGTACCGACCGCTCTTCGACAGTCGGAGGCCCGCCCGAAGGCTGCGATTTCCCGGCCCCACCCTGAAAGGAGGAAAAAATTGCCCCGAAAAGAGGGAGAAGTGGATACACTTAGTCATCTTTGACACGCTGTCCCTCCATGCAGGTCTCCGTTTCTGCCCACTCCCAGCGCTTTCCGACGGTTGGAGGCCCTCCCGGAGGCCTCGATTTCCCGGCCCCACCCTGGCAGAGGGCCAAATGTTGCCCCCAAACGAGGGCGACGCACGCGCACCTTGTCCTCTCTGAGACGCTGTCCCTCGCTCAGGCCTCCGTTTCAGCCCTTTCGGAGCACGTTCCGACGGTCGGAGGCCCCGCCGGAGGCAGGGATTTCCTGGCCCCACGCTGACAGATGGGCAAAATTGGCCCGAAAACAGGGGGACACGCACACCTAGTCCTCTTGGAGACTCTCTCCCTCCGTGCAGGCCTCCGTTTCCGCCTGTACCGACCACGTTCCGACGGTCGGAGGCCCGCCCGGATCCGCGCTTTCCCGGCCCCACCCTGACAGAGGGCCAAAAGTTGCCCGGGAAAGAGGGTAACGCGGGCACACCTAATCCCCTTTGAGACGCTGTCCCTCTGCGCAGGCCTCCGTTTACGCTTGTTCTGAGTGCGTTCCGACGGTCGGACGTCCGCCCGGAGGCCACGATTTCCCGGTCCCACTCTGTCAGAGGGGCAAAAGTTGCCCCGAAAAGAGGGTGACGCGGACACACCTAATCCCCTTTGAGACGCTATCCCTCCGCGCAGGAATCCGTTTCCACCGGTTCCGAGTGCGCTCTGACAGTCGTATACCCGCCCAGAGGCCGCGATTTCCCAACTCCACCCTGACAGAGGGGCAAAAGTTGCCCGGAAAAGAGGGAGATGCACACACCTAGTCACCTTTGAGACACTGTCCCTCCGCGCAGGAATCTTTGCCCGCCGTTCCGAATGCGTTCCGACGGTCGGAGGACTGTCCAGAGGCCGCGATTTCCCGGCTCCACCCTGACAGAGGGGAAAGCGTTGCCCCGAGAAGAGAGCCACGCGGACACACCTAATCCTCTTTGGGCATCTGTCCCTCGTGCAGGCCTCCGTTTCCGCCCATACAGAGCACGTTCCGACGGTCGGAGGCCCTCACGGATCCTCGATTTCCCGTCACACCCTTGCAAGGGGCCAAAAGTTGCCCCGAAAATAGGGTGACGCAGACACACGTAATCCTCTTTGAGATGCTGTCCCTCCGCTAAGGCCTCCATTTCCATTTGTTCTGAGTGCGTTCCGATGGTCGGACGTCCGCCCGGAGGCCACGATTTCCCAGCCCCACTCTGACAGAGGGGCAAATGTTGCCCCGAAAATGGGCAATGCACGCGCACTTACTCCTCTTTGAGACGCTGTCCCTCCACGCAGGCCTCCGTTTCTGCCTGTTCTGAGTGCATTCCGAAGGTCGGAGTTCCTCCCGGAGGTGGGGATTTCCCGGCCCCACTCTGACAGAGGGGCAAAAGTTGCCCCGAAAAGGGGCAATGCACGCGCACTTACTCCTCTTTGAGATGCTGCCCCTCCGGGCAGGCCTCCTTTTCCGCCCGTTCCGAGTGCGTTCCGACGGTCGGAGGCCCGCCTAGAGGCCGCGATTTCCCGGCCCCACCCTGACAGAGGGGCAAAAGTTGCCCCGAAAGGAGGGCCACACGGACACACCTGGTTCTCTTGGAAACAAATTCCCTTGCGCAGGCCTCCGTGTCCACCCATTCCGACAGCGTTCCGACAGTCGGAGTCCCACCGGAAGGCTGCGACTTCCTGGCTCAACCCTGACAGAGGGGCAAAAGTTGCAAGGAAAACAGGGCGATGCACACACCTAGTCCTTTTGGAGATGATGTCACTCCGTGCGGGCCTCCGTTTCTGCCCGTTCTGAGCGCTTTTTGACGGTCGGAGTCCCGCCCAGAGGCCGCGATATTCCGGCTCCACTCTTACAGAGGGGCAAAAGTTGCACCGAAAAGAGGGCCACGCGGACACAACTGGTTCTCATGGAGATGCATTCCCTCGCGCAGGCGTCCGTTTCCGCCCATTCTGAGCGCGTTCCGACGGTCGGAGGCCAGCCTGGAGGCCGCGATTTCCCGGCCCCACCCTGACAGAGGCCCAAAAGTTGCCCCGAAAAGAGGGCCACACGGACACACCTAGTCCTCTTTGAGATGCTGTCCTTCCACGCAGGCCTCCGTTTCTGCCCTTTCCAAACGCGTTCCCCCGGTCTGAGGCCAGCCCGGAGGCCGGGATTTCCCGGCTCCACCCTGACAGAGGTGCAAAAGTTGCCCCGAAAAGAGGGCCACACGGACACACCTGGTTCCCTTGGAGACGCAGTCCTTCGCGCAGGCCTCTGTTTCCGCCCATTCCGAGCGCGTTCCGCCAGTCGGACACCCGCCCGGAGGCCGCGACTTCCCGGCTCCACCCTGACAGAGGAGCAAAAGTTGCCCGGAAAACAGGGAGATGCACGCACCTAGTCACCTTTGAGACGCTGTCCCTCGACGCAGGAATCGGTGCCCGCCGTTCCGAGTGCGTGCCGACGGTCGGAGGACCGCCCAGAGGCCACGATTTCGCGACTCCACCCAGACAGAGGGGCAAGAGTTGCCCCGAAAAGAGAGCCACGCGGACACACCTAATCCTCTTTGAGCATCTGTCCCTCGCGCAGGCCTCCATTTCCGCCCGTTCACAGTTCGGAGGCCCGCCCAGAGGCCGCGATTTCCCGGCCCCACTCTGACAGGGGGGCAAAAGTTGCCCCGAAAAGAGGGCAACGCGGACACACCTTGTCCTCTTTGAGACGCATTCCTTCCACGCGGGCC
>NW_025335921.1:7943-15920 GCF_004798865.1 Varanus komodoensis
TACGACGGTCGTAGGCTTACCTGGGGGCCGCGATTTCCCGGCCCCACGCTGACAGAGGGGCAAAAGTTGGCCCGAAAACAGGGGGACACGCGCACCTAGTCCTCCTGGAGACGCTGTCCATCCACGCAGGCCTCAATTTCCGCCCTTTGTACGCACGTTTCGAAGGTCGGAGTCCCGCCCGGAGGCCGCGAATTCCCAGCACCACCCCGACAGAGGAGCATAAGTTGCCCCGAAAAGAGGGAGACGCGGATACACCTAGTCCTATTTGAGGCGCTGTCCCTCCACGCAGGCCTCCGTTTCTGTCTGTTCCGAGCGCGTTCCAATGTTCGGAGGCATGCCCGGAGGCCGCAATTTCCCGGCCCCACCCTGACAAATGCCCAAAAGTTTCCCCGAAAAGAGGGCCATGCGGACACACATAGTCCTCTTTGAGACGCTGTCCTTCCACGCAGGACTCCGTTTCAGCCCTTACCGAGCGCGTTCTGACAGTCGGAGGCCCGCGAGAGGCTGCGATTTCCCGGCTCCACCCTAACAGAGAGGCAAAATTTGCCCGGAAAACACGGCGAGGCGCGCTTCTAGTCCTCTTTCAGGCGCTGTCCCTACGTGCAGGCCTCCGTTTCTGCCCATTCCGAGCATGTTCCTACGGACGGTGGCCCGCCCGAAGGCCAGGATTTCCCGGCCCAACTCTGACAGAGGGGCAGAAGTTGCCCAGAAAAGAGGGCCACGAGGACACAACTAGTCTTCTTTGAGATCGTGTCCCTCCGCGCAGGACTCTGTTTCCGCCTGTACCGATGTCGTTTTGACGGTCGGAGGCCCGCCCGAACGCTGCGATTTCCTGGCCCCACCCTCACAGAAAGGCAAAAGTTGCCCGGAAAACAGGGCGATGCACGCACCTAGTCCTCTTTGAGACGCTGTCCCTCCGTACGGGCCTCGCTTTCTGCCCGTTCTGAGCGATTTCGGACGATTTGAGTTCCGCCCAGAGACCGCGATTTCCCAGCTCCACCCTGACAGAGGGCCAAAAGTTGCCCCGAAAAAAGGGTGACACGGACACACCTAGTCCTCTTTGAGATGCTGTCCCTCCGCGCAGGCCTCCGTTTCCGCTTGTTCTGAGCGCGTTCCGACGGTCGGACGTCCGCCCGGACAACAAGATTTCCCGGCCCCACTCTGACAGAGGGGAAAAAGTTGCCCTGAAAAGAGGGTGATGCGGACACACATAGTCCCCTTTGAGAAGCTGTCCCTCCGCGCAGGAATCCGTTTCCGCCCATTCCGCGTGCGTTCCCATGGTCGGAGGCCCGCCCGGAGGCCGCGAATTCCCGGCCCCATCCTGACAGAGGGGCAAAAGTTGCCCCGAAAAGAGGGCCATGTGGACACACCTAGTCCACTTTTAGACGTAGTCCCTCGTGCAGGCCTCCGCTTCCGCCCGTTCCGAGTGCGTTCCGATGGTCAGAGGCCCGCCCAGAGGCCTCGATTTCCCAGCCCCACCCTGACAGAGGCCAAAAAGTTTCCCCAAAAAGAAGGTGACGCGGACACACCAAGTCCCCTTTGAGACGCTGTCCCTCCGCGCAGAACTCCTTTTCCGCCCATCCTGTGCGCATTCCGACGGTCGGAGGACGGCCCAGAGTCCACGATTTCCCGGACCCACCCTGACAGAGGCCCAAATGTTTCCCCAAAAAGAGGGTGACGCGGACACACCTAGTCCCCTTTGAGACGCTGACCCTCCGCACAGACCTCCGTTTCCGCCCGTTGCGAGCACGTTTCGATGGTCGGAGGCCCACACGAACGCCGCGATTTCCCGGCCCCACCCTGACAGAGGCCCAAAAGTTTCCCAAAGATAGGGTGACGCGGACACTCCTAGTACCCTTTGAGGCACTGTCCCTCCACGCAGGCCTCTGTTTCTGCCCGTTCCGAGCATGTTCCGACGGTCGGAGGCTTGCCGGGAAGCCGGGATTTCCCTGCCCCACGCTGACAGTGGGGCAAATGTTCCCCCGAATACAGGGTGACCCGCGTCCACCTAGTCCTCTTGGAGACTCTGTCCCTCCGCGCAGGACTCCGTTTCCACCCATTCCGAGCGCGTTCCGACGGTCGGAGGCTCGCCAATAGGCCGCGATTTCCCGGCCCCACTCTGACAGAGGGCCAAAAGTTGTCCCAAAAAGAGGGCCACGCGGACACACCTAGTCCTCTTTGAGACACTGTCCTTCCACGCAGGCCTCCGTTTTAGCTCGTTCCAAGCGCATTCCCACGGTCGCAGGCCCTCCTGGAGGCTGGGATTTCCTGGCTCCACCCTGACAGAGGCCCAAAGTTGCCCCGAAAAGAGGGCCAAGCGGACACACCTAGTCCTCTTTGAGATGCTGTCCATCCATGCAGGCCTCCGTTTTAGCCCGTTCCGATAGCGTTCCCACGGTCGGAGGCTTGCACGGAGGCCGCCACTTTCCTGCCCCATGTTGACTAAGGGGAAAACTTTGTCCGAAAAAAGGAGGACCCGCGTCCACCTAGTCCTCTTGGAGACGCTGTCTGTCCGCGCAGGCCTCCGTTTCCACCGATTCCAAGCGCGTTCCGACGGTCGGACGACTGCCCGGAGGCCACGATTTCCCGGCCGCACCCTGAAAGAGGTCAAAAAGTTGCCCCAAAAAGAGGGCCACGCGGACAAACATGGTCCTCTTTGAGACTCTGTCCCTCACGCAGGCCTCCGCTTCCGCCTGTTCCGAGCGTTTTCTGAGGGTCGGAAGCCCGCCTGGAGGCAGAGATTTCCCGGCCCCACGCTGACAGTGGGGCTAAAGTTGTCCCGAAAACAGGGGGATGCGCGCGCACCTCATCCTCTTGGAGACGCTGTCCTTCCGCGCAGGCCTCCATTTCCACCCATTCCAAGCACGTTCCGACGGTCGGAAGTCCGCCCGGAGGCAGCGATTTCCCGGTTCCACCCTGATAGAGGGCCAGAAGTTGCCCCGAACAGAGGGTGATGCGGATACACCTAGTCCCCTTTGAGACGCTATCTCTCCGCGCAGGAATCCATGTCCGCCCGTTCCAAGGACGTTCCGACAGTCGGAGGCCCGCCCGCAGGCCGGGATTTCCCGGCCCCACCCTGACAGGGGGGCTAAAGTTGCCCCGAAAACAAGGGGAAGGGCGCGCAAATAGTCCTCTTGGAGAAACGGCCCTCCGCACAGGCCTCCGTTTCGGCTTCTCCTGAGCGCGTTCTGACGGTCGGAAGTACGCACGGAGGCCGTGATTTCCTGGCTCCACCCTGACAGAGGGGCAAAAGTTGCCCCGAATAAACGGCCACGTGGACACACCTAGTACTCTTTCAGACGTTGTCCCTAGCGCAGGCCTCCTCTTTCGCACGTTCCGAGTGCATTATGATGGTCGGAGGCCCTCCCAGAGGCTGCGATTTCCCGGCCCCAAGCTGAAAGAGGGCCAAAAGTTGCCCCGAAAGGAGGGTGAGGCGGACACACCTAATCCTCTTTGAGACGGTGTCCCTCCGCGCAGGCCTCCGTTTCCGCTTGTTCTGAGCACGTTCCGACGGTCGGACGTACGCCCGGAGGCCATGATTTCCCGGCCCCACTCTGACAGAGGAGCAAATGTTGCCCCGAAAAGAGGGTGACGCGGACACAACTTGTCCTCTTTGAGACGCTGTCCCTCCGCGCAGGTGTCCGTTTCAGTCTGTTCCAAGCACGTTCCGACGGTTGGGGGCCCCCCCCCCCCCGGAGGCCGGGATTTCCCGGCCCCACGCTGACAGAGGGGAAAAAGTTGGCCCGAAAAAAGGGGGACACGTGCACCTAGTCCTCTTGGAGACACTCTCCGTCCGCGCAGGCCTCTGTTTCCACCCGTTCCGAGCGCGTTTCGACAGTCGGACGACCGCCCGGAGATCGCGATTTCCCAGCTCCACCCTTACAGACGGGCAAATGTTGCCCCAAAAGAGGGACATGTGGACACACGTAGTCCTCTTTCAGACGTTGTCCCTCGCGCGGGCCTCCGCTTCAGCCCTTTCCGAGCACGTTCCGACGGTCGGAGGGCCACCCGGAGGCCTCGATTTCTCGGCCCCACCCTGACAGTTGGGCTAAAGTTGCCCTGAAAACAAGGGGAAGCGCGCGCACCTAGTCCTCTTGGAGAAACTGCCCTTCGCGCAGGCCTCCGTTTCCGCTTGTTCTGAGTGCGTTCCGATGGCCGGAAGTACGACCGGAGGCCATGATTTCCCAGTCCCACTCTGACAAAGGGGCAAATGTTGCCTGGAAAGAGGGTGACGCGGATACACCTAGTCCTCTTTGAGATGCTGTCCCTCCACGCAGGCCTCCGTTTCCGCCCATTCCGAACACGTTCCAACGGTCGGAGGCCCTCCCGGTGGCCGCGGTTTCCCGGCCCCAGCCTGACAGATGGGAAAAGTTGCCCCGAAAAGGGGCCATGCACGCACACTTACTCCTCTTTGAGACGCTGTCCCTCGCTCAGGCCTCCGTTTCAGTCCATTCCAAGCACGTTCTGACGGTCGGAGCCCCCCCCCCCCCCGAAAGCCGGGATTTCCCGGCCCCACGCTGACAGAGGGGCAAAAGTGCTCCAAAAAAAGGGGGACACGCACACCTAGTCCTCTTGGAGGCGCTCTCCCTCCCGTCGGGCCTCCGTTTCCACCCGTTCCGAGCACGTTCCGACAGTCGGAGGACCGCCCGGAGACCGCGATTTTCCAGCTCCATCCTTACAGAGGGGCAACCGTTGCCCCAAAACAGGGCCACTTGGACAGACCTAGTCCTCTTTGAGACGTTGTCCCTCGTGCAGGACTCCGCTTCAGCCCTTTCCGAGCACGTTCCGACAGTCGGAGGTCCACCCGGTGGCCGCGATTTCCCGGCCCCAGCCTCACAGAGGGGCATAACTTGCCCCGAAAAGGGGCCATGCACGCGCACTTTCTCCTCTTTGAGACGCTGTCCCTCAAAGCAGGCCTCCGTTTCTGACTGTTCTGAGCGCGTTCCGACGGTAGGAGGCCCTCCCGGAGGCCGCAATTTCCCGGCCCCACTCTGACAGAGGGGCAAAAGTTGCTCCGAAAAGAGGGCCACGTGGACACACATAGTCCTCTTTCAGACGTTGTCCCTCCGCGCAGGCTTCCGTTTCTACCCATATCGAGAGCGTTACGACGGTCAGAGACCCGCCCAAAGGCCGGGATTTCCCGGCCCGACCCTGACAAAGAGGCAAAAGATGCCCGGAAAACAGGGCGAATCGCGTACACCTAGTCCTCTTTGAGAAGCTGTCCTTCACGCAGGCCTCCGTTTCCGCCCGTTCCGAGCGCGTTCCGTCGGTCGGAGGCCCGCCCAGAGGCCACGATTTCCCAACCCCAACCTGACAGAGTCCAAAAATTTTCCCAAAAATAGGGTGACGCGGACACACCTAGTCCCCTTTGAGACGCTGTCCCTCCGCGCAGAAATCCGTTTCCACCCGTTCCGAGCGCGTTCCGAGGGTCGGAGGCCCGCCCGGAGGCTGCAATTTCCCAGCCCCACCCTGAAAGAGGCCGAAAAGTTGACCAGAAAAGAGGGCCACGCGGGCAAACCTAGTCCTCTTTGAGACACTGTCCTTCCACGCAGGCCTCCATTTCCGCCCGTTCCGAGCGCGTTCCGACGGTCGGAGGCCCGCCCGGAGGCCAGGATTTCCCGTCTCCACCCTGACAGAGGGCAAAAGTTGCCTGGGAAACAGTGAGATGCACGCACCTAGTCACCTTTGAGACACTGTCCCTCCGTGCAGGAATCTGTGCCCGCCGTTCTGAGTGCGTTCCAACGGTCGGAGGACCGCCCAGAGGCTGCGATTTCCCGGCTCCACCCTGACAGAGGGGCAAGAGTTGCCCCGAAAAGAGGGTGACGCGGGCAAACTTAGTCCTCTTTGAGATGCTGCCCTTCCACGCAGGCCTCCTCTTCCGCCCATTACGAGAGCGTTCCGACATTCGGAGGCTCATCCGGAGGCCCTTATTTCCTGGCCCCAGTCTGACAGAGGGGCAAAGGTTCACCCAAAAAGAGGGTGACGCGCGCGCACCTAGTCCTCTTTGAAACGCTGTGCCTCGCTCAGGCCTCCGTTTCAGCCCGTTCCGAGCACGTTTCGATGGTCGGAGGCCCGCCCGGTGGCCGCGATTTCCTGGCCCCAGCCTGACAGAGGGGCAAAAGTTGCCCACAAAAGGGGCCATGCACGCACACTTACTCCTCTTTGAGACGCTGTCCCTCCACACAGACCTCCGTTTCTGCCTGTTCTGAGTGCGTTCCGACGGTCGGAGGCCCTCCCAGAGGCCGCGATTTCCCAGCCCCACCCTAAAAGAGGCCCAAACGTTGACCCGAAAAGAGGGCCACGCGGACACACCTAGTCCTCTTTGACACGCTGTCCTTCCACACAGGCCTCCGTTTCTGCCCGTTCCGTACGCGTTCCCACGGTCTGAGGCCCACCTGAGGCCGGGATTTCCCGGCTCCACCCTGACAGTGGGCAAAAGTTGCCCCAAAAAGAGGGCCACACGGACACACCTGGTTCCCTTGGAGATGCAGTCCCTCGCGCAGGCCTCAGTTTCCGCCTGTACAGAGCACGTTCCGACAGTTGGAGGCCCGCGCGGATCCGCGATTACCCGGCCCCACCCTGACAGAGGGCCAAAAGTTGCCCAAAAAAGAGGGTGACACGGAAACACCCAGTCCTCTTTGAGACGCTGTCCCTTGGGCATGCCTCAGTTTCCGCTTGTTCTGACCGTGTTCCGACGGTCGGACGTACGCCCGGAAGCCACGATTTCCCGGGCCCACTCTGACAGAGAGGCAAAATTAACCCAAAAAGAGGGTGACGTGGACACACCTAGTCCCCTTTGAGACGCTGTCCTCCATGCAGGAATCCGTTCCCAACCGTTACGAGGGCATTCTGACGGTCGGATGCCCGCCCAAAGGCCGCGATTTCCCGGTCCCAACCTGACAGAGGGGCAAAAGTTGCCCCGAAAATAGGGCCACGTGGACACACCTAGTCCTCTTTGAGACGCTGTCCCTCCGCCCAGGCCTCCATTTCCAGCCTTTCCGACTTCGTTCCGACGGTCGGAGGCCCGCCCGGAAGCCGCGATTTCCCGGCCCCACCCAGACAGAGGGGCAAAAGTTGCCCCGAAAGGGGGGAGACGCACGCGCACCTAGTTTTCTTTGAGACGCTTTCCCTCCGCGCAGGCCTCCTTTTCCACCCGTTCAGAAGCGTTCTGACAGTCGGAGGCCTGCCCAAAGGCCGCGATTTCCCTGCTCCACCCTGACAAAGTCAAAAGTTGCCCTGAAATGAGGGCACATGGACACACCTAGTACTCTTTGAGATGCAGTCCCTCGCGCAGGCCTCCGTTTCCGCCCATTCCTAGTGCGTTCCGCCAGTTGGACAGCCGCCCAGAGGCCACAGCTTACAGGCTCCACCCTGAAAGAGGGGCAAAAGTTGCCCGGAAAACAGGGAGAAGCACACACCTAGTCACCTGTGAGATGCTGTCCGTCTGCACAGGAATCTGTGCCCGCCGTTCCGAGTGCGTTCCGACGGTCGAGGACCGCCCAGAGGCCGCGATTTCCCGGCTGCACCCTGACAGAGGGGCAAGAGTTGCCCAGAAAAGGAAGCCACATGGACACACCTAATACTCTTTTAGCATCTGTCCCTCCCGGAGGCCTCCGTTTCCGCCCGTTCAGAGCACTTTCCTACGGTTGGAGGCCCGCCCAGATCCACGATTTCCCGGCCCCACCGTGACACAGGGACAAAAGTGGCCCCGAAAAGAGGGTGACGCGGATACACCAAGTCCCCTTTGAGACGCTGTCCCTCCGCGCAGGAATCCATTTCCACCCGTTCCGAGTGCGCTCCGATGGTCGGATACCTTCCCAGAGGCCATGATTTCCTGGCTCCACCCTGACAAAGGGGCAAAAGTTGCCCCGAAAAGAGGGCCACATGGATACACCTTGTACTCTTTGAGACGTTGTCCTTCACGCAGGCCTCCGCTTCCGCCCGTTCCGAGTGCGTTCCGACGGTAGGAGGCCCACC
>NW_025335921.1:16020-27241 GCF_004798865.1 Varanus komodoensis
CTGTTGGAACGCGCTCGGAACATACAGAACGGAGGCCTGAGCGGAGCGACAGCGTCTAAAAGTCGACTAGGATTCCGCGTGGCCCTCTTTTCGGGGCAACTTTTGCCTCTCTGTCAGGGTGGGGCCGGGAAACCGCGGCCTCTTGGCGGGCGTCCCTCCGTCGTAAGGCGAATGGAACACGCGGAAACATAGGCCTGCGTGGCGGGACAGCGTCTCAAAGAGGATTTTGTGTGTCCACGTCGCCCTGTTTTCGGGGCAACTTTTGCCCTTTGTCAGGGTGGGGCCGGGAAATCCCAGCCTTCGGGCAGTCCTCCGACCATCGGAAAGCGCTCAGAACGGCCGGAAATGGAGGCTTGCACGGAGGGGCAGCGTCTCAAGGAGGACTAGGTGTGTACGTGTGGCCCCTTTTCGGGCAACTTTTTCCCCTCTGTCAGGGTTGGGCCGGGAAATTGCAGCCTCCGGGCCTGCATCCGAACACGGAACGCGCTCGGAACGGGCGGAAACGGAGTCTTGCGCGGAGGGACACCCACTGAAAGAGGACTAGTTGTGTCCGCGTGGCCCTCTTTTTGGGGCAAATTTTGCCACTCTGTAAGAGTGTGGACGGGAAATCACGGCCCCAGGTCGGGCCCCGTCCGTCGGAACGCACTCTGAATGGGCGGAAATGGAGGCCTGCGCGGTGGGACAGCGTCTCAAAGAGGTCTAGGTGTGCCTGCTTCTCCCTCTATTCCTGGCAACTTTTGCCTCTGTGTCATGATGGGGCCGGGAAATTGCGGCCCCCATGAGGGCCTCCGACCGTCAGAATACGTTCGGAATTGGCGGAAACGGAGGCCTGTGCCGTGGGACAGCGTCTCAAAGAAGACTAGGTGTGTCCGCGTGGCCCTCTTTTTGGGGCAACTTTTGCCCCTCTGTCAGAGTGGGGCAGGGAAATCGCGGCCCCCGTGCGGGCCTCTGACAGTCAGAATACGCTCGGATTTGGTGGAAATGGAGGCCTGCGCGGTGGCACAGCGTCTCAAAGAGGTCTAGGTGTGTCCACTTCTCCCTCTATTCGTGGCAACTTTTGCCTCACTGTCATGGTGGGGCTGGGAAATTGCAGCCTTCGGGCGGGCCTCTGACCATCGACACGCGGTCGGTACAGGAAGAAATGGAGGCCTGCGCGGAGGGACAGCGTCACAAAGAGGACTAGGTTGGTCCGCGTCGCCCTGTATTTGGGGCAACTTTTGCCCCTCTGCCACGGTGGGCCTGGGAAATCGCGGCCTTTGGGCGGCCTCCGACGGTCGGAACGCGCTCTGAACACGCGGAAACGCGGGCCTGCAGGGCGGGACAGCGTCTCAAAGAGGTCTAGGTGTGTCTACGTGGAGCTCTATTCAAGGCAACTTTTGCCCCTTTGTCAGAGTGGGGCGGGGAAATCGCGGCCTCTGGGCGGGCCTCCGACCGTCGGAACGTGAACGGAACACGCGGAAACGGAGGCCTGCGCGGCTGGACAGCGTCTCAAAGATGATTGGGTGTGTCCGCGTGGACCTCTGTTCGGGGCAACTTTTGCCCCTTTGTCAGGGTGGTGCCGGGAAATTGCGGCTTCCGGGAGGGCCTCCGACCTTCGGAATGCACACGGAATGGGCGGAAACGGTGCCTGCATGAGGGACAGCGTCTCAAAAAAGACTAGGTTTTCCGCGTCGTCCTCTTTTTGGAGCAACTTTTGCCCCTCTGTCATGGTGGGGCTGGTAACTCGTGGCCTCCGGGTGGGCCTGAACCGTCGGAACGCGCTCGGAGTGGGCAGAAACGGAGGCCTACTTGGAGGGACAGCGTCTCAAAGATGACTAGGTGTATCCGCTTGTCCCTCTTTTCGGGGCAACTTTTGCCTCGCTTTCAGGGTGGGGCCGGGAAATCGCAGCCTTCGGGCGGGCCTCCGAACGTAGAAACGCGGTCGGTACAGGCGGAAACGGAGTCCTGCGCGGAGGAACACGATCTCAAAGACGACTAGTTGTGTCCTTGTGTCCCTCTTTTCGGGGCAACGTTTTCCCCTCTGTCAGGGTTGGGCCGGGAAATCGCAGCCTCCGGGCATGCATCCGAACGTGGAACGCACTCGGAACGGGCAGAAACGGAGTCCTGCGCGGAGGGACAGCGTCTCAAAGAGGACTAGGTGTGTCCACGTGGCGCTCTTTTCGGGGCAACTTTTGCCCCTCTGTCAGTTTGGGCCCGGGAAATCGCAGCTTTTGGGCGGGCCTCCGAACATTGGAACGCGCTCGGAACACGCGGAAACGGAGGCCTGCACGGCGCGACAGCGTCTCAAAGAATACTAGGTGTGTCCGCGTAAAGCTCTTTTTGGGGCAACTTTTGAACCTCTGACAGAGTGGGGCTGGGAAATTGCGGCCCGCGGGCAGGCCTCCTACCGACGGAACGTGCTCGGAACGGGCGGAAACGGAGGCCTGCGCCGTGGGACAGTGTCTCACAGAGGACTAGGTGTGTCCGCGTCAACCTAGTTTCCTGGCAACTTTTGGCCCTCTAACAGGGTGTGGCGGGAAATCGCAGATCCGGGTGGGCCTCTGACCGTCGGAACGCACTCAGAACAGTCAGAAACGGAGGCCTGCGTGGAGGGACAGCGTCTCAAAGAGGAGTAAGTGCCCGTGCATGGCCCCTTTTCGGGGCAACTTTTGACCCTCTGTCAGGCTGGGGCCAGGAAATCGCGGCCACTGGGCGGGCCTCCGACCGTTGAAACGTGGTCGGTACAGGCAGAAACTGAGGCCTGCATGGAGGGAGAGAGTCTCCAAGAGGACTAGGTGTGCGTGTCCCCCTGTTTTCGGGCCAATTTTGCCCATCTGTCAGCGTGGGGCCAGGAAATCCCTGCCTCCGGGGGGGCCTCCGACCGTCGGAACGTGCTCCGAACGGGCTGAAACGGAGGCCTGAGCGAGGGACAGCGTCTCAGAGAGGACAAGGTGCGCGCGCGTCGCCCTCGTTTCGGGGCAACATTTGGCCTTCTGCCAGGGTGGGGCCGGGAAATCGAGGCCTCCGGGAGGGCCTCCGACCGTCGGAAAGCGCTGGGAGTGGGCAGAAACAGAGACCTGCATGAAGGGACAGCGTGTCAAAGATGACTAAGTGTATCCGCTTCTCCCTCTTTTTGGGGCAATTTTTTCCTCCTTTCAGGGTGGGGCCAGGAAATCGCAGCCTTCGGGCGGGCCACCGACTGTCGAAGCGCGGTCGGTACAGGCGGAAACGGAGTCCTGCGTGGAGGAACACGATCTCAAAGAAGACTAGTTTTGTCCTTGTGTCCCTCTTTTTGGGGCAACTTTTGAACCTCTGACAGAGTGGGGCTGGGAAATCGCGGACCCGGGCAGGCCTCCTACCGACGGAACGTGCTCGGAACGGGCGGAAACAGAGGCCTGCGCCGTGGGACAGCGTCTCAAAGAGGATTTTGTGTGTCCACGTCGCCCTGTTTTCGGGGCAACATTTGCCCTTTGTCACGTTGGGGCCGGGAAATCCCGGCCTTCGGGCGGTCCTCTGACCGTCGGAAAGCGCTCGGAACCACCGTAAATGGATGCCTGCACGGAGGGACTGCGTCTCAAAGAGGACTAGGTGTGTACGTGTGGCCTCTTTTCGGGCAACTTTTTCCCTCTGTCAGGGTTGGGCCGGGAAATCACAGCCTCCGGGCCTGCATCCGAACATGGAACGCGCTTGGAACAGGCGGAAACAGAGTCCTGCGTGGAGGGACACCATCTCAAAGAAGACTAGGTGTGTCCGCGTGGCCCTCTTTTTGGGGCAAATATTACCACTCTGTAAGAGTGGGGACAGGAAATCGCGGCCCCAGGTCGGGCCCCGTCCGTCGGAACGCGCTCGGAATGGGCGGAAATGGAGGCCTGCGCCGTGGGAAAGCGTCTCAAAAGGACTAGGTGTGTCCGCTTCAACATCTATTCGGGGCTACTTTTGCCTCTCTCTCAGGGTGGGGCTGGGAAATCGCATCCTTCGGGCGGGCCTCCGAACGTCGAAACGCAGACGGCAGAGGCAGAAACGGAGCCCTGTGCGGATGGACAGCGTCTCAAAGAAGACTAGGTGTGTCCGCGTGGCCCTCTTTTTGGGGCAACTTTTGCCCTTCTGTCAGAGTGGGGCCTGGAAATCGCGGCCCCAGGGTGGGCCCCGTCTGTCGGAAAACCCTCGGAATGGGCGGAAATGGAGGCCTGCGCTGTGGGACAGCGTCTCAAAGAGGACTAGGTATGTCCGCTTCTCCCACTATTCAGGGCAGCTTTTGCCTCTCTGTCAGGGTGGGGCTGGTAAATCGCAGCCTTTGGGCGGGGCCTCCGACCGTCGAAACGCAGACGGTGCAGGTGGAAACGGAGTCCTGCGCAGAGGGACAGCGTCTGAAAGAAGACTAGGTGTGTCCGCGTTGCCCTCTTTTTGGGGCAACTTTTGCCCCTCTGTCAGAGTCGGGCAGGGAAATCGCGGCCCCCGTGCAGGCCTCTGACCGTCAGAATACGCTTGGAATTGGCAGAAACGGAGACCTGCGCGGAGGGACAGCCTCTCAATGAGGACTAGGGTTGTACGCGTTGCCCTGTATTCGGGGCAACTTTTGCCCCTCTGTCAGGGTGGGGCCAGGAATTCGTGGACTGCGGGTGGGCCTCCGACCATTGGAACGCGTTCGGAACGGGTGAAAATGGACGCCTGCATGGAGGGACAGTTTCTCAAAGATAACTAGGGGCGCGCGCATCGCCCTCCTTTTGGGGCAACTTTTGCCAATCTGTGAGTTTTGGGCCGAGAAATAGCGGTCTCCAGGCGGGCCTCCGACCATCAGAACGCACTCGGAACGGGCGGAAACGGAGGCCTGCCTGGAGTGACAACGTCTGAAAGAGGAGTCGGTGTCTCCGCGTCACCCTCTTTTCGGGGCAACTTTTGCCCCTCTGTCAGGGCGGGACCGGGAAATCGCAGCCTCCGGGTGTGTATCCGAACGTGGAACGTGCTCGGAAAGGGCGGAAATGGAGTCCTGCGTGGAGGGACAGCATCTCAAAGAAGACTAGGTGTGTCCGCGTGGCCCTGTATTCGTGGCAAGTCTTGCCCCTCTGTCATGGTGGGCCCGGGAAATTGTGGCCTCCGGTCGGTCCTCCGACCGTCGGAAAATGCTTGGAACGGGCGGAAATGCAGGCCTGCGTGGAGCGACAGCGTCTCAAAGGGAACTAGGTGTGTCCGCCTGGCCTTCTTTTCGGGGCAACTTTTGCGCCTTTGTCAGCGTGGAGCCGGGAAATCGAGGCCCCCGGGCCGGCCTCCGACCATCGGAACGTGAACGGAACACGCGGAAACGGAGGCCCGCGCGGAGCGACAGCGTCTAAAAGTTGACTAGGATTCCGCGTGGCCCTCTTTTCGGGGCAACTTTTGCCTCTCTGTCAGGGTGGGGCCGGGAAATCGCAGCCTCTGGGCGGGCGTCCGACCGTCGGAAGGTTAAGGGAACACGCGGAAACATAGGCCCGCGCGGCGGGACAGCGTCTCAAAGAATATTTTGTGTGTCCACGTTGCCCTGTTTTCGGGGCAACTTTTGCCCTTTGTCAGGGTTGGGCCGGGAAATCCTGGCCTTCGGGCGGTCCTTCGACCATCGGAAAGCGCTTGGAACCACCAGAAATGGATGCCTGCATGGAGGGACTGCGTCTCAAAGAGGACTAGGTGTGTCCGTGTGGCCCGCTTTCCGGGGCAACTTTTTTCCCCTGTCAGGGTTGGGCTGGGAAATCACAGCCTCCGGGCCTGCATCCGAACATAGAATGCGGTCGGAACGGGCGGAAACGGAGTCCTGCGTGCAGGGACACCATCTCAAAGAAGACTAGGTGTGTCCGCGTGGCCCTCTTTTCGGGACTACTTTTGCCCCTCTGTCAGGGTGGGGCCGGAAAATCGCGGCCCCAGGTCGGGCCCCGTCCGTCGGAACGCCCTCGGAATGGGCGGAAATGGAGGCCTGCACTGTGGGACAGCGTCTCCAAGAGGGCAGGGTGTGTCTGCTTCTCCCTCTATTCAGGGCAACATTTGCCTCTCTGTCAGGGTGGGGCTTGTGGATCGTAGCCTTTGGGCGGGGCCTCCGAACGTCGAAACACAGACGGTGCAGGCAGAAACGGAGGCCTGCGCAGAGGGACAGCGTCTCAAAGAAGACTAGGTGTGTCCGCGTGGCCCTCTTTTTGGGGCAACTTTTGCCCCTCTGTCAGGGCGGGGCCGGGAAATCGCAAGCTCCGTGTGTGTATCCGAACGTGGAACGCGCTCGGAAAGGGCGGAAATGGAGTCCTGTGTGGAGGGACAGCTTCTCAAAGAAGACTAGGTGTGTCCGCGTAGCCCTGTATTCGTGGCAAGTCTTGCCCCTCTGTCACAGTGGGCACGGGAAATCGCGGCCTCCGGTCGGGCCTCCGACCGTAGGAACACGCTTGGAACGGGCGGAAATGGAGGCCTGCGTGGAGCGACAGCGTCTCAAAGGGAACTAGGTGTGTCCACGTGGCCCTCTTTTCGGGGCAACTTTTGCCGCTCTGTCAGGGTTTGGCCGGGAAATCGCAGCCTCCGGGCCTGCATCCGAACATGGAACGCGCTCAGAATGGGCAGAAACGGTGTTCTGCGCAGAGGGAAACCATCTCAAAGAAGACTAGGTGTGTCCGCGTGGCCCTTTTTTTGGGGCAACTTTGGCCCCTCTGGCAGAGTGGGGCCGGGAAATCGCGGACCAAGGGCGGGCCCCATCCGTCGGAACGCGCTCGGAATGGGCGGAAATGGAGACCTGCGCTGTGGGACAGTGTCTCAAAGAGGACTAGGTGTGTCCGCTTCTCGCTCTATTCGGGGCAACTTTTGCCTCTCTGTCAGTGTGGGGCTGGGAAATCGCAGCCTTCGGGCGGGCCTCCGCCCGTCGAAACGCAGACAGTACAGGCAGAAACGGAGGCCTGTGCGGAGGGACAGCGTCTCAAACAAGACTAGGTGTGTCCGCGTGGCCCTCTTTTTGGGGCAAATTTTGCCCCTCTGTCAGAGTGGGGCCGGGCAATTGTAGTCCCCAGGCGGGCCTCCGACCGTCAGAATACGCACAGAATTCGAGGAAACGGAGGCCTGCGCGGAGGGACAAAGTCTCAAGGAGGACTAGGTGTGTCCGCGTGGCTCTCTTTTCGGGGCAACTTTTGGACCTCTGTCAGGCTGGCGCCGGGAAATCGCGGCCTCCGGGTGGGTCTCCGACTGTCGGAACGCACTCGGAATGGGCGGAAAAGGAGGCCTGCGCGAGGGACTGCATCTCCAAGAGAACCAGTTGTGTCCGTGTGGCCCTCTTTTCAGGGCAACTTTTGCCCCTCTGTCAGAGTGGGGCCGGTAAACCGCAGTCTCTAGGCGGGACTCCAACCATCCGAAAATGCTCAGAACGGGCAGAAACTGAGGCCCGCGCGGAGGGACAGCGTCTCCAAGAGGACTAGGTGCGTGCATCGCCCTGTTTTCTGGGCAGCTTTTGCCCCTCTGTCTGGGTGGAGCCGGGACATCCCGGCCTCCGTGCGGGCCTCAGAACGTGGGAACGCGCTCGGAACGGGCAAAAACGGAGACCTGCGTGGAAGGACAGCGTCTCAAAGAGGACTAGGTGTGTCCGCGTGGCCCCCTTTTCGGGGCAACTTTTGGCCCTCTGTCAGGGTGGGGCCGGGAAATCGCGGCCTGCGGGCGGGCCTGCGACCGTCGGAACGCGCTCGGGATGGGAGGAAATGGAGGCCTGCGCAGAGGGACAGCATCTCAAATGGGACTAGGTTTGCGTGCATCGCCCTGTTTTACGGGCAATTTTTGCCCCTCTGTCAGGGTGGAGCCGGGAAGTCGCAGCCTCCGGGCGGTTCTCCGACTGTCGGAAGGCGCTCGGAATGGGCGGAAATGGAGGCCAGCGCGGAGGGACAGCGTCTCCAAGAGGACTAGGTGGACGCGCGTCCCCCTGTTTTCGGGGCAACGTTTACCCCACTGTCAGGGTAGGGACAGGAAATCGTGGACTACGGGCGGGCCTCCGACTGTCGGAACGCGCTCGGAATGGGCGGAAATGGAGGCCTGCGCGGAGGGACAGCTTCTCAGAAAGAACTAGGAGCGCGCGCGTCGCCTTCCATTCGGGGCAACTTTTGCCAAATGGTGAGGGCGGGGCCGGGAAATCGCGGTCTCCAGGCGGGCATCCGATCGTCAGAACGCACTCAGAACGGGCGGAAATGGAGGCCAGCGCAGAGGGACAGTGTCTCAAAGAGGACTAGGTGTGTCCGCGTGGCCCTCTTCTCGGGGCAACTTTTGCTCCAATGTCAGAGTGGGGCCGGGAAATCGCGGCCTCCGGGCGGAACTCCGACCGTCGGAACACGCTCAGAACAAGCGGAAACGGAGGCCCCCGTGGAGGGACAGCGTCTCCACGTGGACTAGGCGCGCGCATATCCCCTTCTTTTCGGGACAACTTTTGCCCCTCTGTCAGAGTGGGGCCAGGAAATCGCAGCCTCCGGGCGGGCCTTTGACCGTCGGAACGCACTCAGTACAGGTGGAAACAGAGGCCTGCGTGGCGGAACAGCGTCTCAAAGAGGACGAAGTGCGCGTGCATGGCCCCTTTGCGGGGCAACTTTTGCTCCTCTGTCAGGCTGGCGCCAGGAAATCGTGACCTCTGGGCGGTCCTCTGACCGTCGGAACGCGCTCGGAATGGGTGGAAACGGAGGCCTGCGCGGAGGGACAGCGTCTCCAGGAGAACCAGGTGTGTCCGTGTGGCCCTCTTCTCGGGGCAACTTTTCCTCCAATGTCAGAGTGTGTCCGGGAAATCGCGGCCTCCGGGCGGAACTCCAACTTTCGGAACACGATCAGAACAAGCAGAAACGGAGGCTCCCGTGGAGGAACAGCGTCTCCAAGTGGACTAGGCGTGCGCATATCCCCTCTTTTCGGGGCAACTTTTGCCCCTCTGTCAGTGGAGCCGGGAAATCTCAGCCTCCGGGTCTGCATCTGAACGTGGAACACGCTCGGAACGGCGGAAACCGAGCCCTGCGCGGAGGGACACCATCTCAAAGAAGACAAGGTGTGCCCGCGTGGCCATCTTTTCGGGGGAACTTTTGCCCCTCTGTCAGAGTGGGGCCGGGAAATCCTCGCCCCCGGGCGGGACTTCGATCATTGGACCGTATTCAGAACTGGTGGAAATTGAGGCCTGCGCCGAGGGACAGGTTCTGAAAGAGGACTAGGTGTGTCCATGTGGCCCTCTTTTTGGGGAAACTTTTGCCCCTCTGTCAGGGTGGGGCCGGGAAATCGCGGCCTGTAGGCGGGCTTCCAACCGTCGGAACGCACTCGGAATGGAGGAAACGGAGGCCTGCTCGGAGCGACCGCTTCTCCAAGAGGACTAGGTGCGCGCGCTTCGCCCTGTTTTCCGGGAAACTTTTGCCCTTCTGTCGGGGTGGGGCCGGGAAATCAAGGCCTCTGGGTGGGCCTCCGATCGTCGGAACGCGTTTGCAATGGGCGGGAATGGAGGCCTGCGCGGAGGGACAGCGTCTCCAAGAGGACTAGGTGGACGCGCGTCCCCCTGTTTTCGGGGCAACTTTTGCCCCACTGTCAGCGTGGGGCCGGGAAATCGCGGCGTCCGGGAGGGCCTCCGACCGTCGGAACCCACTCAGAACAGTCAGAAATGGAGGCCTGCGTGAAGGACATCGTCTCAAAGAGGACTAAGTGCGCATGTTTCGCCCATTTTCCAGGCACCTTTTGCCTCTCTGTCAGGCTGGGGCCGGGAAATCAAGGCCTCCGGGTGGGCCTCCGACTGTCGTATCGCGCTCGGTATGGGCAGAAAGGGAAGCCTGCGTGGAGGGACAGAGTATCAAAGAGGACTAGGTGTGTCCGCGTGGCCCTCTTTTTGGGGCAATTTTTGCCCCTCTGTCAGAGTGGAGCCGGGAAATCGCAGCCTCCGGTGCTGCATCTGAAAGTGGAACGCGCTCGGAATTGCGGAAATGGAAGCCTGCGCTGAGAGACAGCGTCTAAATAGGACTAAGTGTGTCCACATGACCCTCTTTCCGGGGAGACTCTTGCCCCTCTGTCAGGTTGGGGCCGGGAAATCGCAGACTTTGGTCGGGCGTGCGACCGTTGGAACGCGCTCGGGACATGCGGAAACGGAGGCCTGCGCGGCGGGACAGTGTGTCTAAGAGGACTAGATGTGTCCGCATGGCACTTTGTGCAGGGCAACTTTTGCCCCTCTGTCAGAGTGGGGCCGGGAAATCGCGGCCCCCAGGGGGGCCTCCGATTGTCGGAACGCGCTCGGAATGAGCGGAAACGGAGGCCTGCGCAGAGGGACACCTCTCAAAGAGGACTAGGTCTGTCCGCGTCACCCTCTTTTTGGGGTAAGTTTTCGCCGTCTGTGAGAGTGGGGCTGGGAAATTTCGACCTCCGAACGGGCCTCCGACAATCGGAACGCGCTCGGAACGGGCGGAAGCGGCGGCCTGCGCAGAGGGACACCTCTAAAAGAGGATTAGGTGTGTCCGCGTCACCCTCTTTTCGGGGCAACTTTTGGCCCTCTGTCAGCATGGGGACGGGAAATCTCGGCCTCCGGGCGGGATTCCGACCGTCGGAACGCACTCAGAACGGGTGGAAGCGGAGGCCTGCGCGAGGGACAACGACTCAAAGAGTACTAGGTGTGTCCACATGGCCCTCTTTTCGGGGCAACTTTTGGCCCTCTGTCAGGGTGGGGCCGGGAAATCACGGCCTCCGGGCGGGCCTCCGACCGTCGGAACGTGCTCGGAATGGGCGGAAATGGATGCCTGCGCAAAGGGAAAGCGTCTAAAAGAGGACTAGGTGTGTCTGCGTCGCCCTCTTTTCGGGGCAACTTTTGGCCCTCTGTCAGGGTGGGGCCGGGAAATCACGGCCTCCAGGCGGGCCTCCGACCGTTGGAACGTGCTCGGAAAGGGCAGAAACAGATGTATGCGCGGAGAGACAGCATCTCAAAGGGGACTAGGTGTGTCCGCCTGGCTCTCTTTTCGGGGCAACTCTTGCCCCTCTGTCAGGGTGGAGCCGGGAAATCGCGGCCTCTGGGCGGTCCTCCGACCATCGGAATGCACTCGGAACAGCGGGCACAGATTCCTGCGCGGAGGGACAGTTTCTCAAAGGTGACTAGGTGTGTGCATCTCCCAGTTTTCTGGGCAACTTTTGCCCCTCTGTCAGGGTGGAGCCGGGATATCCCGGCCTCCGTGCGGGCCTCAGACCGTGGGAACGCGTTTGGAACGGGCAGAAACGGAGGCCCGCGTGGAAGGAATGCGTCTCAAAGAGGACAAGGTGTGTCCGC
>NW_025335921.1:27341-35329 GCF_004798865.1 Varanus komodoensis
CTTTTCAGGGCAACTTTTGCCCCTCTGTCAGCGTGGGGCCGGGAAATTGCGGCTCTGGGCGGGCCTCCGACCGTCGGAACGCTCTCGGAACGGGCGGAAACGCAGTCCTGCGCGAAGGGGCAGCGCCTCAAAGAGGAGCAGGTGCTTGCGTCGCCCTGTTTTCCGGGCAACTTTGCCAATCTGTCAGAGTGCGGCCGGGAAATCCCGGTCTTTGGGCAGGCCCCCGACCTTCAGGACTTGCTCGGAACGGGCGGAAAAGGAGGCCTGCGCGGAGGGACAGCGTCTCACCAAAAACTAGGTGTGCGTACATCGCCCCCTTTCGGGACAACTTTTGCCCCTCTGTCAGCATGGGGCCGGGAAATTGGGGCCTCCGGGCGGGACTCCAACCGTTGGAACGCTCTCGGACGGGCAGAAACGGAGGCCTGCGTGGAGGGACAGCATCTAAAAGATGACTAGGTGTGTGGGCGCGCTTCGCCCTGTTTTCCGGGTAACTTTTGCCTCTCTGTCAGGGTGGGGCCGGGAAATCCCGGCCTTCGGGTGGGCCTCCGACCGTCAGAACGCGCTCGGAATGGGCGGAAACCGAGGCCTGCGCGGAGGGACAGCACCTGAAAGAGGACTAGATCCGCGCCTCGCCCTGTTTTCCGGGCAACGTTTGCCTCTCTCTCAGGGTGGGGCCCGGAAATTCTGGCCCATGGGCAGGCCTCCGATCGTCGGAACGCGCTTGGAACTGGTCGAAACGGAGGCCTGCGTGGAGCGACAGCGGCTCAAGGAGAACTAGGTATGTCCGCGTGGCCCTCTTTTCAGGGCAAGTCTTGCCCCTCTGTCAGGGTAGGGCCGGGAAATCATGGCCTCTGGGCGGGCCTCTGACTGTCAGACCGGTCTCGGTAAGGGTGAAACGGAGGCCTGCGCGGGCGGAAAGTGTCTCAAAGAAGACTAGGTTTGTCCACGTCACCCTCATTTCTGGACAGGTTTTGCCCCTCTGTCTGGTTAGGGCCGGGAAATTGTGGCCTTTGGGCGGACCTCCGACCGTTGGAATGCTCTCGGAACACGCGGAAACGGAGGCCTGCGTGACGGACAGCGTCTCAAAGAGTACTAGGTGTGTCCGCGTGGCCCTCTTTTCGGGGCAAGTTTTTCCTCTGTGTCATGATGGGGCTGGGAAATTGCGGCCCCCATGAGGGCCTCCGACTGTCGAGATCCAGCTCGACAATCGGTGCAAGAGAGTTCAGAGAAAGAAATGAGACACTGCAGACAAAGAATAAGTTTTAAAGCGTGCTTGGTTGTTCGAGAGAACAAGGAAGATCTTCGCAGAAAATTCTACTGCGTCAACACAAGCAGCCCTTTTTATTATTTCACAGATTGATACATTTTTACTTGCGTAATCCAATAGCCATCAAGTAAAGCAGTGAACACCCTAGTTGATTGTGCGCAAGCGCAGGATTAACAAAGGCTTATTGATTGCTTATGCGCAGGCGTGGGTAACAGGAAGCGTACTTGTTGCTATATATGGTCACAAGCCTTATATGGATACACAGAAGTACAATGCTTTTGGCTGGCTAAGTTGCAATACTTCTGGCTGGTAAATCATTTTACTATTGGCTGTACATAACACCATGTGACCTAATGATTCTGTCAATGCAATTGGCTGACATAGCGTGCCTAGCTACGGCGCTTACCTAGCAACAGCGTATGAGCTGCGGAGGGGCAGGAATGGATTCCCACATCCGACCGTCAGAATACGTTCGGAATTGGCAGAAACGGAGGCCTGCGCCGTGGGACAGCGTCTCAAAGAAGACTAGGTGTGTCCGCGTGGCCCTCTTTTTGGGGCAACTTTTGCCCCTCTGTCAGAGTGGGGCAGGGAAATCGCGGCCCCCAGTCGGGCCTCCGACTTTCAGAACGCGCTCAGAATGGGCGGAAACAGAGGCCTGCGCGGAGGGACAGCGTCTCAAAGAGGACTAGGTGTATCCGCTTGTCCCTCTTTTCGGGGCAACTTTTGCCTCGCTTTCAGGTTGGGGCCGGGAAATCGCAGCCTTCGGGCGGGCCTCCGAACGTAGAAACGCGGTCGGTACAGGCGGAAACGGAGTCCTGCACGGAGGAACACGATCTCAAAGACGACTAGTTGTGTCCTTGTATCCCTCTTTTCGGGGCAACTTTTTCCCCTCTGTCAGGGTCGGGCCGGGAAATCGCAGCCTCCGGGCATGCATCCGAACGTGGAACGCACTCGGAACGGGCGGAAACGGAGTCCTGCGCGGAGGGACAGCGTCTCAAAGAGGACTAGGTGTGTCCACGTGGCGCTCTTTTCGGGGCAACTTTTGCCCCTCTGTCAGTTTGGGCCCGGGAAATCGCAGCTTTTGGGCGGGCCTCCGAACATCGGAACGCGCTCGGAACATGCGGAAACGGAGGCCTGCACAGCGCGACAGCGTCTCAAAGAATACTAGGTGTGTCCGCGTAGCGCTCTTTTTGGGGCAACTTTTGAACCTCTGACAGAGTGGGGCTGGGAAATCGCGGCCCCCGGGCAGGCCTCCTACCGACGGAACGTGCTCGGAACGGGCGGAAACGGAGGCCTGCGCCTTGGGACAGCGTCTCAAAGAGGACTAGGTGTGTCCGCGTCAACCTAGTTTCCTGGCAACTTTTGGCCCTCTAACTGGGTGTGGAGGGAAATCGCAGATCCGGGTGGGCCTCTGACCGTCGGAACGCACTCAGAACAGTCAGAAACGGAGGCCTGCGTGGAGGGACAGCGTCTCAAAGAGGAGTAAGTGCCCGTGCCTGGCCCCTTTCCGGGGCAACTTTTGACCCTCTTTCAGGCTGGGGCCGGGAAATCGCGGCCACCGGGCGGGCCTCCGACCGTCGAAACGTGGTCGGTACAGGCGGAAACTGAGGCCTGCACGGAGGGAGAGAGTCTCCAAGAGGACTAGCTGTGCGTGTCCCCCTGTTTTCGGGCCAATTTTGCCCATCTGTCAGCGTGGGGCCAGGAAATCCCTGCCTCCAGGGGGGCCTCCGACCGTCGGAACGTGCTCCGAACGGGCTGAAACGGAGGCCTGAGCGAGGGACAGCGTCTCAGAGAGGACAAGGTGCGCGCGCGTCGCCCTCGTTTCGGGGCAACATTTGGCCTTCTGCCAGGGTGGGGCCGGGAAATCGAGGCCTCCGGGAGGGCCTCCGACCGTCGGAAAGCGCTGGGAGTGGGCAGAAACAGAGACCTGCATGGAGGGACAGCGTGTCAAAGATGACTAAGTGTATCCGCTTCTCCCTCTTTTCGGGGCAATTTTTTCCTCCTTTCAGGGTGGGGCCGGGAAATCGCAGCCTTCGGGCGGGCCTCCGACTGTCGAAGCGCGGTCGGTACAGGCGGAAACGGAGTCCTGCGTGGAGGAACACGATCTCAAAGAAGACTAGTTTTGTCCTTGTGTCCCTCTTTTTGGGGCAACTTTTGAACCTCTGACAGAGTGGGGCTGGGAAATCGCGGACCCGGGCAGACCTCCTACCGACGGAACGTGCTCGGAACGGGTGGAAACAGAGGCCTGCGCCGGGGGACAGCGTCTCAAAGAGGACTAGGTATGTCCGCTTCTCCCACATTCAGGGCAACTTTTTCCTCTCTGTCAGGGTGGGGCTGGTAAATCGCAGCCTTTGGGCGGGGCCTCCGACCGTCGAAACGCAGACGGTGCAGGCGGAAACGGAGGCCCGCGCGGCAGGACAGCGTCTCAAAGAGGATTTGGTGTGTCCGCGTCGCCCTGTTTTCGGGGCAACTTTTGCCCTTTGTCAGGGTGGAGCTGGGAAATCGCGGCCCCCGGGCGGGCCTCCGACCAACGGAACGTGCTCGGAACGGGCGGAAACGGAGGCCTGCGCGGAGGGACAGCGTCTCAAAGAAAACTAGGTGTGCGTGCATCACCCCCCTTTTGGGGCAACTTTTGCCCCTCTGTCAGCGTGAGGCCGGGAAATCGTGGTCTCCGGGCGGGCCTCCGTCCGTCGGAACGCATACGGAACGGGCGGAAACTGAGGCCTGCATGAGGCACAGCGTCTCAAAGAGGATTAGGTTTTCCGCGTCGCCCTATATTTGGGGCAACTTATGCCCAGCTATTATGGTTGGGCCCGGAAATCGCGGCGTCCAGGCGTGCATCCGAACTTGGTACGCGCATGGAACGGGCCGAAACAGAGTCCTGCACGGAGGGACAGCAACTCAAAGAGGACAGGGTGTGTCCACATGTCCCTCTTTTCTTGGCAACTTTTGCCCCACTGTCAGAGTGGGGCCGAGAAGTCGTGGCCTCCGGGTGGGCCTCCGACTGTTGGAACGCGCTCGGAACATACAGAACAGAGGCCTGAGCGGAGCGACAACGTCTAAAAGTCGACTAGGATTCCGCGTGGCCCTCTTTTCGGGGAAACGTTTGCCTCTCTGTCAGGGTGGGGCCGGGAAATTGCGGCCTCTGGGCGGGCGTCCCTCCGTCGGAAGGCGAACGGAACACGCGGAAACATAGGCCTGCGCGGCGGGACAGCGTCTCAAAGAGGATTTTGTGTGTCCACGTCGCCCGGTTTTCGGGGCAACTTTTGCCCTTTGTCAGGGTGGAGCCGGGACATCCCGGCCTTCGGGCAGTCCTCCGACCGTCGGAAAGCGCTCGGAACGGCGGACACGGATTCCTGCGCGGAGGTACAGCATCTCAAAAAGGACTTGGTGTGTTCATGTCACCCTCTTTTCGGGGAAACTTTTTCCCCTCTGTTAGGGAGGAGCCGGGAAATCTTTGCCTCCGGGCGGGTTTCCGACCTTCGGAACGCACTTGGAACGGCAGACACGGATTCCTGGGCGGAGGTACAGCGTCTCAAAGAGGACTAGGTGTATCTGCGTCACCCTCTTTTCGGGGTAACTTTTCGCCCTCTGTCAGAGTGGGGCCGGGAAATTTCGGCCTCCGGGCGGGCATCCAACCGTCGGAATGCGCTCGGAACAGGCGGAGGCGGAGCCCTGGGCGAGGGACAGCGTCTCAAAGAGGACTAGGTGTGTCCGCGTCACCCTCTTTTCGGGGCAACATTTGCCCCTCTGTCAAAGCAGGGCCCGGAAATCACGGCCTCCGGGCATACTTCCGACCGTCGGAACGCGCTCAGAACAAGCAGAAACGGAGGCCTGCGCGGAGGGCAGTTTCTCCAAGGGGACTAGGTACGCACGCTTCCCCTTGATTTCGGGGCAACTTTAGCCCCACTGTCAGGGTGGGGCCGGGAAATCGGGGCCTCCGGGCGGGCCTCCGACCTTCGGAACGTGTTCGGAACGGGCGGACACTGATTCCTTCGGGGAGGGATAACGTCTAAAAGGGGACTAGGTGTGTCCGCATCACCCTCTTTTCGGGGCAACTTCTGGCCCTCTGTCGGGGTGGAGCCGGGAAATCGCGGATCCGGGCGGGCCTCCAACTGTCGGAACGTGCTTTGAATGGGCGGAAACCGAAGCCGGCCCGTGGGACAGATGCTCAAAGAGGATTAGTTGGGTCCGCGTGGCTTTCCTTTCGGGGCAACTCTTGCCCTCTGTCAGGGTGGAGCCGGGAAATCGCGGCCTCTGGGCGGTCCTCCGACCGTCGGAACGCAGTTGGAACGGCGGGCACAGATTCCTGCAGTGAGGACAGTTTCTCAAAGGTGACTAGGGGCGTGGATCTCCCTGTTTTCCGGGCAACTTTTGCCCCTCTGTCAGAGTGGAGCCGGGAAGTCGCGGCCTCCGGGCTGGTCTCCGACTGTCGGAACATGCTCAGAATGGGCGGAAACGGAGGCCTGGGTGAGGGACTGCGTCTCCAAGGGAACAAGGTGTGTCCATGTGGCCCTCTTTTCGGGGCAACTTTTGCCCCTCTGTCAGGGTGGAGCCGGGAAATCGCCCCCTCCGGGCGGGCCTCCGACCTTCGGAACGCATTCGGAACGGGTGGAAACGGAGTCCTGCATCGAGGCACTTCTTCTCCAAGAGGCCTAGGTGCACGCGCAACCCCCTGTTTTCGGGGCAACTTTAGCCCCATTGTCAGCGTGGGGCCGGGAAATCGCGGCCTCCGGGAGGGCCTCCGACCATCGGGAAGCACTCGGAAATGGCTGAAGCGGAGGCCTGTGCGAGGGACAGCGTTTCAAAGAAGACTAGGTGCACGCGCGTCGCCCTCTTTTTGGGGCAACCTTTGCCCCTCTGTCAGACTGGGGCCGGGAAATCAGGGCCTCCGGGTGGGCCTCCGACCGTCGGAACGCTCTCGGAATGGGTGGAAATGGAGGCCTGCGTGGAGGGACAGCGTCTAAAAGAGGATTAGGTGCGTCCGCGCCACTCTCTTTTCGGGGCAACTTTTGCCCCTCTGTCTGAGTGGGGCCTGGAAATCATGGCCTCCGGGCGTACATCTGACCGTCGGAACGCACTCAGAACAAGCAGAAATGGAGGGCTGCTCGGAGGGCAGTTTCTCCAAGAGGACTAGGTGCACGCGCTTCCCCTTGTTTTCGGGGCAACTTTAGCCCCACTGTCAGGGTGGGGCCGGGAAATCGCGGCCTCCTAGCGGGCCTCCGACCGTCGGAACGTGCTCGGAACGGGCAGACATGGATTCCTGTGCAGAGGGATAGCATCCCAAAGGGGACTATGTTTGTCCGCGTCACCCTCTTTTCAGGGCCGGGAAATCGCGGCGTCCGGGCAGGCCTCCAACCGTCGTTTCGCGCTCGGTATAGGCAGAAACGGAAGCCTGCACAGAGGGACAGCGTCTCAAAGGTGACTAGGTACGTGCATCTCCCTGTTTTCCAGGCAACTTTTGGCCCTCTCTCAGGGTGTGGCCGGGAAATCGCAGATCCGGGTGGGCCTCCGACTGTCGGAACGTGCTCTGTACGGGCAGAAACGGAGGCCTGCGCGAGGGACAGATGCTCAAAGAGGATTAGGTGTGTCCGCGTGGCTCTCTTTTTGGGGCAACTCTTTCCCCTCTGTCAGGGTGGAGCCGGGAAATCGCGGCCCCTGGGCGGTCCTCCGACTGTTGGAACGCACTCGGAACGGCAGGCACAGATTCCTGCGCGGAGGCGCAGTGTCTCAAAAGTGACTAGGTGCGTGCATCTCCCTGTTTTCCGGGCAACTTTTGCCCCTCTGTCAGGGTGGAGCCAGGGTGTCGCGGTTTCCGGGTGGGCCTCCGACCATCGGAATGCACTCAGAACAGGCAGAAACAGAGGCCTGCGTGGAGGGACACCGTCTCAAACAGGAGTAAGTGTGCGTGCATGGCCCCATTTCGGGGCAACTTTTGCCCCTCTGTCAGGCTGGGGCCAAGAAATCGCGGCCACCAGGCGGGCCTCCGACTGTTGGAACGTGCTTAGAATGGGCGGAAGTGGAGGCCTGCGCGGAGGGACAGCGTCTCAAAGAGGACTAGGTGTGTCCGCGTCACCCTCTTTTTGGGGAAACTTTTGGGCCTCTGTCAGGCTGGGGCTGGGAAATAGCGGCGTCCGTGCGGGCCTCTGACCATCGAAACCTGCTCGGAATGGGCGGAAACGGAGGCCTGCGCGAGGGACAGCGTCTCAAAGAGGACTATGTATGTCCGCGTGACCCTATGTTCGGGGCAATTTTTGGACCTCTGTCAGGGTGGGGCCAGGAAATCCCGGCCTTCGGCGGGCCCCCAACCGTCGTAACGCGCTCGGTATGGGCAGAAACCGAAGCCTGCGCAGAGGTACAGCGTCCCAAAGAGTACTATGTGTGTCCGCGTGGCCCTCTTTTCGGGGCAACTTTTGGCCCTATGTGTGGGTGGGGCCGGAAAACCGCAGCCTCCGGGCGGGCCTCCTACTGTTGGAACGCGCTCGAAACGGGCAGAAACAGTGGCCTGCGCGGAGGGACAGCGTCTGAAAGAGGATCAGGGCCGCACGTTGCTCTGTTTTCAGGGCAACTTTTGCACCTATGTCAGGTGGGGCCAGGAAATCTCGGCCTCCCGGCAGGCCTCCAACCATCGGAACGCGCTCGAAACATGCGGAAACGGGGGCCCGCGCGGAGAGACAAGGTCTCAAGAAGGACTAGGAGCGCGCGCATCCCCTTGTGTTCG
>NW_025335921.1:35429-43527 GCF_004798865.1 Varanus komodoensis
GTGACCCTATGTTCTTGGCAACTTTTGCCACTCTGTCAGAGTGGGGCCAGGAAATCGGGGCCTCCGGGTGGGCCTCCGATTGTAGGAACGCACTCGGAACAGGCAGAATGGAGGCCTGTGCGGAGCGACAGCGTCTCAAAGAAAACGAGGTGTGTCCGCGTCGCCCTGTTTTCGGGGCAACTTTTGCCCCTCTGTCAGTGCGGAGCTGGGAAATCGTGGCCTCTGGGCGTCCTCCGACCGTCGGAATGCACTTGGAACGGCGGGCACAGATTCCTGCGTGGACGGACAGTTTCACAAAGGTGACGAGGTGCGTGCATCTTCCTGTTTTCCGGGCAACTTTTGCCCCTCTGTCAGGGTGGAGCTGGGAGGTCGCGTCTTCCGGGCGGGTCTCCGACCGTGGGAACATGCTCTGAACGGGCGGAAACGGAGGCCTGCGCGAGGGGCAGATGTTCAAAGAGGTTTAGGTGTGTCCGCGTGGCTCTCTTTTCGGGGCAACTCTTGCCCCTCTGTCAGGGTGGAGCTGGGAAATCGCAGCCTCTGGGCGGTCCTCCAACCGTCGGAACGCACTCGGAACGGCGGGCACAGATTCCTGTGCGGAGGGACAGTTTCTCAAAGGTGACTAGGTGCGTGCATCTCCCTGTTTTCCGGGCAACTTTTGCCCCTCTGTCAGGGTGGAGCTGGGAAATCCCGGCCTCCGGGCGGGCCTCAGAACGTGGGAACATGTTCGGAACGGGCAGAAACGGAGGCCTGCGTGGAAGGACAGCGTCTCAAAGAGGACAAGGTGAGTCCGCGTGGCCCTCTTTTCGGGGCAACTTTTGCCCCCCTGTCAGCAAGGGGCTGGAAAATCGCGTTCTCTGGGCGGGCACCCGACCGTCAGAACGCACTTGGAACGGGTAGAAACGGATTCCTGCGCGGAGGGACAGGGTCTCAAAGGGGACTATGTGTGTCTGCGTCACCCTCTTTTCGGGGCAACATTTCCCCTCTGTCAGACTGGGGCCGGGAAATCAGGGCCTCCGGGTCGGCCTCCGACCGTTGGAATGCTCTCGGAATGGGCGGAAATGGAGGCCTGCGCGGAGGGACAGCATCTCAAAGAGGACTAGGTGTGTCCGCGTCACCCTCTATTCGGGGCAACTTTTGCCCCTCTGTCAGAGTGGGGCCGGGAAATAATGGCCTCTGGGTGTATGTCCGACCCTCGGAACGTGCTCAGAACAAGCGGAAAAGGAGGCCTGCGTGGAGGGCAGTTTTTCCAAGTGGACTAGGTGTGCGGCCTTCCCCTTGTTTTCAGGGGAACTTTAGCCCCACTTTCAGGGTGGGACCGGGAAATCGCGGCCTCTGGGCGGGCGTCCGACCGGCGGAACGCGCTCAGAACGGGCGGAAGCGGAGGACTGCGCAAGGAACAATGTCTCAAAGAGGACTAGGTGTGTCCACGTGGCCCTCTTTTCGGGGTACTTTTGCCCCTCTGTTAGGGTGGAGCTGGGGAATCGCGGCCTCTGGGCTGGCATCCGACCGTCGGAACGGACACAGAACGGGTGGAAACCTATTCCTGCGCGGTGGGACAGCGTCTCAAAGGGACTAGGTATGTCCGCGTCACCCTCTTTTCGGGGCAACTTTTTCCCCTCTGTCAGAGGGGGGCCCGGAAATCGTGGCCTCCGGGCAGACGTCCGACCGTCGGAACGCGGTCAGAACAAGCGGAAACGGAGGCCTGGGCGGAGGGACTGCATCTCAAAGAGGACTAGGTGTGTCCGCGTCACCCTCTTTTCGAGGCAACTTTTGGCCCTCTGTCAGGGTGGGGCCGGGACATCGCGGATCCTGGAGGGCCTCCGACCATTGGAACGTGCTCTGAACGGGCGGAAACGGAGGCCTGCGCGGAGGGACAGCATCTCAAAGAGGACTAGGTGTGTCCGCGTCACCCGCTTTTCTGGGCAACTTTTGGCACTCTGTCAGGGTGGGGCCGGGAAATCGCGGGTCCGGGCGGGCCTCCGACCGTCGGAATGTGCTCTGAACGGGCAGAAACGGAGGCCTGCGCTAGGGACAGATGCTCAAAGAGGATTTGGTGTGTCCGCCTGGATCTCTTTTCGGGTCAACTTTTGTCCCTCTGTCAGAGTGAGGCCGGGAAATCGCGGCCTCTGGGCGGTCCTCCGACCGTCGGAACGCGCTCCTTGTAGCCAGAAACGGAAGCATTTGCGGAGGGACAGTGTCTCAAAGAGGACTATGTGTGTCCGCGTGGCCCTCTTTTCGGAGCAACTTTTGCCCTCTGTCAGGGTGGAGCCGGGAAATCACGGCCTCCGGGTGGGACTCCGACCGTCGGAACGCC
This sequence comes from Varanus komodoensis, assembly GCF_004798865.1. Taxonomy (NCBI): domain Eukaryota; kingdom Metazoa; phylum Chordata; class Lepidosauria; order Squamata; family Varanidae; genus Varanus; species Varanus komodoensis. Next base: position 37,744 of record NW_025335921.1, read on the forward strand.
CTCTGAACACGTGGAAACGGAATCCTGCGTGGCGGGACAGCGTCTAAAAGAGGACTTGGTGTATCCGCGTCGCCCTGTTTTCGGGGCAACTTTTGCCCTCTGTCAGGGTGGAGCCGGGAAATCGTGGCCTTTGGGCGGGCCTCCGACCATCGCAACGCGCCCTGAACGGGCAGAAATGGAGGTCTGTGCGGAGGGAAAGCATCTCAAAGAAAACTAGGTGCGCATGCGTTTCCCCCCTGTCGGGGCAACTTTTGCCCCTCTGTCAGGGTGGGGCCGGGATATCGCACCAACCGGGCGGGCCTCCGACCGTCGGAACGCGCTCGGAATGGGCGGAAACGAAGGCCTGTGTGGAGGGACAGCGTCTCAAAGAGGACTAGGTGTGTTCGCGTGGCCCTCTTTTCGGGGCAACTTTTGCCTCTCTGTCAAAGTGGGGCTGGGAAATCGCAGCCTTCGGGAGGGCCTCCGACAGTCGAAACGCGGTCGGTACCGGCGGAAACGGAGACCTGCGCAGAGGGACATGATCTCAAAGAAGACTAGTTGTGTCCTTGTGCCCCTCTTTTCGGGGCAACTATTGCCCCATTGTCAGAGTTGGGCCGGGAAATCGTGGCCTCTGGGCGGGGCTCCAACCGTAGGACAGGCTCGGAATGGGCGGAAACGGAGGCCTGCGCGAGGGACAGATGCTCAAAGAGGATTAGGTGTGTCCGCGTGGCTCTCTTTTCGGGTCAACTCTTTCCCCTCTGTCAGGGTGGAGCCAGGAAATCGCAGCCTCTGGGCGGTCCTCCGTCCGTCGGAACGAACTCGGAACGGCGGGCACAGATTCCTACTTGGAGGGACAGCATCTCAAAGGTGACTAGGTGCGTGCATCTCCCTGTTTTTGGGCAACTTTTGCCCCTCTGTCAGGGTGGAGCCGAGAAGTCGCGGCCTCCGGGCGGGGCTCCGTCTGTCGGAACGCGCTCGGAATGGGTGGAAACGGAGGCCTGCGCGAGGTACTGCATCTCCAAGGGAACCAGGGGTGTCCGTGTGGCCATTTTTTCGGGGCAATATTTGCCCCTCTGTCAGGTTGGGGCCGGGAAATCGCGGCCTCTTGGCGGGCCTCCGACCGTCGGAACGCGCTCGTAACGTGCGGAAACGGAGTCCGGCGCGAAGGACAGCTTCTCAAAGAGGAATAGGTTTGCGCGCTTCGCCCTGTTTTCCGCGCATCTTTTGCCTCTCTGTCCGGGTCGGGCCGGGAAATCCTGGCCTTCGGGTGGGCCTCTGACCGTCGTAACTCTCTCCGTATGGGTAGAAACAGAAGCCTGCGCGGAGTGATAGCGTCTCAAAGAGGACTATGTGTGTCCGCGTGGCCCTCTTTTCGGAGCAACTTTTGCCTCCCTGTCAGGGTGGGGCCGGGAAATCGCGGCCTCCGGGAGGGCCTCCGACCATCGGAACGCACTCAGAACAGTCAGAAACGGAGGCCTGCGTGGAGGGACAGCATCTCAAAGAGGAGTAATTGCGCGTGCATGGCCCCATTTCAGGGCAACTTTTGACCCTCTGTCAGGCTAGGGCCGGGAAATTGTGGCCACCGGGCGGGCCTCCGAACATTTGAACGCGCTTGGAATGGACGGAAATGGAGGCCTGCGCAGAGGGACAGCATCTCAAAGAGGACTAGGTGTGTCCGCGTCACCCTCTTTTCGGGGCAACTCTTGCCCCTCTGTCAGGGTGGAGCCGGGAAATCACGGCCTCTGGGCGGTCCTCCGACCATCGGAACGCACTCGGAATGGCGGGCACAGATTCCTGCGCGGAGGGACAGCATCTCAAAGGTGACTAGGTGCGTGCATCTCCCTGTTTTCCGGGCAACTTTTGCCCCTCTGTCAGGGTGGAGCCGGGAAGTCGCGGCCTCCGGGCAGGACTCCGACTGTGGAAACGCACTCGGAATGGGCGGAAACAAAGGCCTGCGCGAGGGACTTCGTCTACAAGGGAACCAGGTGTGTCCGTGTGGCCCTCTTTTCGGGGCAACGTTTGCCCCTCTGTCAGGGTGGGGCCGGGAAATCGCGGCCTCTGGGCCGGCCTCCGACCGTCGCAACGCGCTCATATCGCGCGGAAACGGATTCCAGCGCGAAGGACAGCTTCTCAAAGAGGACTAGGTGTGCGCGCTTCGCCCTGTTTTCCGGGCATCATTTGCCTCTCTGTCAGGGTCGGGCCGGAAATCCCGGCTTTCGGGCGGGCCTCTGACCGTCGTAACGCTCCCGGTATGGGTAGAAACGGAAGACTGCGCAGAGGGACAGAGTCACAAAGAGGACAATGTGTGCCCGCGTGGCGCTCTTTTCGGAGCAACATTTGCCCCTCTGTCAGGGTGGGGACGGGAAATCGTGGCCTCTGGGTGGGCATCCGACCGTTGGTACGCGCGCAGAACAAGCGGAAACGGAGGCTTGCACAGAGGGACAGCATCTCAAAGAGGACTAGGTGTGTCCTCGTCACCCTCTTTTCCTGGCAACTTTTGGCCCTCTGTCAGAGTGGGGCCGGGAAACCGTGGTATCCGGGAGGACGTCCGACCGTCGGAAAGTGCTCTGAACGGGCGGAAACGGAGGCCTGCGCAAGGGACAGATGCTCAAAGAGGATTAGGTGTGTCCACGTGGCTCTCTTTTCGGGGCAACTCTTTCCCCTCTGTCAGGGTGGAGCCGGGAAATCGCTGCACTGGGCGGTCCTCCGACCGTCGGAACGCACTCAGAACGGCGGGCACAGATTCCTACTTGGAGGGACAGCGTCTCAAAGGTGACTAGGTGCGTGCATCTCCCTGTTTTCCGGGCAACTTTTGCCCCTCTGTCAATGTGGAGCCGGGAAGTCGCGGCTTCTGGGCGGGCCTCTGACCGTCGGAACGCACTCGGAACGGGCGGAAGCGGAGGCCTGCGTGAGGGACAACGTCTCAAAGATGACTAGCTGTGTCCATGTGGCTCTCATTTCGGGGCAACTTTTGGCCCTCCGTCAGGGTGGGACCAGGAAATCGCAGATCCGGGCGGGCCTCCGACCGTAGGGACAGGCTCGGAATGGGCGGAAATGGAGGCCTGAACAGAGGGACAGCGTCTCAAAGAGGACTCGGTGCGTCCGTGTGGCCCTCTTTTCGGGGCAACTTTTTCCCCTCTGTCAGGGTAGAGCCGGGAAATCGTGGCCTCTGAGCGGACCTCCGACTGTTGGAACGCGCTCGGTAAGGGCTGAAATGGAGGCCTGCGTGGAGGGACAGCGTCTCAAAGAGGACTCGGTGCATCCGTGTGGCCCTCTTTTCGGGGCAACTTTTTCCGCTCTGTCAGGGTAGAGCCGGGAAATCGTGGCCTCTGAGCGGACCTCTGACTGTTGGAACGTGCTCGGTAAGGGCTGAAATGGAGGCCTGCGCGGAGGGACAGCGTCTCAAAGAGGACTCTGTGTGTCCGCGTGGCCCTTTTTTCTGAGCAACTTTTACCCCTCTGTAAGAGTGGGGCCGGGAAATCGCGGCCTCCGGGAGGGCCTCCGACTGTGGGAACGCGTACGGAACGGCAGAAACGGAGGCCTGCGTGGAAGGACAGGGTCTCCAAGAGGACTTGGTGTGTCCGTGCCACCATCTTTTCGGGGCAACTTTTGCCCCTCTGTCGGGGGGGCCGGGAAATCGCGGCCTCCGGGCGGGACTTCCACCGTCGGAACGCGCTCGGGACGGGCGGAAATGGAGGCCTGCTTGGAGGCACTGCGTCTCCAAGAGGACTAGGTGTGTCCGTGTGGCCCTCTTTTCGGGGCAACTTTTTCCCTTCTGTCTGGGTAGGCCCAGAAAATCGCGGCCTCTGGGGGGGCCTCTGACTGTCGGAACACGCTTGGTAAGTGCAGAAACGGAGGCCTGCGTGGAGGGACAGGGTCTCCAAGAGGACTTGGCATGTCCGTGCCACCCTCTGTTCTGGGCGGCTTTCCCCCTCTGTCGGGGGGGCCGGGAAATCGCGGCCTCCGGGCTGGACTCCGACCGTCGGAACGTGTTCGGAACGGGCGGAAATGGAGGCCTGCTTGGAGGGACTGCGTCTCCAAGAGGACTAGGGTGTCCGCGTGGCCCTCTTTTCGTGGCAACTTTTTCCCCTCTGTCAGGTTGGGGACCGGAATTCGCAGCCTTCGGGCGGGTCTCTGACTGTCGGAACACGGTCGGAACGGACGGAAAGGGAGGCCTGCGTGGAGGGACAACGTCTCCAAGACGACTAGGTGTGTCCACGTCACCCTATTTTCGGGGCAACTTTTGCCCCCCTGTCAGGGTGGAACCGGGAAATCGTGCCCTCTGGGCGGGCATCCGACCTTCAGAACGCACTCGGAACGGGTGGAAACGGATTCCTGCGCGGAGGGACAGCGTCTCAAAGGGGACTAGGTGTGTCTGCATCACCCTCTTTTCGGGGCAACTTTTGCGTCTCTTTCAGAGTGGGGCCAGGAAATCCCGGACTTCAGACGGGCCTCCGACCGTCGGAACGTGCTCGGAACGGGTGGAAACGGAGGACTGCGTGGATGGAGAGCGTCTCACAGAAAACTAGGTGCGCGTCCATCGCCCCCCTTTCGGGGCAACTTTTGCCCCTCTGTCAGAGTTGCGCCGGGAAATCCTGGACTTCGGGCCTCTGGGGGGGCCTCCGACCGTAGGAACACGCTCGGAATGGACGGAAACGGAGGCATGCACGGAGGGACAGCGCCTGAAAGAGGACTAGATGCGCACCTCGTCCAGTTTTCCGGGCAACTTTTGCATCTCTGTCAGGGTGGGGCCAGGAAATCACGGCCTTCAGGCCGGCCTCTGACAATCCTAACGTGATTGGAACGGGCAGATACGGAGGCCTGCATTAGGGACCGCGTCTCAAAGAGGACTTGGTGTGTACGCGTCGTCCTGTTTTCGGGGTAACTTTTGCCCTCTGTCAGGGTGAAGCCGGGAAATCGCGGCCTTCGGGCGGGCCTCTGACTGTGGGAACGCTCTCTGATCGGGCGGGAACAGAGGCCTGCGTGGTGGGACAGCGTCTCAAAGAAGACTAGGTTTGTCCGCGTGGCCCTCTTTTCGAGGCAAGTCTTGCCCATCTGTCAGGGTGGTGCCGGGAAATCGGGGCCTCCGGGCTGGACTCCAACCGCCGGAACGCTCTCAGAACGGGAGGAAACGGAGGCCTGCGTGGAGGGACAGCGCCTCAAAGATGACCAGGTGCACGCGTCGCCCTGTTTTCCGGGCAACTTTTGCCTCTCTGTCAGAGTGGGGCTGGGAAATCGCGGCGTCTGGGCGGTCCTCTGACTGTCGGAACGCACTCGGAACGGCGGGCACAGATTCCTGCGCGGAGGACAGCGTCTCAAAGGTGACTAGGTGCGTGAATCTCCCTGTTTTCCGGGCAAATTTTGTCCCTCTGTCAGGGAGGAGCCGGGAAGTCGCGGCCTCCGGGCAGGTCTCCGACTGTCGGAAAGCGCCTGGAATGGGCGGAAACAGACGCCTGCGTGAGGGACAGCGTCTCAAAGGGGACTAGAGGTGTCCGCATCACCCTCTATTTGGGGGAACTTTTTGCCGTCTGTCTGGGTGGGGCCGGGAAATCACGGCCTCCAGGCAGTCCTCCAACCGTCGGAACGTGCTTAGAATGGGTGGAAACGGAGGCCTCCGCGGAGGGACAGCGTCGCCAAGAGGACTGGGTGGACGCGCGTCCCCCTGTTTTCGGGCACGTTTGCCCCACTGTCAACGTGTGGCCGGGAAGTCATGGCCTCCGTGCAAGCCTCCGACCGTGGGAACGCGCTCGGAACGGGCCTAAAACTGAGGTCTGCGTGGAAGGACAGCGTCTAAAAGAGGACTAG
>NW_025335922.1:0-92700 GCF_004798865.1 Varanus komodoensis
GGGGGGGGGAGGAAAGGAAGAGAGAGAAATGGCCTTTTAAATTCCACATTTTAACCTTAGGCAGAAGTCACACTGTCTCTTCCTTAGCTGCATTCTAATATACACGGAACTTGCTGTCAGCTGCCGCGCAAGCATCTGCTGCCCCAACTCCGCGCACATGCCACGGTGCGAGGAGGGGGGCGTGGCGGAGCGCAGCACCTTTCTGGCGGCAGGGGGCGGCAGTGAAGCCCCAGTGAATCTGCGTGGCTGCCTGTCATGCACCAAAACAAGCTGGTATAGTAGGGATAATGGTTGTTTACATTTTATCACGTGGTAGCCCCTCCCTGGAGGGAAAACAAACGTAGTAGCTCCCCTTCATATAAACACCCCTGGGAATAATACTGTGTATTTACTTGGAAGTAACTAACATTGAGTTTAGTGGGACTTACTCCCAGGTAAATGGCAAGGGCTGTCTGCAGTTGCAGCCATAGCCTCTCGTGGAGCTGTATTTGCAACCATAGGATAGTGGAAGAGGGTACTCTTGCTATTTAGGGAGAGTGGATGTCCACTGTTTAAAAACCGCTTCCCCTCACCTTGAACATGCTTTGAGTTTCCCCTCATTTCATATGTTTCCACTGTATATTTAGGTAGAGTGGAGCAAGTGGAAAGAGGAACTTGGGTTGCATCTCTTGGTGGAGCCAAGAAGCATTAAAGAAATTTGAGATGGGTACTGGATGGTCTGAATGTTGTTTCATAGCCTCGTGCTGTTTTGTTTAACCTCTGTCAAGTTATTTAGCTCATTATTTTTGAGCATCCGGTTACCTGTATATTACATTTGCCTTCCAGAGATGCCCTTAAACAAATTGCCCATTTCTTAGAAGTCAACTAACACAGGCTTACAGTAGAAAAGTGATTATTTTTCTGTATGGTGGGCTTGCACGGCAGTTTGAATGCCAAGAGGCTGTGCACATGCAATTGACATTTTGATGACTTACAGTTTCCATAAATGTAAAATAGGAAGTGTTCAGTTCCAGAATTTACAAGGATCCCATAGGAGAATACAGATATTCTCCTATAACCAGGCAGCCTTTTCCTGGTATTTGCAAGATTCAGGAAACTGAGACAGTATCACAAACTGGTGATCATGGTGCTATAATCAAGATTAATCTCTTTCAGTTTTGGAGTCCAGTGTTTCCACCTAGTTTCTTGCACCTTCATAGCCCTGTTAGAAAGCCAGCAACACATTCTGGTTTAGGAAATCATGTCTGCAGAGCCAGGTAGAAGTGTCATGTAATATTAGCTCAAACCTATTATACCTTCACACTGTTTGTTTAGTTGAATTTATCCATTGCCCTTCCTTACCAATCCATGTATGATGGAAAATTAAAAAACCATCACTTTCGGGCAGGCCTACAGATCATGTCAGAGGGGCACATGGCCTCTTGAATTAAACTGACGGGGCTGGTGGTAGAAGGCTCATATTTTGCATTGCAAGCAAATGGCAGCATGTTGTGTGTGGAAGGTGAGGCTGGGGAACTTGCATCTTGTCAGCTACCTTCATTTCCTTAGGTAGGTCTGCCTGCCACACTAGGAGCCGTTCCTGCTCCATGTCCAGTTGTTTGTATAGGAACGCACCATGTAGAAGAAGTCAATTATGTTGTAAGTAGAGAGCATGTATGACACTCCAGAGGTGCTTATGGCAGCTGGAATGAGAAAAAGAAGGCAAATATCAAACAACCCAAAGATTCTTCAGAGTTTCTTGAATTTGCATCTATATATGTATGTGTAGATATAAAATGACATTTCTAAGCATTCATAGTCACCCTGTATAGATTTACTGGTTTGTCATCCTTGAGGTTTTTTGGGACCTCTGCACGTGGTGTGCACTGATTGCAAAGGAAACATTTGGCTTATTGCTTGTGTCCCACTAAGGAGAGGTGTGAGGAAGTGGACATAGAGCACACATTCTGCTGACCTAGTCATTTCACCTTCTTTTGTGCGGTTTGATTAAGTTGCTGATTTTGTTATTCTTTCCTCTTCTTTTTCTATAGGGTAAAGTGGAATATCTGGTGAAATGGAAAGGATGGCCCCCCAAGTAAGTTTGGGGTATATTTGCAAGCATATGTTTGGTTAATTATCCATCTATCATGTTTGTTTCTGTTGACCCCATCCCAAAAGTAACACTGCTTTTTACTTACGCTTTTCCTTTCTGGTACTGTCAGCTAAGCAGTATTGATTTCTTAAATCTCTTATTTAGATACTGTTCCTTAGAGGGTTACAGAAAGTAACTAGTTAATGAGAAGGTGGTTCCTTTCGTTCTGGAATCCATATCATATTTAAACATAAGTCTTAAAAGACATCACTGGAGGAAAATTTTTGCTGCAGCCTTTAGGATCATACAAATGAATACGCTCATTAAGGTTACTCCAGGAGTGTAATAGTAGAACAATAGCACATGGAGCCACAAATACTTACTTGGTCTGCTAGCCGGCCGTTGTTTGTGGTCATTGGCAATTCTGTCCCCCTTCTTTGAGTCTTGTGTCATACACAGAGGACTTGAAGGAGAGAAGCAAGCTCATCTTTCACTTGTGTGGTGCATGGAAAAGATAATAAACTGCAGGACTTTCTCAGGAGGGACTCTTTAATTGATCAAAAACTGCAAAGGAAATGAGAACTCTGAGGTAGAAATCTGTGATTCTTATCGGAGGGCTCCGTGCACTTGCCCTTGGCTAGCTGGTGAGTGGATTTGCTGATGCCTGGCAATAAGCCTTCAGTGAGGTATTGAAAGAGATTTAGCTGCAAAATGCTTCTTCCCCATACTTTGATGAAACCAAATCAACTGCTCGTTATTTCTTTTGTGACTAAGTGGTGCTTAACTTCCACTCAGGTATCTTAAATTGCTTAAACAACTGCAAGATTGCTGCCTAGTGTTTATAACTGCTTAATGCCTCTGTAGAGGTAACTGCTTCTCAATAGGGAGCAAGTGTTCCCTGCTTTGCAGTGTGCAACAGCATGGAGGATTAATGTAGCTGTAAAATCTATCTATACTGCTCCTGCAAAGAAAAAGTGCTTTCAGGTATCTTCATTTTTCTACCCACATGGACTGTACTGTGTATATAGGAATACTTGGAATGTTTAAGTACAAGTAATTGGAAGAGATGAGCTGCCGGTTAATAATAGTGCTTGATGCAGTTAGGTAAATTTATAGATTCTGGGCTTTATGGTTTGACAGCCTCCTCCTCTTCCAGTGTAATATGAGGTATTGCACCTATTGCATGGCAAAGCAAGCCACTGCTGCTGTGTCGTCTTTGGGGGGCTTGCTCCTTCTGCTGAGTGGAGCCATTGACTTATGCCCCAAACTCCTGCCTTACAGCACCACTTCATGTAACTCAGTAGTTATAGGCAAATGGTCTGCTAGGATGTATCTATCAGTATCTTCCTCCTTGTTATGCATGTACATACAACATGCCCCTCAAGCAGGGAAGAGAGATACTCAGACTATACATTCTGTCATAGTACTAACAGAGCATGTGGGATTCAATAATGCTGGTGTTGTCAGCCCTTATTGGTTAAACATTTTCTGTGGGATGGCTTAAGACTAAGCTTGGAGTTAAAATATTCATTACAATCACTTCATGCTTTTGGGATTAAGGCTGCACTCTTGTTTCCTAGTTCATGATACTTTCCCACTGTTTTTTTTCAGAAACATAGTGGCATGCGATAAATTATGCCTAGTGGCAAGTAAGCACCTGCCATCATTGCTCTGGTATTTGTCCACCACCAACTTCCTTACTTATCCCTTCTTGAGCTCCTTGGTGAAGCATCTTGTAAAATTAGGGTATAATGAATGCATTGCTTTCTTAGGATTGGAAAAGAGGAAAGGGTTTCTTAAGACTATCAATATAAACTGGAACTCATGCTAAGGACTGCCTGACTATTTTGCCCATTGACTGCTGCTCTGTTTTCTTGTATTTTTCCCATTCAGTGTTTTATGGACATTTTGCACACAACTGAAAATTTGCAGCATCAAATGTAAAGATGCACTTATCTCTGCATCTTTCCGTTCTCTCATGTTCCTATTCCTCTCTTCTCAGTCTTGATTTCTGCTTTTATCTATGTGGCTTACTTGCTACTTGCTTGAGGAAAGGCTCAAAAGCTGTTTGGCTTCTCTTTCCTTTGCTCTCCCCCTCCCCCTCCCCCTCCCCCTCCCCCTCCCTTTTCATATCATCTATGTGCTTCTTCCAAAACTGCCTGCATGCCCCACCCATTGAAGCCACAGATTTGAAGGGTTATGGCTCTGAGTCAGCTGTGAGCTTGTTTACAACTTGGGTTTGAAGTGCAGGAGGGAGGGGGAGAAGGAGGAAGATGGTCACGTGACTTGTATTTTCCAGAATGCGTGGTCTGCAGTTCTGCTGCAGTCTGGCCCTCTGTGTTGGTGTGGGTTTTGTGTGTGTGTGCGTGTGCCTGTGTGTGTGACGAACAGCACTGTTTTTCTATATGCAGTGTTTTCTCACTGCAGTCAAGCAAGACGCTGAACTGCAGAGGAATAGGCAACACCCATAGGACATTCTTTTAAAGAAATCTCTTCCCCACCTCCACTGTCACTGCTACCTTTCTCCGAGGAATCCTTTGCCTTCCTTTCATGCACTGTGTAACACAGATGCCTGATGCAGCAGGAAGGTAGAAAAGCAAATCATTGATTGCTCAAATTGCAGTTTGGGGTTTGGCGATGTTGCTGCTGGGCTGTGGATGTGCCTACATTACCCTGCAATGAAGAGAGTGGGAGCAGGGGCGGGGGAAGAGATTAGGTTGACTAATAATGGAAACGGCATAAGAATGTATGAAAATGGAGCTGGAGAGGTAGCTATTTATAACCCTGCCTTTCCCCTCAGAGCAGGATGTGGAAGACATCTTCTGAAGTAAATGTATTGCGTTATTTAACATCATGCCTTATCCCCCAACCCTCTAAGCAACTAAAATACTTTGCTGCTGCATTTTTCTTCAAGGAAGGCATGCGAATCAAGCCAATGTGCATCTCCATTTCACATCATAGAGGAAACTCAAGGCTGAGCAATCAGTTTTCACATATTTGCATCCTACTTTTTAGTTTGGCAAAGCATTCACAAGGAAAGAAGTAACTTGCCTATTGAGTTGAGCTTGGAACCAAGATCCTTCCAGGTCCAGCTCCCTAGTTCCTAATCCATACTGTTGTTCCATATGTGAATCTTGTCATTCCCCACACCCTTTAAGATTTTATCAGGCTCACTTATTAGGAATAATTTTGTATTATTGCTACAGAAAGATCATATCTTCATGATTTTAGTTATTTAAAAACCTGTACAAGGAGAATTAGTTATAAATGCAAAATCCAGAATGTGGAAAACGCTCATTCCCTATGCTCTTGTCTGCATTATGCCATGATAGTTTTGTCCACCCTTCCCTTCTGGTGGAGCTTTTGTTTTTGTTTATTTCACCCCCAGTTCTTTGCTACATGCATTTTAGGAGGTATTCCCACAGTTTCCCCAAATACCCATTGGGCCATTTTGCACAACCAAACAAGCCAGTATGGCTTAAATAAGTTTGAGTGGTAAACTGAATGGGCATAAACAAACACAAGGTTAGAGATGCAGTTGGTTGGAAATACTGCTAACCTGGGATTAATTATATTATTTGTGTTAAGTAAGGTTGTCCTTTCTCCTATGACTTAAACTCACCGTTTGGGGGTTTCTTTAATATGGAGCTGTTCAGGTTGTGTTTTCTACCAGCTTCAGCCTTTCTAGACAAGGTAGTGATACTTGTAACAGTACTTAGTCTGTACAAGTTTATAGTAACACACTGTACACGGGACTGCTTTTAAAGAATGTTTGGAAACATCACTTGGCCCAAAACACAGTTGCATTGGCTAAGATAAGGATGAGCCACGTGGAGTATATAACTGCAATTTTCACATCATCTCTATGGGCTTATAGTTGGCTTTTCAAGCCCAATTGATGCAGGCTATGACCTTTCTACAGCCCTAAATAATTGGGGAGTGGGTTATCTCAAGGATAACCTTCTCTCATTATGTTCTTACTTGAACAGTTGAGGCAAAGTCCTCTGCATGTTTAGACAGAAAAAGGAGCTATGACTCCGAACATGCCCCAGCCAACACAACCAGCTGGGGAATGCTGGGAAAAGTAGGCCTTTTTTCTGTTAAAACAGGCATGGGATTTCCCCCTCAGGTAATCTTCCAAGGCCCTGCAGCATGTGACTCTGCCATATAAAATATGGTGGGAGGGTGGCCCCACAGGATAGGCTTTTCTGTTGTGCAAGATGGTATTTTTTTGGTCAAGGACTGCATTCCTTCACTGTTGTGTGGGGTGCATGTTACCAGTAAACAGGACAGTGCACAAGATCAGAGGCAAAACCCATTCTTTTCCACCCATTGGGCTGCCAGGGATGACACAGACTACTTTTGCTAGAGGTCTGAACTGATCTCATCATGAAATTAGACCAAGGACAGCAAATTTTCCACCCTTGCCAGAATTGGTACCAAGGGTATAGAACTCTTAGCCAAGGGAGGTCTCTCTGGTTGACTTGTGCCTGCCTTTGTTCCCCTAGGCATGTATCCTTTTTAAGGCCAAAATGGTATCTTCTGGGAGCTCCTTTGGGCTATGGAATATTGTGTCTACTGTTTGTTTTTTGGGGTGGGGGGTTGGTATTTTTTGTTTTGGTCTTAGCTGAATTACCAAGAGGGAGTGTCTTCTTTTACCAAGCCACTTTTTGATGCATGATGGATAGAAGGGAAGATTAAAAATACTTCCAAACATCTCATGTTCAGAGTTTATAACTAGTGAAAAAAAATCTTCATAACAAGTTGTACTTGTCAGCTCTAAAATCATTAACCACATGGGCAGTAAAATCCAGTTATTTTCAAATCTTACTGGACTATAATTGTAGTCTGCTTTAAATAATAAGCAACACATTGCTTAGGGTTATTGCAGCAGGAAATTGCTCTGTGTTTGGTGGAAAGGCTGCTTTCTGTTGGCTAATAAAGATGGATTTAAGACTGAGGTGAAGTCCATGGACAGATGGTTTATTCTCCTATTCCAAGGAGAATGTTTACTCTCATTTGATCCACCCAATGCATGAAAGTAGAAGAGAAGCGAAAAAACAGTATTAGTAGTAGTCACATTAGTAGTAATAATAAGTCTAACTTATTAGGAAAGGAAATGATTCCAGTATTCATTGAGTGGGTGGTAGGCTTGAGTCAGTGAAAGAGAAGGTGCTAGAACTTTCACAATGCTAGCCAAGTCTTATCAGAAACAATTTGATTATTTTCTCTTAATGTTAGATACAGCACGTGGGAGCCGGAGGATCACATTCTTGACCCTCGCCTGGTGATGGCTTATGAAGAGAAGTAAGAATATTTCTTCTTTCTTTTGGGAAGTTTAAACCAAACTATCTTGCATCTCCATCCAAGAGGCTTAATATGGACCTAATTGTCACAAAGCTTTCCCCTGCTTTGCCAAAACAGGTAGACCTGTGTACTCCACAGAGCAGGCACCCAGCAAAATCAAGACCCTTGCAGTATAGCTGAATTATTCAAGAGCTTTCCTGTGTATCTTCACATGTAATGGGGAGAGGGGATGATATTCCTGTCTGGAAAATTTTAAGGCCCAAACTACATATGACTAGGGAAATACACATGAGCACTACAGACGGATTTTTTTTTTTTTTAGATCTTTGCATTGATGGGTAGTCCCAAGGATAGATGTAGGTCAGTGGTATTTACATATTGTCTTATAACATAGTTTGGGAGTACAGTATTTTTATCTTGCCTAGCATGACAGGGACATCCATTCACTACTGACTCCCCCACCCTCACATTTTTTGGAAAGGGCTTAGAGCACTAGTGAAATTTTCAGCAAATATTGTAAATTTTGTGTGTGAATAACTATAGGTGTATTGTTTATATAGTATATACTGTATATGCCATTTTTAATGTAGCTGTATCAGACTGTAGGGATATGGAAAATCTCAAGTTCTATGAAACGCTCTTTACTATAATTTATATTTGCCCAAGCATCAGCTCTGTGGCTGGCCTGAGTAATACAGATGAACAAGTGTGCAAAAGATCTTGTTGGCATTTGGGCTTTGCTAACAAATGAAACTTCTGAGTGTCTATTGTCTCCTCAGGGAAGAGAGAGACCGTGCCTCAGGTTACAGGAAGAGGGGTCCAAAACCCAAGCGTCTGTTACTGCAGGTAACATCCCAAATCTGCTGAATGATCCAGTGTATTGCTTATCCCAGTGCTGCCTTTTCCAACCTTGGTCCTTCAAATTATGTTATATTACAACTCTCATCTTCCTCAACCAGCTTAGTAAACAATCAGGGATGATCAGAGTTATAGTCAATCTTCTTCTGGAGACTGAAGTTGTGAGAGGATGATCTAGTACCCTTAACACAATTTAAAAACAAAGTTAACCTTCCAAATGTCAGCTTAGGGTTTTGCTAGAAAAGATGTCCCATCCATAGTTGTACATTCAGAGGCAGGATTAAATATTATTTTTGTTTTAGTCATTCCCCATTATAGTTTTTGCTTGCATACAAATATTTATTTAAATGTTTTTATACCATGCTATAGAGCTGATCAAGCGAGTCTTTAGAGTAACATTCTCCTGCTCCCTCCATCATCATTGCCGAACAGGCCAATGGCAGTCCTTGCTGGTGATAATGGGAGTTATCATCCCAAGCATCTGGATGGTTGCCTTATGGCATGGGTGTTGACTCTCTTTCAGCCCAAGAGTCTAATTCCATTTTGGAGAAACATTTGGAGGCTGCATTTTGGTGGTGGGCTGGACACAAGGCAAAAGGGGTGAACCAAAAAGACTGCATATTATAGCTTAAAGATTTCCCATGTTAAGACAAAGGGGAAGTGTTTCAGCTTTGTGGAATGAGGGAAAAACTGCCCAAGAGCTGGAAAGGCCATGGCCACCTGAGGACTCCAAGGGCCAGAGCTGGCAGCTGGCCAGCTCCCAGTTCAGCAGTTCTCATAGACCAGGGGTCTCAAACTCGCGGCCCGCGGGCCAATTGCCGGCGTGGGCGGGGCACGGGGGAGGGGCCCTGCGGCCCACCACGGGATGAGCGGCCCACCACCACCGTGGTGGTGGAATACTTGATGCGGCCCAGCCTCACCCAGACTCTACTTCCAGCGGCCCCCAGGTAAGTTGAGTTTGGGACCCCTGTCATAGACTGTGACACCCTCCTGGTCTGGGAGTGGCTGCAGGTAGTTGCGTAAGCTGTGCAGCTGGATCCTGGCATGGTGAAGCTGAGAGTTCTTTTCTCTGTTGGCAGAGGCTGTATAGCATGGACCTGAGGAGCGCACACAAAGGGAAAGAGAAACTCTGCTTTTCTCTGTCACGGAGGTTTGGGGGAGGAGGGAACAGCCTGGCAGGAGCCAAGGGAGGGCCACCTGATCTGCCCGAAAAGAGTGGGGGAGCAGTCCTGCCCTTCCCTCTTCGGAAACAGAGCAAGAACAAGAAGTACCTGCGCCTTTCGCGGAAGAAGTTCACCCGCATGTCAAGCCTGGAGAACAGGAACCGCCGTCGGGAGTTCTTCCTGAAGGAGCCAGTGGCGCTAGAGGACAGGCAGACTCCCAGTGACTGGGATGATGCTACACAACCCGCCAGCAAGGAGGGTAAGGTTCAGAAGCATCTCCAACTATGCCAAAAGTATCTCATCTTGCTTGCTGGACATTTCAATTTTCCTCCTTAGCTGCTGCATTCCGAGAATGTAATCTGAGATTGACTCTTTAGATGTCACTGGAAAACCCCTTCTTTTGCTTCCAACCCCTGAAATAGCCTTCTGCTGGCTGATTTAAAGCGGTAGTTCCAGACTTACTGTTGGGTGGGTCACAGGCAGTCTGAATCTGTGAAACAGTCAACTGTAATCTACATGCTAAGCAGTTGATCCCAGTGCCATTGGCTTGCTAACCCAGATGGACTAGCTGTGCTAATATTGTTACCCTGCCAAACAATGGTGGTAGCTCAGATTTGCCATGGGATGAGCATCTCTTTCTTGAGACAGTTCGGGTTGTGCTTCTGCCTCTTTGATCTGCAGGGGACTTCAATAAGAGCTCAGCTATGCTTGTTGCCTGGGTTCCTTCTGTTGATAACCAATGCAGCATTAAAAGCACTGGAGGAAGCTACAACTGTGATAGAGGAGTTTCCCCTACTTAACCCAATGGGAGCTCTGTGGTGCCTCAGTGTTAGACATAAACTAGTTTTATTCTCTACGGAAATCCCTGGGAAGAGTTGGTTGAGGTGATAACAGAAGCCAACAGATAGCTAACAGAATTGCTTGCTCAACCTGATGCCTTCCAGTTGTGCTGGACGGTACTGTACCTCCCATAATTGTCAGCCAGCATGATCATGGAAGTTGCAGCCCAACACATCTGGATAGCACCAGGCTGGGGAAGGTTGATCTGTGCTTTCACCAGACTACAACAATTGCACTTCTTCAGGGGACACCAGGACTGGTATATGCCACATGCATGCTTTGTTATATAAATAGATGTATCTGACATCTGTAGTTCAATAAGGAAACAATATGTTTTTGAAAAGTTTATTTTTTACATCAGACATGTGCATTTTGTTAAACAGCTGAATGGTTTTTGTTTGCATCTCACTGAGCCATCCGTGCAAAGGCTGTGTGCATGCTCTGATTTGAAAAGAAATATTCTAATGCTGACCTGGAGTGTATGCTAAGAGAGCTACATTTTTCCAGCTTGTGTTTATATATCTTCCTAATGAGACAAACTGGCTTCCTTTGGACAATTTATTCTACTTCTCTTAGCCTTGGGATAGGCCAAGGATCTTAGCCAGTTAATGTAGTTCCATTTCTGGCACTTGAAGATCTTTCTCAAAACACAGAATTCTAGCTTCTAAAACAGCCTTCTGCAGCATGGTACTCTCCAAATATGTTGACCTGCAATTCTGATCATTTCCAGCTGTGAGGGAACATAGCTCATTGCTCCCATCATTCAAATGGGGGAGAGGCATAACTCGGGTAGAATACCTGCCTCGCATGCAGAAGTTCCCCAGGTTCAATCCCCATTGTTTCTAGGTAGGGCTGAAAAAATTGCAGCCGGAAAGGCTGGAGAACCTTCACCAGTCTGTGTCGTCAATACTGTTCTGATGGGCCAAGGCTCTGATCTTTATAAAAGGCAGCTTCCAGTGTGCCTGTGAGTTGCAGTCTAGCATATTTGGAGGGCACCAGGGAAGGCTACTCTGAGGCTTTGTCAAGCATTGTCAAAGGATGATAACTCCTACCTTTATATCCTTTACACCTAGATAACTTGCTTTTAAAACTATATAAACAGAGATTCTCAGTATATTATGCTTTGCTTGCAATACCAGACTGCAGAACCATGGAGTGTGCACATATACACACAGTCTTAATCATAACCACCCATTCGCTTGATAGTCACTGAATGGAAGACTGCACCTGGCCTGCTGTTGCCTCATAAGATGAATATCTGTTCCAGCACAGGTATTCTCCCTTCCTCCTCCTGGCCTTGAAATGAGAGCTTTTCAAGGAATGAGTTCATGTAGAACTTTTTTTTTTATGGCTGGGAATAGACATAAGACGTAGTTATGTAGGGCACCTGTTGCCTGAAACCTTGGAGAGAGCCACTCTCTGTCCAAGTAGACAATACTGGGCAAGATGGACCAGTGTTTTGATTCTTCATACAGTGGCTTAGCATGCACATGGCAATACCATGTAAGAGCCTTCTTATTTAGCTATCTCTGTGTTTGCCTTCTTTTTCTCCAGCTATTTCAGAATTTTGATAGTTTCTTCAAACCACCCTGCAAAAGTGGAACTGTAATGTGACCCCCATCAGCTAAACAGAGGCAATGTTTCTGTGGATGTAACATTGTATAGAATATCCTCAAGAGTGCAGGGAGTAATTAAGGAAAAGTTGTACATGCATTAGATAGCGCATGCCTATGCATTGGAAAATCTTTATCTTGCTGGTTTTCCTGATCTTTGAAAGAGCCCTAAAAGGACAGAAACAGCATTTACTCTACCTTCCCCCAATCTGGCACTCAGTTCAACCCTATTTAACTACTAAAACATTTGGAAAATAGAACTGTCTTCACTGGGGGCCAAAATGATTGCCGTGAGGGTAGAGAAGAACACCTTAATTTGTGAGCAACATATTGACTATCTTTTATGGGGAGGAAAGGGCATTTGTTCCACAGAGCAGGTGTATATGGTTTCACTTCATAAGGAGCAGCATATCTACAGTGGCTGCCTGGGTGTGGCAATTTTGCTAGCTTCAAAAGGAGGATACAGTGTTAGCTGGAAGGAGCAAAAGAGAGTTGCTAGAGTGAGGGTTAGAGGGATAATCCTGGCTGTAGGCAAACCTGAATGCTTAATGTGACACATTGCACAACTTAAGTAGCACAAAACTCTTTTAACAAAGAGGCAGTCTTAAAGGAGTACTACTTCTGTAAAAATGGACTTTGAGATGTCTATGCAGATGTTTTGGAAAGAACAAAATGCAGTTAGATTGTTTCTGGCTGCCAATTAAAAAACCTACTCTAACAATTCCAGAGGGCTGCTTCATTTTTCTGAGTCCTTTGGAACCATCCACTGAGGTGTTGTGAAGCCCCTTCAGGTGTAGTTGCTGAAACTACTAGAGATATGTAAACCTTATTTTTTTTATTCTCCCTTCAACGTGTGTGCACATGCGGAATTCCGGGTAGTGTCGGGGAGAATGGAGTCTTTCCCAGGTGAGAGTAGAGTCACCTCGGATATCTGAGACAGAAGCCAGGAATACCCAGTTACAGGGCCCACAGTGCATCCCCAGGTGGGACAGGAGGGTGCAGAACAGGTAAAGTAATAGAAAATGGAGGCTTCCCTCCCCTCTCCTCCATGTATCTATTTTGGTATGGGGATTATTGCTGCTGTTCTCTTTTTTTGTTTGTTTGTTTAAGGCCCAACGGGTGGGCAGTCATTGTGAGTGGCATTTGCTGTGGCCATATTGATGAAATAAAGATTGAATGTGTTTAAAGAGGGAGAATGTAACAGTCCACTTGTTTGACCTTAAAAGGAAGTACACTTTTGAGGGCTCTGAAAGAGTAATAGCCAGCTCTTTCTTAATTTCCCTTGTGGGGAATTCCAGTTTTTCTTGCTGTGCAAAGTACTCATGGAAGAGGCTGGAAAGTACCTTTTTGGTATTTTCTTACATAAACTAAACTTAATTTCAGTCCAGTGCTACACTGTCCCTTTTAAGTAAGAGAATTTGCTAGTTCATAGACGGTTGGGATCTCAATCCAGTAGTCTACTGATATTCTTTTTAAAGATTTGGGGAGGGGGGGTATGGAGGTGGACTGGGAATAGATTGGTGCGGATGTAAGTGCACCTCAGGTGCTATTTGGAACTACTCAAAGAACAACCATTGGTACAAACCATGTGTCTCTTGTGAGTGTGTGTGACTGTGGACATGCAGCTTCTTTCCAATTGTGTTTTCTTGTCCTTCTGTCCCCCCGCTGGCGTTGAATGTGTCTGTTCTGCATGGGCTGAAATGCTTCATGAGAGAACAAGATCTTTGCTATCTGTTGGTTTCGTCACTCTTTTTCTTCTCTCCCTCACATGTTGTTATCTTCCCTCCTTCTTCTTCCACAGTGAGCTCAGAGGCAGCAGAAGGCAACCTAACCTGGAGCCCTGCCCTGCCCCCAAATGAAGTGACAGTGACGGACATCACAGCAAACTCCATTACCGTGACTTTCAGAGAAGCACAAATGGCAGAGGGCTTCTTCCGAGACCGGAGCATCCAGTTCTGAAATTTCATTTTTATTTCATTTTTTTTCCTTTCCCTTCTGTTTGTTTCTGTTTTGTTTTTCTTTCCACGTGTAGGAGATATTCGTGTTTGTATTTTGTGTTTCTGTGTTCCCAATCAAATTTTTCCAGGATGGGTGATTTTTAATTGTATTATTTAATAAGCAAAATCCCAAAAAAAAAAAACCCTTCACAAATGTTTACAGAGGATTTTGATTTTATTTTGACTGTCTCTCTGACTCTTTATTTTCTTTCCTACTCCACTTTCAAATACGCAAAAACAAGAAAGGCAATGTGGGGGTGCCTGTGTTTTCCTTCATTTATTACTATATATATATATATATATATATATATATGAGAGAGAGAGAGAGAGAGAATATAGATATATTACTTGTCTGTTGTTGCTTTGTTTGTCTGGGAAACGGAAACTCTTTTCACTGGCAAAGATGTTTACTCACAGTGTGTTGTAAAAGAACCTCCATTCCTTACATTGGGGATACAGAACCTCAGGCCTAAAGGCCAAAATTGTTGTTCTTGGAGTCTTGGTTCTCTTCACTGTAAGTCTCCAAGTGTGAACCCACCCCCTCTCCTTATCTTACCAATTCTTTGGTAGCTTCCTGGCCTTTGTGCAGTTTCCCTACCCCATTCTAGAAGCTTAGTTCCTGCCTGTGAAAGATTTAAGCTACAGTATGTTGGCATGTTTTGTGGTCCCTGAGAGCTTTTTCAAAATGAAATTTGGTCTTTGGGCTAAAAGAGGTTCTGCATCCCTGCCTTAGATGTGTAATGGCATTTCTGCAGTTGAAGTAAGGATGGGGGTGAGTGTCTAGAAATAGGGAAGAGGCCAGTTATCCCTCTATTCTTCCATGTTTCAGTGTAGATTTTCCTTGGTCAAATGGCTTCCCTGGTCAGCTTACTTCTCAGTAACACCTGTGAAAGCAGCAATCCTCACCATCTTTGGATAGCTGATTTCTTGGTTTTGATGCTTCCTTGCTTACCAGTACTGTATAAGATGTGGCCCACTGGGGTCCACAGTGCTTCCACAAACACTGTAATTTGGGAGACTACCTATACCATTGGTACACAGATGAGCTTATTTGGATTGCTCAAGGGAACACCTGTATTGGTGCTTCCCCTACTCAGTCTTTTTTAGAAGCAGAAGCTCAAGGAACTACTATTAGAGGCATACTGGCACAAAATAAGTGCTCCTTGCCATTATTCATCTCATGATGTAGGTGAGTGGGTTTCAGGTCCCCCCCCCCTTTGAAAACCTTCAGCTTAACAGATTAACAGGGGCTTCTCAATAATGAGCTCTACCACCTTACACCTGCAATGCGTAGCCACAAGAATGTCTGGGTGTTTGAGCATGTACTTTGTTTACATAGAATCCCAAAGGTGCGAGTGTCATTGTGCATAAAGTTAAGGGTGTGCTCCAGAATCTGCTGCAATGCCAAGGGATTCTGTGGCAGATATGGAGAATTCTTTAATTGGACATATAAAAGGTTCTTGGTGGCTGGGAGATTTGATCCCCATTGGGTAGCATATGGTCATGCCTATCTGTCTTCAGAGATGTGAAGGACCTATAGGGCTAAATAAGAGTTTAGTGAGGATCGTGAGGATGGCTGGAGTTCAGTGTGCATTGGTGAGTATGCATTGTAGAGCTAAGCACTGAAGAGCAGCAGCTAGAATACAGAAACCAAAACTGAAGGAGATGCTGGTTTCATGGGTTGATGGAATAATTCTGAGCAACAACAACGCTGCTATGGTTAGCAGCTAATGGACTGTTGCTTTACATGACCATTGTCTTTGGATTCATGTCTTGACTAAAAGATTGAACTGCCTAGCAATTGCATTTCTGTGTATGTTAACGATTGAAGGTTCTTCCTATTTTGAATGCCTAGATAACTGCTTCAATCAGTCCAGCTTGGACATCTTTGCTAGTTATCAGTGTGGTGATATCAGGGTATACAAACTATTAAGAGGGTGTTTAGAAGCTCTGTTTTAATATTTGCAGGACTTAGGATGATTCAAGGAACACTGCAAGAAATTCTGCTCCTATTTAAGATGAAGGGAGTTTTGCCATTGACTTGTATGAAGCCATAATGGTATCTTAATAAAACTCTTGGAGCAGTGGCTTGGTTAGATCAGAAGCAGGGTCGGTGATGGAGAGGAGGATGGATTCTTCTATAGAATCAGAACTGTAGTTGCTACTGGTGCTTCTGAATGTAGACCATGAGGAGATCACCATTGCCCTGTCTGATTGAAATGAGGGGTCAGAAGTATTGGGGTAGAAAAGAGTAGGGTTTGGAAGACAAATCTAAGGCTTATATTTTTTCTGCTTTTAATTTGTTAAAGGGATAAAGTGCCCTTCAAAGTATTATCCCTCCTGTTCTAATCCATGAACCTCTGGTCCTTGTAAATGTCTTTCTATACAAGTAAGGGTGTCTTTCTGTGAAGTTCCCCACTTATGCCAGGGAGAAGGTGCCTGCAGTTCCATGGAGCCTTGTCTTGCACTTCAATGCCTTGGAACTTGTGTTACGACTTCTTTGTGAGTTTTTTTGCATTGTTTTTAAAGGAATTGTATCAAGGAACTGTATAGCTTTAGCATATGTTCTCTGTGTGTGCGTGCGCGTGCTCTTTATGTTTGCTTAAACAAATGAAAACTGCAGAAAATATAGCTTCTTGTGGGAACTTAGGTTGGGAAGTTAGAAAGTAGGGCCATAATCCTAACCTGTACCTGATAGTAAGTACTGCTGAAATTAATGGGACTTACTTCTAAGTAAACCTGCTTAGGGCTAGAGATTGGAAGAGAAACTGATGGAGCATAAGATGTTGTAGTGCATCTTTCACCACCTTATTTACTGACTCCTTTCTTGCACACAAAAAATAGATTTCTCTCCTTGGGTGTGTAAAATTACAGTAGACTGGAGATTTAGAAAAGCTACATTTAAAATCTTTGTGGATATTATAGTCTGCTTGGAACTTTGTTCTGGTGAAACACTGTAATATTGTACAAGATGTCACCTGCCAATTTAGAGATGTTTTCTGCCTTTTTAAGAGCAGTGAAACTACTGTGGATTTTTCTTTCCAGAGCTCTTAAAGGGAGGGATGCTGATGTTGGGTTAGAAGATGTAAATCATCATACTCATGTTATTCACATTAACAAAAGTGGATCTGTTTTTTTTGGATGTAGGTGTGATATACTGGAATTCTCTTCCTAAATCTATTCTGGCTGCTTTTGTCTTTTCCATCAGACTACAGAATAGCATGACATCTAGGCTGCCTCACTATAAACATCTCTTTCCAGACAGCTTTAGCAAATCAAGAGCTTGATTCAGTGCTGAACTCTTATTGTGAGACCTGGTGAAAATGTTAAACACTTGATGGTCTCTTCTCAGAATAATCTGAGCACAGGGAAAAATAGCAACGTTTATATATGTGTGGGTAATTTGGAATAATTTTAGTCTAACCCTCCAGAAGGCTAGAACCATCAAACACCTGTGCTTCACATTTTGCAGAGGTATTGTCTTTCTCCTGACATTTTCTACTGCAGCTGTTTAAACTTTTGTGGCCATTAGTATCTGGCTTGTGGGGCTGTACTAGCCTTCTCCAACCTGTGCCCCCAGAGTATTTGATTGCAACTCCCATCATTTTCTGCCAGCATGGTCAATATACTGATTGAGGAAGATGGGAGTTGCAGTGCAACTCATCCAGAGGACATCAGATTGGACAAAGCTAGTCCATACCATGAAGCTGTTTTACAGAAATAAATGCCCTCTGTCTAATAATGTTGGGTACCTACAGTCAACAAATTGTATTGCAAAAGCTGAATGTGCAGAATCGGTTGGCAGTTGACTGGCAGCTTATTGACCAGACTCTGTAGCTGTGACCGTAATGCTATGCTGATCTTCATAAGTTAGCAAAGAAAAATGTTGTGAAATGCTTCACATTTTAACTCCTACAGAACAAATTGTAGAAAATAATTAGAAAGTTGGGGATCCTGGGTCTACTCCATATTGCAATATGGATCTATAAAAGGTTGTGCTATAATTTTTTTCATTTTTCATAAATTAACTGCAGGTGGGACTTCTAATGTATTCATTCCCTTTTTAATATGTTGTACGTATGAAGTCTTGCCTTCATAGATTTGCCACATTTAGCTACATGTTTAACATAGCAGGAACCTTTGGAAAGAAAAACATCTGTTTTGTCACCTAATTTCTGTTTTCTCCTTCTATTTCTTCCTTTATAGCCATATGTACACTACAAAACTGTATCAGTTTTATGTGATTTAATTGTATAAAACTATATCATTTTATCTAAGCTTCCCTCACAAACCTGAGGACTGAAGTCTAATATGGGGTGATGGTGAAAATCCTCATAAGCCTGTCTGCAGTTCCCTAGAAATGACTTAGAGTGCTGTAAGTCTGCAGTGCAGATGGGTCCTCTGTGCTGTTTCCAAGACAATATGAAAACCATGTTTTCTCCTCCTCACTCCTCTACCTCTGGTAAGGAGAAAAAAAATTGATTCCATGCAGCAGGAAACACTGGTTGCTAACATGACAGGGACAGTGTCTATCTGAAGTGTGCATGGTCTTTAAATTTTAAAAATCACATGACTTTTGGTAACTATCATCTATCCTTGTCTAAAACAGTTTCTAGCCATACGGTTTTTTGAATGTGATTAAGGGGTTGGCATCTTCCCAGTTGATTTGAATCCTTCCAGCTGTGTGAGGCTAGAAGGGAAAGGATACTTTAATTCTGCTTTAACATCTCTAAATCATTGTTTGCCTTTTTCAAAATTCAGTCGGCTAGCTCAAGCTACTTATGTGAAAGGAAGTCTTATTAATATGTGTATATATTAAGTACCAGGCCATCAGCCTTAGAGAGAAATACTTCCCCCACTACCCCACTTTTTGGTAGTTCAATTCAGTGTCTTAACTATACATAGCTTTGAGAAACAGGTCAGTGCGCTTTCAGTTATGTGAATTTTACTATTGAAAAGAGATTTTGTGTGGTGTTCCCCCTCCCTGCTTTCAAGTTTGGTTTGGAGTACATTGAAATTGGAGTGTGTCTAGTTACAAGGAGAAAGAGGCTTGCTGCTGGTGAGATTAAATGATTCCAAAGTAGTGTGTGGCTGGAATACTATCTAGCAATTCTGGTTTTATGTTGAGAAAGAGCCCAGCACTTGTTCTTTCCACTCCCATGCTCAAAGTCAAAGCTTTCTGGGTAACAACAAATTATAACAAGAATTTATTTTAAAAAGTGGTATAAATACAATAAAAAGCATAACATTAAATACAAAATGTTTAAACAAATTAAAAACCATTGCAGCAATTAAAAACATCCAAAGTGTTCAATTAAAATCTTCTGAGGCAAAATAACATGTTGCTGTGAAACGAAAAATAGACCAAATGACTAAAATCTTATCTGTTTAAATTGAGGATTCACATAAATTCCAATAAATTACAAGATTATCTAATTTTAAATCAGATAGTTACAGTGGGTTTCATGTGTGCATATAATTTGATGGCAGCACTGACAAACCAACAGGCAACTATTTTGACTTCCAAAGGGGTTTCTGTCATACGTAGATAGGGCCCAATAACATGTTCTTTAGGGCTATGCCTAACTATCCTCTATTATCCTTTTCCAATGTGCCCAGTGACTTTGCATTTGACTCTGTGTGCCCTATCCTACCCACCAGTCTCTAGCAGGGTTCTGGTGCCTTTTTTTTAGTAACTGTGTGACAAGGCAGACATACAGTTAGTTCAGTTTTCCCATTGCTGCATTTTCATGCTTGGAAAAAAATGGCTATTGAATTTCTGTGCATCCGTACAGCTGCTATACAAAGAAGCTAGTGGAGAAGGTGGCAGCTGTGGATACAGCCCATGCTTGATGTTATCTTGTAAGAGATGTTGGGATTGCTTTATTTTTCTTCCCTTGCAAAAATGTCTTAATGTGTGCATGTAGTTCATGATTGTCACAGCTCTGTATCACTGCTATAATTGAAATTATAAAAACGGTATTCTGAAAATAAGGATAGGCTGGACATGCACATGGTAGGCATGTCATGAGTGGAGCCACCTGGAGCCGGGGGTCAGACTAGATGGCCCAGGAGGCCTCTTCTGACTTGTTCTGTTTCTGTGTTTCTATAAACCATGTACTGAGCATCTTGCTCAAATTAAGTTCAACATTCAAGGCAGAAAAATAGATACTTTATTTACCATAAATGAAAGGGTCACTGGCCCTTTTTCCACATAATGATTAGCCAGAATTACTGACTTACCTTGGTTTACTGTGAATTAGCTTTATACTGATTTACAAACTTGTTGGCTTCTCTCTTTCACAGGCAGGAAAATAAGCCAGAAATAGAAACCTGGATTTGTTGTTTGCTTATGAGCCGTAGCCTCTTTAGGAACACCAGCTTTGGACGTCATGTAAAACTTTCCATTTCTAGTTTGCTTTATCTGCTTGTGTGAAGGGAGGAACAAAAGAACCATATGCACTAGTAATGCTGATTATTTGTTCACAGTAAACAATCAGTTCTGGCTTATGTGCAAAGTGTCTCCTTTTGGGTAATATATTGAAGAATCTATAACGAGGCTTCTGGTGACTACTGAAGAAATTCAGACGTTGGTCTGATTAGCAACAAACTTTATGGTCCTGGAAATACAGAGGCAAGCCCCCTAATAATGTACTGTCCTGATCCTGAATTTGGAATCTGCTTATACCATGCATTGGTGATCAGAATTATTTTTTGATCACCAGAACTTGGTGTAAGCAAGTTCCAAGCTTAGGATCAGGCCTGTACATCATGTGAGCTGGGACTTGCCCTTGTTATTCCAGTTTGTACTGGTAGCTTTGTTATTTAGTACCAATAGTTTGTTAGCCTCCTCTTCAAAGATAAGTATCATATTTGAGATATTAACTTTACATATACACAGATTTTATGACTGAGGCAGGAAACTGGTTAGTGTTGGTAAGCATGCAATTGCAATGAGAATATTGCATGTTAAGTAGAGGCAAGGGTCAGGGAGATGACAATCCCAGTTCTGTTAGTTTTAAATGGCTCAAAATACAGCAAAACAATAGAAGTCTAATAGGTGGGGGTGTAGTGATATTCCAAAGGACTCACTATAGTATGCATGTGTATAATTAGTAAATATGCATGTGTTAAATAAGCCAGCTGAAAAATCTTAATCATGTGAAAAGTGCCCTTAGGTCATTACATGTGATAGTATATTGGCCGTAGTTTTTCTTGGTCTCAAAAACTGCTCTAGAATTGTGTTGTCTTTTTCATTTCTAATAGTATTTTCAGGGCTGGGATGCATTTGACCAAGTCTCACATTATTATGAATATTTCTAACCTGTAATCTCTCCCAGCACGTCTTACCCATTCTATAAAGGATGCCAAAGGATTAGTAAAAACAAGCATCTGTCTTCTGAATCACCCTACAGTAGGTACTAAACTAGTCCAAGGTAAAATGCTGTTGAATAATTTCTTCTATGAACCTAGTTAGTTTTTTTATGAAGCTGTTCACCTTTTTGTCATGTGAACAGTATTCACAAGAAGGACTGTATAGGGAAGGGACATGTTTGAGTTCAGTGTAAGTCATGTAGATAAATGTTCTCTATGCATACCATGCTTCAGTGACCTGCATCAGAGAAGACACAGGATCATTTAATATTCCATGTTGATAATTTCAAGCATTATTTAGAAGAGAATTGGCTTTATGTTCTCTAAAAATAGTTACTGGCAATGTAGTGGGGGAAATGAGATGCTGTGGATAGGGGAATGCAAGCCACAACTTGGGACAGAGTACATCGTAGAACTATGGTTACTCCAGTGACATTGCCTTGACAGATGTTTTTTTTTTATCATAGCAAAGATAAAAAAGCCACAGAAGGCTTAAAGATATATAAGGCCAGTACCACCATGGTTATGCAGAGTTGACTTTGTACGATTGACTATAGCCTTGTTTTGATATTCCTTGAGATATCCATGCATATTCAACCAAAATGGATCATAAGAGAGGTAAGATGCCTCCATGATCATTGGCTTGGTGCTGATAGGCTGCCAGTTGCACAGGAAAGTACAATGTTCCTTTAAGAAGTAAGAGTAGGTGTGACCTTTTAAAGAAATGTTGAAAGGTATGCCAGGTTTTTCCTTTTAACAGTAAGGAACTTCATTGGGAAAGGGAGCCCTTTCCCTTTTTGCAATACCTGTGGCAAAAGGCATTGTAAAACATAAAGTCTTTTCCCCCCTCTCTGAACCAAAAAGCCCCACAAACCAAGCATGGTCTGAAATGGGGACTGCCAAGCAGTATTTGGAGAGGACCCAAGCAATGGGGAAATACGTATTTTTGAACCCATAGGGTTGCTGGTTTGCTTGGTATAGATTGGACACTGTCCTGATGAGAAGCTTTAAAGCCAATATAATTAGTGAGACAAAAGAAATTGAAACAGGGTATTAAAGAGGAGGGGAATGTAGTGTTGACACCAAAGGTTTTTAATGGATCAAAATGCAGATGTTATATTTGCCAAAGCACTTCTGAATTGTCCTGTGACAAAATGTACCAGTTTACAGAAGAATGGGACTGCAGAATCACACTAGTAATGACATACTTCCAAACTAATATTAACAGTCACACTGATGGTTGCAATTGTCTGCAATGTAGATGGTGTAGGCTACATATACATGTCTGTGTTTGCTTGGCGTGTTGCAGATTTGCACCAGGAAAAACCCAACCTAAATGCACAGAAATGAGTACCAAGACTATAGTCCTATGCACAGTTACCAGGAAGTAAGTCCCATTGAAAACAGCGGTGCTTCCTTCTGAGTTGGTATGCATAGGCTTGCACTGTAAATACTTGCTTCTCTGGCGTTTAGGAATAACATTGGTAAGGTGAAGGTGTAGCAATATCAGACTGCAGGCTACTCATATACATATTTACCACAACTGAGCTTTCAGCTGTTTTTCAGATTGACCTGCACAGTGGGCTCACCATTTTGGGCAAGGAAGACATAATCCTTCTTAGAATTTGATACTATTCTAAACTCCTTTTGAACGCAACATTTTTCAGATATCAGCAATAAGTTGCTCGTTATCCCTTTGGCTTTGGACAAGTTGGTCAAATGCAGCATTGTGGTTCTCTTCCATTTATATGTGCGTGTATATAACAAATATTTTTAATGCATCTTTTCAGAGTTCCCCCTTTTCCTTGACAAATTGCACTTTAATATTTTATTAGAAATAGGGAGCTTAGTCAGGCTCTTGGGTGGGATGTAAGCAATACAGCAGTTTTTTCTTAATAACTGTTGTATTCTTTTACTGGTGACCCCTTTTTATGAAAGGAGGTTGGGAAAATACCATGAAATCAAAGATTTAATAAATCAGTACAGGGCATTATAATTGTCTAATGAAGTCTGAAGGCTTATTCAGTGCCAAGTCTGTTTCCTGTTGAAGGGGGTGGAGCTGTGTTCGTCCTCATTTGCACTTGATCTTTCAAGATCCCAGTCTGAATTAATTGCTTAATTCTATATTGTTTTCTTCAGGGTTGGAAAGGGGCAGAGTAGTTGTGATGGGGGAGAGAGAGACCTGAGGTGGTATTCTCTTTTAATTTTTCTCAATGTGTTGTGGGGCTTTTCATTAGTTCTCTTTATTGGCATGATATCTGAGTTGGTATCTTCTTGACACAGTGCCCAAGTTATCTTTGCACACAAAAGCTTCCTTTGCACAGAATGAGCTTCTTTGGTTATTTTGTAAAGACTAACTGAATGTATTTGGGGAGGGTGGGGCTGAGGGAACAAATTCCAAGCAAAATTAAAAGTAAATAAATGGAAGTTTTAATGCCTTTTTTGTGAATGAGTGAGTTTTTGCTGCAAACAGAGTGTAATAGAAATGAGAAGGCCAGAGCAAGTTTTAATTGATGCAATGAGCGGCTTTATTTTTGTATTGATAATGGTTAAAAGACTGTACAACATCTATTTATTTAGATGATTTATGTGGTAAATGTTGCAAACAAGATTATAATAACATTAAATGAGAACTGACATTTAGCTAATGTCTTGTTTCTGTGTATTCTTTTTGATTCTTATTGTCTAAAACTGGTTTCTCTTAGGTCTGCTTTCTCGAAGCATCTATAATGTACTATATGATGTTATTCACCCCAACCTCACAATCCCATTACTTTGTGCAGCTATTATGTCTGTTCTTCAATTGATTGATTGACTGACTGATCAATCAATCAATTTCTGGTAAGAAACAAGATGGGAGGAATGGTGCAAAAAACGTGGTGTAGTGGTTAAGAGCATGGGACTGGGACTCAGAGGATCCGGGTTCTAGTCCCCGCTCAGCCATGGAGCCAACTGGGTGGCTTTGGGCCAGTCACAGACTCTCAGCCCAACCTACCTCACAGGGTTGTTGTTGTGGGGATAAGATGGAGGAGGAGGAGGATGTAAGCTGCCTTGAGCCCTTCGTAGGAAAAAGGCAGGATATAAATTGAAATAAAAAAAAAGTAAAGATAACATCTGGAATCCCACAAAATTCCATGAACAAGGAAGTGCAATTGCACAATAAACATTTTCCATGGAAATATCCGTAGTGTGAGGAGGGTATTAGATTTGGATTTGAGGAATCCTAACCGTGACACTAACATGCTTTACAGATGGCTAGTGGATGGAAGATACAGAGAGAAGATAGTATGCCAGCTTCTGAAGACAGTCCAGCGGAAGGATCAGTTGAAATCAGATAAATAAATACTGTCTTCTTGTTTTAAGATGCTGCTAGCAGAGATGTGGCAATTGCAAATAATAGTAGGCAGTTTCTTGGGGTTTAGGAGGAAGGTTTTGACAGCTGAGAATTTGTGTGAGCCTTTTTAGCATGCTGGGATAAGTACATCAAACCATGTCTGGAGCAAACCAAACCAGAGTGGGCTACATCAACAGCAGTCTGGATGCTAAAGACCAAGTGTCCACCTCTACAATCCTGAGCTGTTGTTGCTACCATGGGGAGAAGATGCTTAGCACTGTTTCTGTACACCAGCGGTGATGAACTCATTTTCTTAATGTTGGACTGCAACCCCTTCCTCTTCTACCATTGCCCATGCCAGTGATCATTGATGAGTATTCCAGTCCCTACAACCTCTGGGAGGCCAGTCTGTTTTACAAACTGACTGGGTCTTGGTAAGTTTCAACTGCTTTTAATTTCTAGCCTTCACAAGCTGAGTTGAAGCCAGATCCTCAGGGAACAGCATCTAAGCTGAAAGAGATTTCAGTATCTGACTACATGTGACCTTGTCAAATGATAGTTTCGATAAAGAGAACTGAAGAAAAAGCCAGCTTGCAACAATCAAGACAAATATTTAAAAGTCTGAGTGTATCATGGATTTGGATGTGGGGAGGGATACAGGGACCAAGTTTGCTTAATCTACAGCTGAAATATGCTTCCCCATATCTGCTTATTCATTCTGTACCTGCCCTATGGAACATCAGAGAACTTGCTTTCCCTGTCTTCTGCAGGACAGGCCTGCAGATGTTTTGATATTTAATCTCTTCTCCAGGCTAGAAATACCCAGTTCCTTGAACTGCACCTGATAGGATATCTCACTACCTGGTTAGCCTTTGCTGGACACACTCAAGTTTGGTAATGTCCTCTTTATGCAGTGTCCAAAACTGCACAAAAAATCTGGATATATCCACTGCTGACATCTCTCAGCCTCTTTCCCTACTCCTTAAAATAAAGTGCAGCATTCTGCTTCTGGCAGTGGCTAGTTTCCGAACTTCATGGAAGAGAGCATGATGGAGATATCTTTCTATTTCTCACCAACGGATATTCTGAAATGTGCTGATTCTAAGTCAACTATCATGGCTAATCAGCCTATCCTTTTGAGTGTCCACCTAAGCTAGTGTCCAATCAATCACAGTATCTTTTGGCAATGAATGCCATTTAGCGCAAATGTATTTAAAGGTTCTGTATTTCCCCAGCTCCACGGTCAGGAATCTAAGGCTGCTTGTACACTTAAAGCAGTATCAGTGGCTGGAGATGATATGCAAGCCAGCCACTGTGGGAGGGTGGTGGGCAATGGGTGTGTGGAAAAAAGAAAATGAGAAGTTCCATAGTTATGAAATTAGAGTGAGCGTGTTTTTGTTCTTTGGCTATCTAACTAGTGCATTGGTGATTTTTAAATTATTTTGTTAGTAATTACCAACTTATTGGTAAATGGAATGCATTTTACTCATCTCTCCTATACCTTTTGCTATATATCTCACCCTACACAAGCCAGGCATTCTAATAATGAAGTTATTATGAAGTCCCTTACTAATGTTCTCTGGAATATATACAACCAGAAAACTTCAAACAGCCCTATATTTGTTACTGCACTTGTACAGATATCAAATTTCAAGCTTGAGCACTATGAAAATGTTTCACCAGATTGTTTAATAATCCTGTATTTTCCCCTCTTTTCTCTAAAAACAACACACTTGCTGCTTGGCAGCTTCACCTTGGCCAAAAGCAATCCTCAGTAGAACTAGATATGGCTGCAAGTGAAACCCTACTCATGTGTAATTATAGTTGGTGCTGCCTTAGCATTACATGCTTTCTCAAGATCAGGACAATTTGGATGGCTCATTTTTCTGACTGGGAATATGCACAATTATATTTCTAACTATGGTTAAGCCCTCTGTTCTGATGATTGAACTCTAATTTATGGCTATGGTGCCATAGCTAAATCTATTCACCTATTTGTTTTGGTTTTTTCCTAGATAGGTCAATATTCTTTTTACACCAACCACTTCTTCATACCTCATTCCTATAGTATCAGATTAGAAATAGTGTACACATTGCATATGTACATGCATGTGCACTCATATATGGTAATAACCTGGACCTGAGCAAATGTGATCAAGTACACTACCAGCAAAAGGGATAAGGAGACATTCTTCTGAGTTGTGAAATATGGGGTACATCTATTTATTTTGATTTATTCCATTTATATCTCACCTTTTCCTCTTGGTAAGAACCCAAGGTAGCTCACATAATCCTCCTCCTTTCCACTTTATCCTCACAAACAGCCCGTGAGGTAGCTTGGGCTGAAGAGAGCATCATGACTGAGTGAGAACTGAGACCTGGGCCTTGTGGGTCCCAGTCCAACATAAGGGAAAGTTGTGTCATTTGTATGCAGAGCTCTTTTCAATCGAACAAAATAGTGTCCCATTTTTTTTGAACTGTGGGTGGTAGGTGGCAGACCAAACATGTTTCACAACATTTCATGTTATGAAGG
Source organism: Varanus komodoensis (assembly GCF_004798865.1). NCBI lineage: Eukaryota > Metazoa > Chordata > Lepidosauria > Squamata > Varanidae > Varanus > Varanus komodoensis. The sequence continues at coordinate 27,091 of NW_025335922.1, forward strand.
ATTGGAAGTTCTCTAAAGTGAATTGTGGCCTTATTACAGAACCTAGTTCTGCCTCTTCCTTCCATTTATTCCCACTTCACCCCATACAGAAGTTTTAAAGCAGGGATTGGGAACATACAGTTTTCCAGATGTTTCTGGACTCCAATTCCCATCAGCCTAGTCAATATAGCTAATGCCTAGGGGTGATGAGAACTCTAGTCCAACAGTATTCAAGAGGTCATGGGTTCTTCGTCAGAGGGGGAAAAGGGGTCCATAGAGAGCAAGCCTTTAACCAGACTAATTCAAAACAGAGGACAAGCATATTTCTTGAGTGAAATATCAGGCTACTTCAATTCCTTGACTATGCCCTAAGGATAATTTCTCTCTTTCTTTCATTTAGCATGAAAGTATACCACTTAAATGAGTGAAAATCCCCCTGAACTCAGTGGTGCATAACTCTGAGTAGACCACAGTCTTGCACTCCTTTTAGAACATCCTTGTGAAGCTGAGAGGGTGGTAAGAGTGATAAAGATACTCACATTTTAAAAAGAGATACATGTTACCCCTGATCCCTGCTCTGTTTGCAAGGTCATAACAAACTTGAATTTTTTGGTGATGCCAGCTTGCCAGCAAGTGTAGCAAAAAGTGGGTAGGTACTGTGGTTCTATAACAAATATTCAAAGCGTTGTAGGAGATACAATGAGAGGTTTTAAAAATAGGATTCAAACAGAATTTATTTTTGGCTTTGGGGAAACTATTAGCACAAGTAGATGTACACACTTTGATACTTCTCTGTTCAAACACTCTATAGTATTTGAAATAGCGTTGTTGCCAAATTTGCAAATAATTGGAATTAATATTCATTTATTTTTTCCTGATTTTTATGAATGCATGAGTTGTTTATAAAAGTGTGAAATGAAGAAACAATGACAGAATGTGATAGAATAAGTTGTGGAAATTGTGAGTATATAAATAAAAGGCTATTCAAAATTTTTAGCAAAGACACCAATTTGTTTCACTGGAACAAATATTTTAATTCAGCTTGTAGATATGAGAAAACAAAGCAGTTAATGTTCTATCCATTTATCTAATGTGTTTTAAATGCAGTTATTTTAGCAGCTTTCCTGACATCTCCTAGTAACCAGTCCATAACATATGGGATAATGCCATATTGGTCTTACACAGCAAAAAAACAAGGTTATGGGTATACAATGAAAGCACTGCAAATGGCCTCCTAAAGGACCCTAATTATGTGGCTGGCCTCAGCCTTATTGATCAATTCCTTCATCAGTCGTATTCTGCAGTGATTACAAACTTAACTTCCTTGTGTAATTCCCATTTAGGGAATCCACTGATTGTAAACAAAACAATGTAGCAAGCGCTCTCCAGAGTGCTGATTGCTACAGAAGTGTAACAAAGCACCTTTGCAGCTTATCAGAGGATTTAGTTGCTATGCACAATGTAGGAAAAAGCAGGCAACGTCTGTGATAGTAATAAATACCACTGAACTGTAAAGAAGTCCTGTGATTAAAAAGTAGTGGATTCTAAGATGACACAGTACTTTCTGGGCTGCAAATGGGCAAGAAGGCAGTTTATTTAATGGAGTCACTGCCTGCTTTAGAAGGGTTCACACATAGTGAAGTAGTGCACATTTAGTAACTGCAGGACTGGATTACGACAATATAATCTTGTGTAGGACTGTCCTTAAGGCTGGTCCAGCAGCTGGAACTACTGCTGAATGCAGCAGTTTGGATGTTAAGAGCTGTCCCTTTTCAGCATGCAACTCTTTTGCCAAGGGAACCCAATTTACTAACATGCAAGGGGTAAGGTTCTGGTACTAGCACACAAAGTCCTAAACTATTTGGGACCAGGATACCCAAGAAAACCCCTTATTCTCTCTCAACCTGCCCAGACAGTAAGGTTATCAGAGTGTTAGCTCCTGGTGGTTCCACATGGATCTATGGCTTGAATGGAGTCTACCCAAACAAAAGCCTTTGGTGTGATAGCTCACTTTCTTCCTGCCTCCAGAGACCAAGCAGGCACCAACTTTGTTTCTAGCACCGCCTGAAAACACCTTTATTACAGGAGCCTTCCTTGGTTGACCAATTGTTTTTATATTGTTTTGTTGTTGTGTTTTAATCTAGTTATTTATGTAGTTCTCTCTCTTGAATCTGTGCAGATGTGGAGCAGTATATTAATCTTGCAAAAATCAAAATGAAATAATGTGCAGGCAAACACATATTACTGCATATATATGCAATTGCAAGTTGCCCAGTCTGGCATGTCCCTGGCATGTGCATGTGTGATGCATGTGGTCCTCAAAGAGAGGGGGAAGTGGTAGCAGCAGCAACACCTCCATCCAGCTGAGAATTCCCTCTCCAGTTTTGTGCATGTACATATAAAATGGTTGTATGTTATGTAGGCCACAGGGGCTACTAAAATCTCAGATGGTCCCTTCCTTTCATGAACCCACATATAAATGTTAATATTCAAGGAACATTTAGTGATTTAATACTTCACTCTCTCATTCTCAGTGCAAGTGACTGTCACCTCCTGATTCCTGTGACTAAAGCTGAGTTTATGTAGTTCATATATACAAGCTAATTCCTTGATGACTGCAATGTCAAGTGATGAACTGCATGTGTAAATCTGGTATCACAAATCAAATGCTGCTGGAACTTTATTACACTACACATTTCCTCTCAGATGTGATACTTTTACGTATATATTTGATTGGCTTATTCATTGTGAATGAAAGGTCAAGGCCTTGACAAAAGAGCATTAAGGTGTGGTCCAACAGGAAAAAAAAAATCCTACAACTAGGACTTTTCCTGTCTGAACATGCCTAAGATTGTGTTCTTAATGTTCTTCAGTAACTGTGGATGATCTCCTGAATGAGTAATTCATCTTTAAGCATAGGGTCTGAGAAGCAGGTTTACAAATGAGTTTGCAAGAATCAACAGTTTGCAGTTTTGATTGGACAGAGATAGTGAGAAACTGCTGAGAGCTTCTGGGTAGTTAGTTGGAATTAGGCCTGCCAGCATGAGGGATTGGGCTGCAACAGTTGTTCCCTGAGAGACGTGTTGCTTGCTGTTGGAGTGTCTGTTTGCTTCCACTAGGGTGCTCTGTAATATTTGTAAATATTACAGGGATAACAGTAAGTCTCCAGTGCCTTCTCTTCCAGTGAAATGAAGTGTTATATTACTATCTTTGCATATCTCATTACTTGGAAGTAGGGAGCAAACAAAACAACTCTCACAGTTAGCTGCAAGTCATGTAGTTGTATGCTACTAATAAAAGTGTATGGGTGCACCAGATTTTCCTGCTTATTTAATACTAGCAACATAATAGGCCAGTTCTTAAGTGACCCCCCCCACACACACTTGTGTATATATATTGTAGCTTTATTTTGATGCAAACTGTTTTCTGACACTAGAAAAGCAGGAACAAACTTTCCAAGTAAATGTATGTAAGAAAAATATTGTAACCTTTCAGACAGTGTACTGAGAAATTTTTCCTATGGCCATGAAAGGCTCTTAAGACCCAGTTGTTTTTTTGCTGGTGTTCCCAAAATCTGCAGGCTATAGGGTTTTGTGTGTGTGTGTGTAGTCTGTTTTTCTAGTGTTTCATAGTATTTTATTGTATATTTACTGTCTTTGTAGACATATATATTGCCCTCTGTCTTAGGAGAGTTCATTTCTAAAGATGGTCTAAAAACAACAATAACAAATAGTTTCTGCTTTCAGCTTTCTTTTAACAGGTCTGCCCTCCTTACTTTGCCTTATATAGGCTATGCAAAACAAACGCCAAGAAATCTGCATGTGGAAAGGCAAGGGCAAAGAATGTATGTGAAGTGATATTTAACATAGAAAGGGCTGTATTCGAAAAGCAAATTGTAGCAGGAGAGCAAGCCGCTTCAGGCACCATTCTATGTATTTTTAGTCAGAAAAAATGCTTACAAAGCTTGCGCCATAAAGTGTTTATGGCTGCCTTGTTTTAATTATATGTATTTTAGGAGATCTAATAAACTAGCAGATAGCATGATAAATGTTTCTTCAAATACTCCAAGCCTCTTCCTACTGTTTTCAGCGGAACATTTTGCAGGGCTTATGGAGTCACAGCAAAAGCAGCCTTCATGGAATCGTTCAGTAGCAAATCGACAATGTCATTTGATTCCTGGCAAAACTGGCCTGAATGCGGCCAATTTTCCAAGACGTCACGACTCTAAAAAGCGCTCTAAGAATTAAAAGCTTCTAATTGCACGGAATGTTTTTGCTCTTGGTGAGGTGAAAACGTTGTTTGGTTTTTTGCTTTGTTTTAGTTCGCCAAGAAGCGCTCGCCACAAGAAAAAGTCCATCAGGGAAATGAGACAAATGCGAGCATGGCGGGTGGCCGTGGCAGCTGAGAAAATGGAAAGATTCTAGCGGGAAACACTCGGAGGAGGGCCGCCGCGGCTAGTCCACGCTGTACTTTCCCATCCTCGCTCCCCGCACGTCCACCGGCCCCCTCATGCTTCCAAACTTACCCGCGCGGCCTCTTTAAGAGCCTGCGCCTGCGCTGTCTGGCTTTCTTCTCTAGGTCTAAAAACAACGGGTCGCGCAAAGCGGGAGGAGGGGTTTGGGGGGGGGAGAGGGGCTCGCTCGCGTCACGTTCCTTCGTAGAGCGCGCGGTGGCGCGTGCCCGCTTGCCCGCGAGCGCGCGTGCGCGTTCACGGCCTGAAAACCAGCCCCTCGAGCCGCTGTCGCGGGAACGGCAGAGCTGCCCGCCCGCCTCAGCCAGCCAGCCAGCCAGTCAGTCAGTCAGGCAGCCCTGAGGAGGGAGGAAGGGAAGGCGAGGGAGCGGGCGGGATTATTATGGGCTGTGGGTGCCGCCGCCGTCGCCGCCGCTGCTGCTGCTGCTGAGGCTGAGCAAAGATGGAGCTCTCTGCAGTGGGCGAGCGGGTCTTCGCGGCCGAATCCATCATCAAGCGGCGGATCCGAAAGGTGAGCGGCGGGCCAGCAAGGAGGCCTTGGCTGGGGTTGGCTGCCATTGCCACCTCTCTAACCTGCTCCCGTCTCTACCTCTCCCCCTCCCCGTTTTGCCTTTCTTGCTCCCTTCTCTTCCCTCGCCCACCCTCACTCCTCTCCGTCAATTCCCCGTATTTTGCAGGGACGCATCGAATACCTGGTGAAATGGAAAGGCTGGGCCATCAAGTGAGTTCCTTGGCGTCTCTCGTTCTTCGTCTGCATGCATGAAGCCCGTTCCCGCCTCCTGGGCCTCTTGCTGGGCTAATATTATGCGTCCCTTCTCTGGTTGCACAGACACACGGTGGCGTTCTCTCTGTGTCTCCTGCCTTTCCTTCTGACCAACCCCCACCACAGCTCCCCAACATGCACTTAAAATCTGCCCCCCCCCCCGCCTAATACACTTCTTTTGCTTGTGACTATTAACTGTTCCGGTCTGCACACCTCTGCAGGTACAGCACTTGGGAACCTGAAGAGAACATCCTGGATTCCCGTCTGATTGCAGCCTTCGAGCAAAAGTAAGTTGTAAGTTCGATTCTGACAGGAGGGGGGGAGTGAGGAAGTACTGCAGTGTCATTTGCAGCTGTTGAGAAGTTAAAATACCTTTTTTAAATTTAAAAGAAGTTGTTGCCTTCTTTTAAAAGCATTTAATTTCCTCCCTCTCCCTCCACTCAGGGAACGTGAACGTGAGCTGTATGGACCGAAGAAGAGAGGACCGAAGCCTAAAACTTTTCTGCTGAAGGTAACTCATTTTAATAATTTTGTTGTAATCAAACTGTTTTAGGGTACCATGAACCGACAACTTTAAAGTGATTAAACATCCACTTACTTTTCTAAAGCAAAATAAAATTAAAAAGTGGCAATGGTGAATTAGGGAAATGAAGGAATCATAGGCAGTTTGTGATGTATAACCAACGAATGCTTTACATTATTGAAAGAGCATGAGTTTGTTGTCGGTGTCTCTGTTGACTTCATTGTCACTGAATGTACTCTCTAGAGACAGAATTTCAGGTAATACATCTATCTGAAGACCTGTATATTTGTCCAGTGTTGTGGTCAATATGTTTATTACCACTTGACAAATAGACCTTTGTTCATTGAAAATCAAGCACCTTAGCATTGAAAATAATAAAGCTGCTAGTGTTCTAAACTTTGTTGGTTCCTGGACCTGAAAAAGTGGGTTTACCTAGCAAAGCAACAATTGTCATATTCTGTCTGAAAGTTCAAAATTCTCCAAAGATCGATCGTACCACATTTTTAAACAGGTGTGTGAAGGCTTCAGTATTCTAGAACTTGAAGGGAACTTTGAAGATAGAGTATGCAAACTACTAGTATTTAAAATCTTATTGATTTGTGCTCAAAGTATATTGAAGAATAAGAATGTATCTGTGTCCATATGAAATGACTGAGGGAAGAAATGTTGATCTTAAACATAACATCTGAAGATTTATTATACCTTGATTGCCCTCTTACATATCCCCCCCAAAAAAACCATTTTAGACTAAATAGTTCAATGTAATTCTTGTTTGCGACTACTAATATTGCAGCACCAAGAGCAACTGGGGAGGATTCTATCTTAGTTTTGGCTGTTAAAAAAGTGACAGGTGTGTGTACACTCCCCTAGTCTTTCTGGGATACTGCTTGGTGTATGAGAGGCAGAGTGGGATTTGGTTCTTGTTCTCATTAGTGTTACTTTCAGATGTTTTAATATCAGAAGCTGTTGTTCATGTGAATTCTGAAATTCAGAAGTAGGAAAACTCTGATTACCTAATAACTTGATGCTTGGACCTAGAAGCTTAAGGAACATTTCAGCATGCTTCTCAGTGAAAGGTGTAGTGTGTTATTCATTATTTGCAAAGACGCTCATTTCTAAAATTTGACTTGCATGTATGAAGTACCTGATCTGCTAAATCTTGGAAGCTCAGCAGGGCCAGGACTGCTTGAAAAGTGGATGGGTGACTTAAATGTTGTGAACCACCCAGAAAGCTTCAGCTTTGGGTTGTATAGAAATATTAATAATAACAATAATAATGGTGATCTAATTATTGGTTTTACTTGGAAACTAGCTGGATGTTTTCACAAACTCTTGATGGTAATGATTCAGAAATTCCTGGCCTTTGATGTAAAGTAGGAATAGGGACTTTAGTATATCTTGGGGGACCACTTAGTACTTCATGCAGTATTGTTGTGAGCCGTCCCGAGGCTTCGGCGAATGGGGCGGCATAAAAATGTTTTAATAAATAAATAAAATGCAGGGCTTTGGGGATCAGAGCTGTGGTTGCTGAAATAGATTCCTTCAAAACTCCATAAAAGTTGGCTCCAAGTAGTAGTAAAAGTTAATTCATAGTTATGGACCTGTACTCAGGGATGGTAGTACATTCAAATATGCATACAAAATAAAATAGGAAGTAAATCTTTAAACAGTGACCCACATTACTTACAAGTTGAAAACGTTTTCTTAGTAAGTGAAGCTGTGGGCAAACATTATCATACTATGATTGAATCTGGATAAATCTGATTTTGACTAAATGAAATTGCACTGATGGCAGGATTCTGTCCATGGACCATTCCTGTATTAAATAATATTGTACCCCCTACATGCCATGGTTGGATCAGATCACAGTTTTGTAAGATTTCTGTAGGAAAATTGTCTTGCATATTATAGAAAAGAATTCCAAATGAAAGTGTAGAGGTTTAGTACACATGTTTATAGAGATTTTAGAGGAAGATATACTATTTGCAGTCTAAATTAGTTATAGCATGCCATCCCTTACAGATTCTAACCTGAAGAAAATTAGATGCACAGACTGAATAGATTTCTCTGCAGTATGAAAAACTGAGCTGAATCTATGCCAGACTTTCAGCCTGACTTTATTACCATTTCAATTACAATCCAAGAAACATTTGGGTTCCTTGAGAAAGCAGATACATAAATACTTTGGACACATGTATATATATATTTATTCTTTGTCCCCATCTGTTCTCTGGGCACAAAATACAGGGTCACTTTGCTATGTTATGGTGCCGTACTTGTGCATTCCTTCTTTGTACTGAAAAACTCCTTTGCGTATAAAGTATGTGAGTCTGGAACATCATATAAATAATAAATGAGAAGGTGGGTGGATATGAGCCATAAAGCTTTAATCAGGTGGTCAGCAGCAAGCAACAGTTTTTGAACTCGCTTGGGAATTTCCTATTCACAGCTTGCAAGCTCTAGCTTGTGGTCTACAGAAAAATAAGGGGAGTAACTGCATGTCTTGACAAGTGATACTTCCTCCTTCACTTAAAATCAATCTTACTTTTCATCTTCCAAAATTCCATAATTAAATTACAATTTTGGGGTCCTGCTGTAGCAGTTTTATTCACAAGTGGACAGGGAATAATTCTGAGGTGAGAGGACCCCTACTCTGGTACTTTCAAGCTGGTAGAAACCCCAAAAGGGGGGACTTGAGGATTTTAACTTTTTTTTTTCGGAAAAAGCTATGCAGTCCCACTTTATTAACAAGAATAATATCCTTCCCTTATTAATACTGGTGTATTGCAATATCTCCCATTAAGTAGTGGGTTTTCCAGTAAATATTGAATTGGAAATCAGCATTTGGACATTTTCAGTTTGTGTGGGAAACTGTTTTGATACGTCTAGATGTTTTGACCAACAATTCTTGTCATCCTTTAACATTAGTTATGCTGCTTAGAGCTGATGGGAGCTCTAAACCAAAGCATCTGAAGGGCCATGAGCTGCCCATCCTTGTTCAAGAGAGATCACATTTATCATGTTATTTTACTTGCATATAGTAAATAACACTTTAAAAGAATCCCATCTTAATTCTTCGCTTAAAAGGGTATTTGTAAGTGGCATACTTTAATTTTCATCAATCAGCTTATGAAAATTTCTGCAGAATTTAAGTAGTAGAACAATTCTCATGCTTCACATCACTACCATTATGTATTATCACTGTAAACTTGTTCTTGTACTGTAGATAGGAAGTGATGAATATATTAATATTATGTTAACATATACTGCATCTTTTTTGAAACGAACCTTGAAGCAGTTCACAAAAGAATAATAAACCAAAAAGAGTGTGTACAGGCAGACATATTCACAGTGGTATAATCAGGCTGGTTCAAAGATAGTTCATGGCTGGGGGAAAGCCAAAGCAAACAGGTAAGTTTTCAATAAATGCCTAAGATGCTGGAGTTGAGGCCTGACATACCTTGGAAGGAAGATCATTCCACAAGGAAGGTACCACTATCGTCATCAGACAAAAATCCATAGGTCATGGCAGACAATAGGGCCTTCTCTTGAGAATGCAGTTACCTGCTACGGTGGTACAAAGGGAGATGTTGGGGTAACTTTGCCCTGATTTGAATAGGGCTTTGTTTACTAATGCCAGGATGTTAAATCCTGCTTGTGAGCAGACTTATAGCCAGCATAGATCCTTTAATATTAGCATAATATGTGGTGCACAGTGGGACACCACAGTCAATAATATAGTTTTCGCATTCTGCAGCTTCTGAACCAGCTTTATGGGCAGCCCCACATAGAATGTACAACAGTGGCCTAGTCTTGAGTTACCAATGCATGGATCTCAATGGCTAGGGTATCCACATCCAGGAATAAGTGTACTATACTAGCCTAAACTTGCATAGGCAGTCCTGGCTGTCAAGGTCACTTGAGCTCTAGGGACAGCAGTGGATAAGGGTGGAGCTTCTTACTTCAGGGGGAGTACAGCCCCATCCAGAGCTGATAATTTCCCTAATTCCTGGACTGGGAACTACTCACAATGCTTGTAACTTATGAGATTCAGATTCAGCTTACCAGATGCCATCCAGTCCACCACTGCATTCAAACCGTGATTTAAGTTGTGATTTCTCCTGATTCAGATATAAGGGGAAAATAGACTTCAGTATCATCAGAATACTGATAGCGCTCAGTCACTGCTGGGGGATCAACCCAGTCATTAGAAGCTTCATGTAAACAGCATTTGAGCTTCCTGCAGGAAAACTGACGGAGGCTGGCATACAGTCCCCCATAACTGTTTTCAGGAATTCGCCCTGCAGATAGTAGCAGAGCCACCACAGAATCATGCTGGCAGTTCATAGAAGTGATCCAGGAGGATGCCATGATCAGTGGTTTCAAAAGTTCCTGTGAGATAAAGTAATAGTAGCAGCCACTCTCCTTGCGTCCCAAAAAAGAATACCCCAGCGCAACCAAGGTTGAATCTGTTCCAGTCAGGGCAGAACCCATGCTAGAATGAGTCTAGACCAGTGATGGTGAACCTTTTAGAGACCAAGTGCCCAAACTGCAACCCAAAACCCACTTATTTGTCACAAAGTGCCAACACTGCAATAAAACCTGAATACTGAGGTTTTCATTTAGAAAAAGCAACTCACAGCCAGTCCAAGCAACTATATATATAAATCCTTGGCAGCACACTGACTGGCCATGCAAAAGCTCGGACAAGTTGTGGCTAATGAGTTGCAGCTTGTGATGTCATTGCCTGGCACTGCTACTCCTTTATGAGCTTGCGCATGGCCCCTGCGTGCACTGTTATCTGTTGCTCGGCTGCTGGGGCGATGCTGGGACGACAGCTCACGTGCCGACAGAGAGGGCTCTGCTTGCCCGCTGTGGCACGTGTGCCATAGGTTCGCCATCACTGGTGTAGACAATCAGTGCCCTTTAGGAATGTGTATAGCCGATTTTTTTTTTTTTTTTTGGTATTTTGACTGATTTTTTGAGGGGGGGTGATCTGAGTTTGAAAAGCCATTTTTAAAGTTCAGTAAAGAATACATACTCAGACACTCACACCTTTGTGGTACATTGTTTATTTTGGATAAATTTTCTGAAATTGGGTCTCCTGATCACATACATTGGGGCAGTCTACTTACTGAATGAATATCTTTGGAACTTTGTTCTCTGTTATCTTATTTTGTGGGGCTACTTTTAGCATATAGGCCTTTATCAAGTGTGTTGTTAGTAATCTGGGGTTGTAAAATTAAACACTGGAGGAATCAGAGTATTTGGAAATGAGTAGGGTGTTGAGGTGCACAGAAAGTAGGGATCCATAAGACAATATGTTTCTGGTGGGGTTGTCTGTTTTGAGATCTTGTTGCTTGACTGGATAATTGCTCTTTAGCCTAACAGAATGCTATGAAAAATTAGAAACTGGACAGCCATCTGAGTGGGATGGTGTAACTTGGTGTCCTGAAACAGCAGGGGGCTGGACCCAATGGCCTTCATGACCCCTTCCAATTCTTCTATTCTATGATTCTGGGATTAATTTAATTTGTTCTTAAAGTTTTACATGAGAAAGTATTTTCTTCTGTACTTGTAGCTTTAGGAACAAGTAGGTAGGAAGAGTGTGATTTGCTTGCAGTTCTTAATGTGGGCACCAGATGGTGGGAAAAGCTCATTGAGCATAACTGAGCTAAAAAAAAAAATGGTGGTAGATCACCAGTTGCTGTTGCAAGAATTGGATAAAAATATCCTGGCTTCATTGACATAATAAACAATTGGCCTGTTTAATTAGGCAGAATGTAATGTATTCAATATCTACTATAGGTGTTATTCAGTGGGGGTATTCATTTTAAATTAAAAGGAGGATATTTGTATGCTCAAATAAGTAAAACTCAAAAATATAATTTATGACTTATATTTTAATCTACCAATAATATGGATTTAAACTATACTGTCATAGAATAGCGATGTTTGAAGAAGAATTGGAAAATTTATTAACCATTTGAATATTTACAAAAATAGGCATTTCAAGGTGTAACGGTGCAGTTGATCTTCTATTATCCCTGTGTTAGAAAGGACAAGTGGAATATTATGAGAAAAAGTATTTGTGACTTTGTGGGTTAGATTCAAACTTTATTCCTTCAGCAGGGGCAGTGTTTGAGTAGAGTTCTCTCCATAACTCTTCTTCTGCTGGAAGGTGAGGTTTGGGGAGAGACTCTTTCCTGATTTTCTTGTCCTTCAACTTGGTTTCCCCAAGCCTATGGAATAGACTTTTGATAGGGGAAGAGGATTGCACCAGGAAATCAATGAAGATAATCTCTTGATTCTCACAAGGAAAATTCCTGTGCTTGGCAAGAAGCCTCACACAGACTGAAGGAGCTCTTTTTTCTGTGGGATTTGATGCCGCTTCCAACTCATTAGGGCGTATTCACATATATTGCAAACCCATGACAGAAAGGTACCTGTGTAGCCCTGACCTCATGTGCTATCCCTCCTTTCCATGCAGCGAGGAGGAAGAATAAACCAGAACTCAGTTTCACTTTAGCAGAAACTTATCATTATGTCTGAACCAGAGAAACTTTAGTCATATAATAAACAAGCCAACAACAAACCTGAGCTTGTTTTGTTGGCTTGTTTAACAAAGTAGTTTGTTTTAAAATTTCTGATTCATTTATAATGTTAATGGAAAATTAGATAAAGCAAAGCTGAATTCTGGCTTATATAAAACCCAGAAACATGTTGTTAGTTGCAAAGTCGTGTCCGACCCCTCGCGACCCCATGGACAACATTTCTCCAGGCCTTCCTGTCCTCTACCATCCCCCGGAGTCCACCTAAGCTCACTTCAACTGCTTCAGTGACTCCATCTAGCCACCTCATTCTCTGCTGTCCCCTTCTTCTTTTGCCATCTATTGTTTCCAGCATTAGACTCTTCTCCAGTGAGTCCTTCCTTCTCATTAGGTGGCCAAAGTATTTGAGTTTCATCTTCAGGATCTGGCCTTCTAAAGAGCAGTCAGGATTGATCTCCTCTAGGACTGACTGGTTTGATCACCTTGCAGTCCAAAGGACTTGCATGAGTCTCCTCCAGCACCACAATTCAGAGGCCTCAGTTCTTTGGCGCTCAGCCTTCCTTATGGTCCAACTTTCACAGCCATACATTGCAACTGGGAAAACCATAGCCTTGACTATACACACTTTTGTTGGCAGGGTGATGTCTCTGCTTTTTAATATGCTGTCTAGATTTGCCATAGCTTTCCTCCCCAGGAGCAAGAGTCTTTTACGTTCTTGGCTGCAGTCCCCATCTGTGGTGATCTTGGAGCCCAGGAAAATAAAATCTGTCATTACCTCCATTTCTTCCCCATCTATTTGCCAGGAAGCGATAGGACTGGATGCCATGACCTTAGTTTTCTTAATGTTGAGTTTCAAGCCAACTTTTGTGCTCTCCTCCTTCACCCGCATCAAGAGGCTCTTAAGTTCCTCTTCACTTTCTGCCAAGAGAGTGGTCTCATCTGCATATCTTAGGTTGTTGATATTTCTCCCAGCAATCTTAACTCCAACTTGTGCTTCATGTAGCCCCGCCTTTCTCTTGATGTGCTCTGCATGTAAGTTAAATAGGCAGGGCAACAGTATACAGCCTTGCCGAAATCCTTTCTCAATTTTGAACCAATCAGTGGTTCCGTGTCCAATTCTCACTGTTGCTTCTTGACCCGCATATGGGTTTCTCAAGAGACAAATAAGATGGTCTGGTGCTCCCATCTCTTTCAGAACTTGCCACAATTTGTTGTGATCCACACAATCAAAGGCTTTAGCATAGTCAATGAAGCAGAAGTAGATGTTTTTCTGGAACTCCCTAGCTTTCTCCATGATCCAGCGTATGTTGGCAATTTGATCTCTAGTTCCTCTGCCTCTTCGAAATCCTGCCTGTACTTCTGGTAGCTCTCAGTCCACATACTGCTGGAGCCTAGTTTGTAGGATTTTGAGCATCACTTTGCTAGCATGTGAAATGAGTGCAATGGTGCAGTAGTTTGAACATTCTTTGGCATTGCCCCTCTTTGGGATGGGAATGTAAACTGACCTTTTCCAATCCTGTGGCCACTGTTGAGTTTTCCAAATTTGCTGACATATCGAGTGTAGCACTTTTACTGCATCGTCCTTTAGTATTTTGAATAGCCCAGTTGGAATACTGTCACCTCCACTAGCTTTGTTGCTGCTCAGACTTCCTAAGGCCCATTTGACTTCGCACTCCAGGATGTCTGGCTCGAGGTCAGTGACCACCCCATCGTGGTTATTAGGGACGTTAAGCTCTTTCTTGTATAGTTCTTCTGTATAATCTTGCCACCTCTCTTCTTAATCTCTTCTGCCTCTGTTAGGTCCCTGCCATTTTGGTCCTTTATCATGCCCATCTTTGCATAAAATGTTCCCCCTTCATATCTCCAATTTTCTTGAAGAGATCTCTGGTCCTCCCTATTCTATTGTTTTCTTCTGTATCTTTGCACTGTTCATTTAAGAAGGCATTCTTATCTCTTCTAGCTATTCTCTGGAATTCTGCGTTCAGTTGGGTGTATCTTTCTCTTTCTCCCTTGCCTTTCACTTCCCTTCTTTCCTCAGCTATTTGTAAAGCTTCCTCAGACAGCCATTTTGCTTTCTTGCATTTCTTTTTCTTTGGGACAGTTTTAATTGCTACCTCTTGTACAGTGTTGTGAATCTCCGTCCATAGTTCTTCAGGCACTCTGTCTATCAGATCTAATTCCTGAAATCTATTTGTCACCTCTACTGTATATTCATCAGGGATCTGATTTAGGTCATACCTGAGTGGCCTAGTGCTTTTCCCTACTTTCTTCAATTTAAGCCTAAATTTTGCAACGAGAAGCTAATGATCTGAGCCACAGCCAGCTCCTGGTCTTGTTTTTACTGACTGTATAGAGCTTCTCCATCTTTGGCTGCAGAGCACATGGTCAGTCTTATTTCTGTGTTGACCGTCAGGTGATGTCCATGTGTAGAGTCATCTCTTGTGTTGTTGGAAAAGAGTGTTTGCTATGACCATTGTATTCTCTTGACAAAATTCTACCAGCCTGTGCCCTGCTTCATTTTGTACTCCAAGGCCAAACTTGCCTGTTGTTCCAGTTATCTTTTGGCTTCCTACTTTAGCATTCCAATCCCCCATGATGATAAGGACATTATTTTTGGGTGTTAATTCTAGAAGGTGTTGTCACCTAGCCTTCATAGAACTGGTCAACTTCAGCCTCTTCAGCACCAGTGGTTGGGGCATAGACTTGGGCTACTGTGATGTTGAATGGTTTGCCTTGGATTCGAACTGAGATCATTCTGTCATTTTGGAGATTTATTTATTTAAAACATTTCTATGCCGCCCCCATCGCAACAAAGCCTCGGGAGCGGCTCACAAAGAATACATAAAAACATACATAAATAATAATAATATAGCAATTAAAAAAAACATGTAAAAAACCCCGGTGCATTCTCGGCTAAAAGATTGTATCCCAGTACTGCTTTTCCTACTCTTTTATTGACTATGAAGGCTACTCCATGTATTCGGATGGATTCTTGCCCGCAGTAGTATACCTGATGGTCATCTGAATTAAATTCACCCATTCCTGTCCATTTTAGTTCACTGATTCCTAAGATGTCGATGTTCAGTCTTGTCATCTCTTGTTTGACCACATCCAACTTGCCTTGATTCATGGATCTTACCTTCCAAGTTCTTATGGAATATAGATCTTTACAGCATCGGACTCTCCTTTCACCACTAGATACATCTGCAACTGAGTGTCCTTTCAGCTTTGACTCAGTCGCTTCATTCTTTCTGGCGCTACTAGTACTAGGCCTACGCTCTTCCCCAGTAGTATATTGGACGTCTTCCAACCTGAGGGGCTCATCTTCCAGCGTCATATCTTTTTGCCTTTTGGTACTGTCCATGGGGTTTTCATGGCAAAGATACTGGAGTGGGTTGCCATTTCCTTCTCAGTGGATCACATTTTGTCAGAGCTCTCTGCTATGACCTGTCCGTCTTGGGTGGCCCTGCATGGCATAGCTCATAGCTTCATTGAGCTGCGCAGGCCCCTTTGCCACGACAAGGCAGTGATCCCAGAAACATAGACCTTAACAAAATCTTGCAAAAATCCTGGGAGTGGAGTAACTATGCAGCCCATCATATGATTAATGTTTAAAAATAAAAACCAATATTTCCCTCAAAAAACTGTGTAGGCAAATGTCCAAAGTGCATGGGCGGTGGCTCTGAAATAAAGTTTATTGGGGGGGGGGGTAGCAATCTCTCTTACACATAGATAAATCCCAAAAGTAAACTGATTTAGCTAGTTGCATGTTCTTGGATTCCAGGGCATATGTAGAATTCGTTGCAGAGTGAAAAAGAGCATATTGGCCTTGATTTTGGTATTTGGAAGGATTTCAAACTTAGTTCAGTTAAAGTTGGCCCCAAAGTTATCTTGGCCAATCACGCTGTAGCTTCCATTTCTGATGTCAGAAGACTAGTGAGCAAATCAGAAAATTACTTAGTGGTTAGGCTCAGCTATGTAGGAACTCTAAATGTACATCTCAAAAGTCCACAGCTGGTTTGAACCTGTCGACACCTTATATAAAAAACGCTTACTGGTTTTGGGTATGTGTGGGGAAAGAAATTCAAATTGCTCAGTGGCATCTAACTTAACAGACACTCTAAGGGGCACTGTTGAGTTACTTCTGAATATTTCATTTCTTAACTTTATAAATACTGAAGGCAGAGATAGGGGATGGGTATCTGAATTGAAGAGAGATGCAGGTGGCGCAGTGGTTTAAACTGTTATGCTGCTGGACTGGTTGATTGAAAGGGTGACTGTTCGAATCTGCACGACGGGGTGAGCTCCTGTACTCTGTCCCAGCTCCTGCCAACCTAGCAGTTTGAAAGCATACAAATGCAAGTAGATTAATAGGTACCACTTCAGTGGGAAGGTAACAGCATTTTGTGCACTTCAGTGTTTAGTGATGCTGGCCACAGGATCAAGGAAACTGTCTGCGAACAAACGCTGGCTCTCTCGGCTAGGAAACAGATGAGCACCACCCCCAAGAGTCAGACATGACTGGACTTTAATGTCATGGGGAAACCTTTACCTTTTACCTTTAAGGGCCCATAATCTGGCCTTCTGACTGCTAGAATAACTATTTTCAACAAGACTATGCCAAGTTCTCACTGAAAGGCAAACCAGCTGTTAATTTCTGTGATTCTTTTTCCTCCCTACTGTTTTTTTAAAGCAGCCTAAGGGGCTGCAAACAAGAGTGAAAGAGCAACTGAATAAAGTACCTGCCTAATATTCTTCCACTCATAAAGGCAACAGTAGCAAATCAAGCAGCAAGAAAGGAAAAGGTTAAACAGTCTACTCCCCCCCTTTCATTTTTCAATTACTGCTCAAGACAACTTTAACAATATAAAGTAAGTGGAGAGGGGAAGAAGCACGTGCACTTGCATGTCTTGTAATTTGGCTAATCTAGAGTTGTTCTCCCTGATACCAGGTTTTCTGTGGAGAGAGAATTTTCCATATGGAGAGATATTCAGTTACATGAGACCCATGAAATGGTACACTCAAATATAGGTTTAGTACTATGGTGAATATTCAGTATTCAGCCTGAGTGATAAACGCATTACTTCCTACGTTCTATTTAATCTTCTTAGCAATATGAGAGATCAGTTCATACAAGTTGGCTAAAGTCTAATGTTTAAAAAAATGAAGAAAAAACTTGGTATTTGCCCAGAGGGAATGCTTCAAAAATAGACAGATGTAATAACAGAACGATTTCAAAATATATTTAATGCTAATTTTTTTGGATTCCACTGTCATCAGTAGCTATGATGTTAAATGGATACCAAAGAGTAGTATTAGTTTGGAATATGAGGAGAAGAAATTCCTCACAACTTGCTTTTTTAAGAGTAGTATAAAGCTTATGAATTATTATCTAAGTTAAGGCCATATGAAGAGTTCTATATTTGTAGATCCAGAAATGTTCCTTTCTCTCAAGCATGTCAGTGTCCTTTGTTTATTTAATTATAAGTCTGAGAGACTGACAGTGAACTGTGGTAGCTGCTTTTGTCATCCTAAATATTCAAGCCACAAGACTGTCAAGTACAAACTGGGAATTAACAAGCCTTGAAGAACCTATGGCCTTTCTTAGGGTTATGCAAGGGCTCTTTAACCCTCACATAACCTATGGTTCTTGGGTTTGGATGACATGACAAGCCACAGCTTGAATATTCAAACTGGTCACCAATATGTTCTGCAATCCACCATAGCTTAAATAAATAACCCACAGTAGGTTGTTTGATCATGTAACCTGGCCTGATGAATCGGTGGGTTAAAATGTCTTGCACCAGGCATCTCCTTTTTTTAGTAAGAATTTCAATCTGAGGTTCAGAATCTTATTCTGAAGCCTGTTGTAGTTTGTCTTACATATTGCATGTGACATTCTTTTTTCCTATGTTCAGTTAAATTATGTTAGGAAATGTGCATGTTACTGATTGTCAAATGAAATTTGTTTTGTAGCTGACTGTGCTCTAAAAAGCCGTTTCTTGAAGTAAGCGAAGGTAATGCAATGGGCTGGTTTATATTGGTGTGATCTTGGGTTGCAAATACCTTGATTAAATGTTGGTTACTTCTAACTTTCATTCCACTACACTCTGCTAAATGAATGGTCTCAACATTAACTATCTGGCTGCAAGGTTAATGAATGGGCATAACTTAGAATAGCACTTTCCTAAGTTTTTAAAAATGTTTTAAGTAGTCCCAGTATTCTAAGTATAACATAACTTTGAGAGGCTGGGTTTGTACTACATAACAAGTCATGGTGCTGTTTTAAAACCATTATTGGTCTGTTGTATTGTCCAAATCACAACTTAATATTTCAGCCTGTTATATTGGGTCTTTAGACACAACAGACAGAAGTGACATTTATTCTATGGTTTGTTTGGTGTTTTTTTTTTTGGTACCATGATGGCTTGTTACATTACCAGAAATCTGGAAAACACAAAACATTGTGGTGTTTGGGGTATAAAGGCTGGAACCAGAGAACTGCTTGGCAAGAACAGCCCATTACTGTTCTTGCTGAGCAGCTAGCCAGAGAGCATCACTGACAGCTGCCAGAAGCATCCCTGCTCTGCCTGCCTCCTGCCCTAAAAATCTTCTTTGAGGCAGGATTGGTTGACCTGCTGGGTGGTGCTGCAAAAACAAGCGGCACTAGCTGCTTCCCCTACCATCCTCCCGCACACTTGAGTGGAAAGGGTGAGAATTAGCTGGGTGATGGTGCTCATGTCGGGGTAACACTGTTCAGCTGATTCCTCTGCTGCTGCTCCCCATGCACACCTGAGGGGAGCCTCTCACAAGGATGGGAATCAGCTCGGTAGCAATGCCTGGTTAGGGGCAGTGCTGCCCAGCCAATTTTCATCCCTCTCTCTCATGTGTATGGGAGGCTGGGAAATCAGTTTAACAGTGCAACATCCACCTGCGTACTGCTATCCAAGCTGATTTCTGCCCTCTTTTGCCTGAGCATAAATTAGGCAGCCTCTCCTTCTGTTCCAGCAGTTCCCACTGGAGCTGACAGCAAGAGTGCCTGATGTGTATCCTTGTCCTTTCTGCTGTACTTCAGGGCATGAGCCCTGATGGCACAACAGAGACTGCTTTCTAGCCACAGTGAACCAAAGCTGGCTTGTGTTTGTGGCTGTCCAAGAGGGGAGCCTTAGTCTTTCCCACAGTGTCCCCTGGGATACCACTTGGAGGACCGAGAGAAAAGAGACGGGAGGGATGAAGATTATTACCATGAGGTTGATTATCATTCTGGCACATTGAGGTAAAAAACCCACAAACTGGTAACCACAGCAAGTTGCTTGTCATGATGTGAGAACCCAGCAAGAGACTACAAAGGTACTATAGATCCTGACAGGGCTTTCTCTGCTCACAGGCAATATCATTTACAGGCAAGATTAAACTTGAGCAAAACACTCAATTCATTTAGAAACATGCTGAATTTGAATTTCAGGCTTATGCAGAGCTTAGACTCTGCTTCCTCTAAACGTTCTTTGCATAACCATAGTTTATAGCTTAGTATATTCCAATCTAACTCAATTTTTTCCACTTTCCCCCTCCCACTGCAGGCTCGGGCCCAGGCGGAGGCCCTACACATTGGGGATGTACATTTTTCTGTCAAGCCTGGTTCTAGCACATCTTCACCTAAACTTCACTCGAGTGCTGCTGTGCATCGGCTCAAGAAGGACATCCGGCGATGCCACCGTATGTCTCGGCGCCCTTTGCCCCGCCCAGATCCCCAGAATAGTGGAGTAGGTGGGGGCACTGGCATCCGCCCTCCGGTATCTCCCTTTTCAGAGACCGTCCGTATCATCAACCGCAAGGTGAAGCCTCGTGAGCCTAAGCGCAGCCGCATCATTCTCAACCTGAAGGTCATTGATAAAGGTGGAAAAGCTGGTGGGGGAGGAAGCTTGGCACGGCCCAAGATTCCTTCGCGCAACCGTGTAATTGGCAAGAGCAAGAAGTTCAGTGAGAGCATGCTTCGCAATCAGATCCGTCACATGAAATTTGGAGGCTTTCCTCTGTACAACAAGTCATCTACTCCATCTCCATCCTTGGAGGGCAAGACAGAGGCAGGAGGCTCTCAAGGTGCCTCATGTGGCCTCATGGGCTCTGCTGCCTATGATGCCCGCAGTTCCAGCTCCTCTGACTGCCCATCACCAGCTCCACACTCCTCATCTGATCCTGATGATTCTCCACCAAAGCTGCTTCCTGAGACATTAAGTCCTGCCATTCCTGACTGGCGTGAGTCAGAGGTCCTTGATCTGTCAATTCCACCTGAGTCAGCAGCCACCAGCAAACGGTCTCCTTCTAGAGGAGGCAGTGGGGGTCAGATGCCATCATCTCCATCCTCTTCTGATCCAGAGCAGGAGGCTGGTGATTGGCGCCCTGAAATGTCCCCTTGCTCTAACGTGGTGGTCACTGATGTCACCAGCAACCTCCTGACAGTCACCATCAAAGAATTCTGCAATGCAGAGGATTTTGAGAAGGTGGCAGCAGCTGGAGGTGGTGGTGGAGGCAGTAAATGAAAGGCTGAATTCCTCTTTCATTGGGGTTGTGGGAGGGGGATGGGACAGGGAGGCTGTACTGCAAGAACATGCATGGTGTGAATGCCTGTTTTTTCCTTTCCTCCTCATCCATTCTTTCTCTTTTTGCTTGGAAGTTAAAGTGGTGTTAGAGGGGAATAGATGTATTTGAAATTCCCAAATATCACAGCTGCTAGGGTTTACAACGGGATATGTTTCCCCTTTTGTCTTCAAGGATTATGATGCACTGATTTGGAGGTTGGCAAATAAGAACTTGAGTGGATGTTTAAATGAGGGTTTATTTTTTTCCCTCCATTCTCTTTAATGAAAAATGAGATCCTTTGGCCAAATACAAAGATGAGCTTGTACCCCAGGTTTTCAATTTTGTGCAGCTCTATCCATGTCACATTTCTCCTATATCTGTGGCTTGGGTAAGATGGCTCATATTGACCATGCCCTAGGAAGAATAAACATTTATGCAGAAGGGAGGGGCCGCTACCAAAGTTTTAGGTGGATGTGTGTGTCTTAAACTTTCAGTGTGCTCCTTCACATTCTTCCTTTTTGTGTATATTAGAGGTGCTAACTTGGTTCATGTGACCATTTCCAGGGGGGAGGGGGGAGCCATGTTAGTCTGTTGCAGCAAAAGCATTTCAAAGACATACACATTTATTATGGCATATGCTTTGTGGGCTGTAGTGCACTAAAGCAGTTGATTAGGTGTTAAGGTGTCACAGGGGTCTCAGTAATTTTGGGAGCCTTTGTAGTCAGCCTGGGTGTATTCCCCTCGCATCCCCCTCCCATCTGCTTTGAACTATTTCTCTGTCTAGTGTACACTGCATGGTTTTTGGTCAAGCCAGAGCTGCTTCAGACTTATTAAGTCACCAGTTTTGTCCTGTCTTGTCTGCTGCTCTTCCTTCCCTTTCCTTATATCTGAGGCATCTGAGTCCCACTTCTGAAACCTACTAACTGTAAAAAAAAAGAAAAAAAAAGAGAGGAACTCCATGTCTGCCTAGTATGGGAGAGATGGAAATGTTGTGCAGTGGTATGAAACCCACCAATCTTATTTTGATTTGGTAAATATAATTCAATTATCCTTCCAAAAGGTAAAAAGTATTTGCTACTTATGTTTTTCCTCATCTACATTCAAGTGAGATGGGAGAATGTTCCCATCTTCAGTTCCCAGGGTCTCAGTCTGCCTCTACTGTTGCCAACCAAAGGTGCTAAGAACCTATTGTAAATTCTTCTGTGTTTCTTAGCTCTTGGTATGTATGTGTGGCATGCATTTGCAGTGTATGTTTGCCTCTCCTTCCTATCTACCTGTCCACAACACTTTGTTTTTTATGAATTCATTCTGATGAAACCTTAATACCTTGTCTTGAAAGCTAGTAAAAATGTGGCTGCTTTTGCTATCTTCCCACCACTGCCCATAAGCTAATAATAACTATGAACTAATATAATGATGTCCAAGAGTCATTGCAGAGATAAAGTCATTTCTGCAACCTCCTGTTTCATGGTTTTTCTGTCAATTTATGTTCCACAACTTCCCTTCTCCTCCTTATGTGCCTCTGTTTTGTTTCCAGTGGCGCGCACGTGTGTGTAGTGTTGCCTGTCATACTATTGGTAAACTTTGTTACACTGTGGAGAGAAGGGATGTTTTTGAGTTGATGATCTTTTAAGGGCTTGTCTGCATGCAATGCTGTCATTGAAATAACTAAATCCAGTACTTAATGGCATCTCTCTTCCCTGTATTCCTGTGTTAAGCTTTCTACTTCCAAGGGCTTGCTTAGTGTGCTCTTTCATTTTATTTTTGTTTTTTAAGTTGAATTATTTATCATTTCATGTAAGTATTGCAACTATTGTGATTTTTGCTTGATTGACAGGTTTTTAACAAGTGGGGTGCTTTGACCTCTTCAGTATTTTACATTAGGAAAGATTTCCTCTTCTTTCTCTCCTAACCCTTCTGTCTTTGAAAGCTGCTCCACCTTTCTTCATCAGCTTCATCCACTTGGCTACATCTGTGCTTTAGAAGAAACTAGGCACAGGTTTTATTGCCAGATAGAGAATTGAAAGGTGATGCGTAGTGATCCCTTATTAATAAGCTTATATGAGTGTCTATAGATAGGGATGCCTACCAAAAACAAAATGTATACTGTTAAACAATGTGATTGTCTGTGACAGTTTGAGTGTAGTTAATAGTTAAGACATATGATTCAAAATGTTGCTGTCCTTTTTCTTACCATGCAACATCTTTTGTGTCTTTTAAAAACTATTTCAAAACCAGAGAAATTTACACAGGGTGCAAGGTTATGTACTTCTGCACTTCTTCCACTTATATACAAATTCAAGGCTTTCTTCAATTCCACAGGTGCATATTTTGAAACAGCTGTTTGTTGCTTTCATGGGTTCAGTGAAACAGGCTATATCATTGCTTTGCCTCAAAAGAAGTGGGAGGCTTTTTCATGGGAGTTTATTTTAATGGCTGTAGCTTCAAATGTGGGTGGGCTGGGCTGGGCTGGGCTGAGGGTAAAGATGTATAATGGTGGGTAAGCAGGGAGACTTGTATTAAAGAAAAGACTTTAAAGGAGAAAAATAGAATTATTTTATGAAGCTGCAAGAGAGGAATTATTATACTGGATGGGTGCATACTAGTCAATCATGTTTTGAGATTGCTTGGTATGTTTGTGTGGTGTTTTGTTTTGAAATTTGTCTAATATTTGAAGAGGTAGATGGAAAATATAAAGGGAATTTTAATAGGAAATTCTTCAGATATTTTAGCACATGTTCTCTTGGCTGATTTCCTCCATCCCCCTTCCTCAAGTCTCTTGCCACTTTGGCTTCT
Source organism: Varanus komodoensis (assembly GCF_004798865.1). Taxonomy (NCBI): domain Eukaryota; kingdom Metazoa; phylum Chordata; class Lepidosauria; order Squamata; family Varanidae; genus Varanus; species Varanus komodoensis. Next base: position 50,754 of record NW_025335922.1, read on the forward strand.
GTGGGTGTCCATAGAGTAGGTCTTTTGCCTTCCTTACATATTTTGTAAAACTGTTGCCCTTTAGAAGCTGACTTCTAAATGTACCTTTCAAGGGCATCAGGCTGATTGTTTTTGTTCATCCTGTCAGTGTTGTAAAAAGGATAGAGCAGAGCACTAGCAGAGTTCATCCTTAAAAGAGAGATGGTATAGTGAAAATAGTGCAGGATAAGGAAGAAGTGGCTTCACATGGTATGGCAAAGACAATTTCCCATTTGTCCCTCATGACCACTTTAACAAGAGGGTGGGGCACACATTTTGGAGGGATGTTCAGGAGGTGCATTTGGCTAAAAGCACTGGGTATGTGTTGATTGTGTGTCTTCAGACTTGTGGTTTCCTCTACGTATTAGTGTTTCCTAGTATTATACATGATAAATGAACAGGAAAGCATCTTTCCCATAATATGTGAAGCAGCCTCTGTGTGAAAGAGGACTGTCCATCTGCTAGTAGAAGCCTTAGCCTTTTAGGACTCAAATCACAATGCTTGAATTAAAAATGGTTACGCACATAGTAACTCCTGCATTGCCATGGTGACACTACAGGAAATGCATCAAAATGTCTGTAACTTCAGGCATTCAGTGCAATTGTGGCTGATGAGCTGCCATCATTTCTGATCCTTCTTGCCCACCTGTTTGTAGCAGCTAGTGGAATTTGTTGGTAGTTCCTGCCTGGCTCATAGCTGTCATGTGCTGATTCAACTACAGCTGAGATTTCTGTCAAGAAGCACCCTAAAGGGTTTTCCCTGAGGTGAAGGCAAGTTAAGAGCTATTCCCTGGCAGGTTGATATTGAGGAGCCAGTTGAGTAGAGCAGAGCCTGGTGCTGTGCCGATAGTGGCTGCATTTTCTGTATCCTTGTTACCAGGTGACTGTGTCATAATGATCAGGCTACAGATGTGGGCTTGAATAAATTATTCTGCAGTTATGGGATACTTGAGTCTGCATAGCATCAGGAGCCACTCTGATCACAAATAAAAGTCTGCTATTTTGACTGTGAGTTCAGCTGTTTTGCAATTTACAGCCCCAGCCCCTAATTAACTTTGCTGGAAGTTCGTTACTGTGAGGGTTGTATCAGCCTGGCAGCTCATTTGCTCCAAAAGACTTGAACATTTTCCTTTCTCCAGGGGTATTATTACTCTTGAGGGGAAGGATTGGTGTGTGCTGTGCTGAAATGCAAGGTTGGTTCTTTTTGCTTTAGAATTTTCCCATTTGGCCTACACATTCCAAAAGCAAATTGTGCTGATCTTTCCTGTTAAGTGGCAACCATGGCCCCTACCACAGTACAGCCACTAGAGGGTGACAGAGAGCTATCATAATTTAGTGACTTGCGCTATGGCAGGTTTTCTTGAATTTCTATAAATATTTCTGCTTGTGATAGAGGATTAGAGACATTCTGTACACACACTTTGTTCAAAGATGGCATACGAATTGTGTGTGGGGAAACCAGGGGAATAGTCTTTGTCTGTGCCATGTTTGTTGTCCTTCGTTTTTAGAGAAGAGAGTTTGATGAAAGGGGGGAGGGGGAAGAAAAGCCTAGTTTTGCAAAAAAAAAGAAAAGAAAAAAAGAAAAAAAGGAAAAGTTTTTTGTAAAAAAAAGTAATGAGATTTTTACTGACAGAGGAGGATAGAGAATTTAAAACTATTAAATGCAGTGATTGCACAAACTGTAGTGATATTAGCTGGTCCTTAAAGAGAGTATTTTTAGTATTAGTGTGTGATAGGGAGGGTGGTATTCAGATCATTCAAACTGGGTAAGCAAAGAGTGTGAGAAGAGCAGCCATTTCAGAGCAGAGGAAGCAAATCTGTATCTTAGAAAAATGTATTTTTCTTCTCTCTGCTACCCTTAACTTGAGAGGTGAGGGAGAATGCCTGCCTGCCCTCCCTCCCTAGATACAATAGAGCCAGAGTTTAGCCTCATTCTGTCAAAGCTTTGTCAGATGGGTTATATGGCATTTTATTATTAACTTGCTAGTGCAGGTTAAGAGTGTGGACATCATGATAACCTCTGAGGTGAGACCTACTGAATTATATGGAACATGTTGCTGCTTTGTGGCTGTTCAGTAAGATCTAGGATCTCTGACAAGCAAGAAGCATGTGTTAGGCAGCTATGGAGCAAAGAAGCTAGAAAGTGCTTTTATTCATCAACAGGTCAGTTTCAGTGCTTACTTGGATCAGCATTCAAAAAATGCCTTTAACCAAACTCACTCTACATCCTCCACATCCATGTATCAGCCTTTCTAGGTCAGGAGAAAAGATAAGGCTTTTCCAAAGATAGCAAACATTCAATTAAAACTAGTAGTTTGGCCTGCAGTTGTTGCTTTCCTTCTTGCCCCAGAGAGATGCAGGAGAAAGCAGCAAGGGAGACCTTCCAGATTAATGTGTTAGAGGAAGGGTTCTTGTTTTCTTCATGCATGAAAAAGAGCATGTGGCCTGAGACAGCTGGTGTAAATACTGCCCAAAGTTACCTATGTGTGCTGATTAGAAGCAAATAGCTTAATGTTCTTTCTCCTGATTCAAACAAGCTTAACATGAGCAAGTAAGAGTTTGCTTATTACTTGCGCCTATGCCATCTGGGAAATGTCCCCATTTCATTTTGAGATGATGTCTTCAACCTTATCAGGAAATCCCTGTAATCCAGATGTGTTGAATGCTTTGCAAGCTATTTGGGTGCAGCTCAAACAATTTCCTGATGTTTATAGAGTTCAGATTGGAGCAAGGGGGATGAAGGACAGCAGTTGTTAATGGAGCAAGAAAGTACCCTACTCCTCTGTATGCAGTATTCTTTAGTTTCTGTGGAAATAACTTTCTGGAATGCAAAATTGCATCTTTGCTTCCATGTTCTTAATTGTTTACTGCTAGCAGCAAGGCAGAGGTGAAAGGGCAATTCAACATTAGGGAGGAATATTAAATTTATCTCCAAGAAAGCAAAGCCCTTACTAGAGGAATGTTCAGGTTTGGGCAGAGTTTGCTTTTTTATCTGTTTACTATTAGGGGAACTCTTTTTTCTCATCTATTCTTTATTCATTGAACTATGATATCCTCATTCAGTGGTACTTCCAGCCTGTGTTCCTTTGTGTGCCCACCTGTATTTTATAAATGACTGTTGATAGCTATGCTAATATCTACAGGGAGTGGGCAGTATACAAGTACAACAAACCAGATTTGTGATTTTGGGTACAGTTGCTCAAATACTACGCCTCTCATCTCTGAAAAAGAATTTGCATTTCTTGCTCAATAAATTAGACCTCTAGAGACGAAGAAAGGGTGTCCTGTCTGTAATCCTACCTCCATTATAAAATGAGTGTTATCTGAGCTGAATATCCTAGTCAACAAGGACCCATTTTTGGCCTTTTGTGTTTTGCAGAGGATCAGTTGCTTTGCAACATTCTCTGCATTTCACCTCCTATGTGGCTTGTGGCTGTATGAGCAATCAACTCTTTGGGCAGCTGAGATGGAAGAGGAAAGTAAATAGGATAAGTGCCAGATACTGTCTCTGCTGAAGAATTGTTGGGAGGTATCCCTTGAACCTAGCAGGTATAGAATTCCTTTTAGGGCTTTAGTAAGGGACGGTAATAGACCTGGAATGGATTTACTATTAAGTGCTCAAGCCCCTCTGTATGAGCCTTCATGTTGCTATTGTCTGTTCCCTCCCTGCCTCTGGTCCTGAGGCCTTGCACTGTTTTGTCTGGTGCATCCTGTGCTCCAGTGTTGCTTGCTTTGCTGCTTTTTTTCCCTGTCCACTTATGGTGCAAGGGTAGGATCTTACTTTCTTTTTATTATACGTATATGAACTTTGTGTGTATATTTTATATGTATAAATAACTTGCCACTGTGCTTTGTGTTAAACAAAGACAGCATTGGCCAGTAGCAGGACCATAATGCTGAGAATTAGGAAAGCCTGAATGTTGAGATCCACAGGCCACTTAGTTTCTTTTTGGAAATTTCCTGTTCCCCAGCTAAAACAGGGAGGAAGTGGTGGTGATGCAGAGTGGGGAGGCTGCTGTTGTAAAGCTGTTTTCAGGGTTTGGGAGCAGCCTTGACTATATTCTCTCCTAATACGTTCCCAGTAGATATGCTAGTTTTTAACTAGTTCAGGTTTTGAGAACCCACAGAAATCACGCTTGGAGTTGATGTATCCTCCTTCCCCATGTGATTGGTTCTCCAAGTTGATGCAAGAAGAACAGCCCTGACTTACTTTCAGTCTCCTCCCCTACTCTCTGTCCTGACCCACTTCATAGTTCCACCGCTTTTATTGGCATAGAGATGATTGTCCAGATTCCTTCCACGTGGTTAAGTGCATGACCTAAGAACAGCATATGAAGCACCTTATATTTTTCTTGGTCCCTCCAGCCCTGTATTTGCTATTCTTTGGCTTTGAGAGACATATCTTTCCCATCCTTAATAGGAGATGCTAGGGAATGAGTCTGGGCCCTTTTGACCTGTAAAAGATGTGGTTTGTTTTACCACTGAGCTGTGATCCCTTCCCAAAGTAATTTTTCTGCCCTTAACCATGTTCTGAATGATTAGTTGCCTTATCAGTTTCCTTTCTATTTCACTTGAGAGAGTCAACCAAAGGATTTTCCAAGAAACTGAGAAGGGGTAGGTATGAAACTGATGTACATGTATGTATTCAGACATGGCATCATTACAGATTGAAGGACCAGGGCTATATAGATTCTGTAAGGGTAGAATTTTAATATAGGTTTTTGAATTTAGCATAAGACTGTATTCTTTCTCTTTTTGAACATTGGATTCCAACCTTATGGCTGCACTGTTGCTCTTTCAGCTCCCAGTGGCAAACAAAAGTAGAATAAAATATACCAAGTAAGTAAATTATGCAAATGTATTTAACTTGCATAACTTAGGCATACTGCAACTTTTGATGAGGGCAAAGTCTAGATGACCTTTTTGTAGAGTTATTTATATATGAATATTCTTAGAACCACAAAACATGTTCTGTCTTCATTAAAATTTAATTTGTGTCAAGGAAAAGGAACTTCTTAATGAAAGTGATGTGATCTCAGGGCTGCTTCATTACATGAGACCTTACAAAGTTAGGCCAATAGTTATTTGCATGAGGGGTGCAAAACCTCAGGAGTGGGAGTAAAAATCCCACGTGATCACACTCCTTCCCCCAGCTCCATCCTTTTCTTTCCAACCACCAATTGCTTGGTGGTCTTCCATATTTTGTGGAACATTATCCTCTATTAAGAAATGTTGAAATGCCTTTCCTAAGGCTTAGTTACTTGCAGTAAGAGCTTTATGCTTCACTGTGCTGGTATTTTTACCCCATTCCTTTTTCCTTCAGTGTTACCCATAGCTGAAATGTGGCCCCTGAAACTTTCTCCCAGACAGAATTTGGACCTTGGGCTTAAAGGGGTTCTCCATCCTAATCCATATCATATTGCTACCTCCATTGTTGGCTCTTGTTGCATGCTACATGTATAAATAGCACAGAATCTAAAGATTACACTAATTGATTACTCCTTGGGTTGACCGCCCTCATGCCCCACTATAGCAAGAATTTACAGGGACTAGAGAGCTCAGGTTGGTCCCTCTGGTTTGTTAGAATTCTAGGATTTATTTGGTTATGTTGTCTATTCCTTAAATACCAGGTGGGTGGAAAGAAAAATGTATACATTGTCTAAGGCTCCCAAGAGTTCTTTTCTTTACAAGGAAGGGGCACGGCCAAGAAGTGCTTAGACCTTGGTGACTCCCTGTCAATCTAATATATTCCCTAAGGGATGCGCCATATCTGGCATCAACCCAGAAGCAATGCAGATAGCGTTTGAACAGTCATCACATTCTTTGCTTGCAAGAGTGAAAGAAAGCTATAGTGCTGTTTTACTTGCTTAGTAAAATGGTAAAGGCAGCCGAAATGGAGAAAAGAGGAGCATGATATTCTTAACCAGAAAATAGGTATGTGTAGCACTAAATGGATAAGCAGAGCAACAGAATAGAGGACTACAAAGGAGTATAGAGAGTTGGCTACAGATATAAGCTGAAGGTCCTTTCCTCTAATGGAAGGCAGATCCTGTATCCAACCCAAGAAATGAAAGAACTGTCTTGTTTGCAATAGGTAGTAAAAGATATTTTACAGATTAACTTAAATGTAACATTCTGAAAACCCACACTTGTTTTGCAGAGCACTTAAAAATGTTAGAAGCACATGCTTTAAGTAACATTTCAGCACTCATATTGGAGCCTTGAGTATGAAGTATCTTGCAATTTTAAATGGGGTCTCCTCTCATATTTTCTGCTGGACCCCATATTCAGTGTATATCCCAGGCTCTTAGAAAACCAGCTTTTCGTGCTGTTTTCAGCCACAAGAATGATGTGCAGGAATTGACCTGTCATTAAAGAGCATAGCAGGAGTCTTTCGATTGCCATGTCTTGGAAAGAGTTATATGAAGTCAACACTTTTTTTTAACATTCTTGATCATTGGAACACCATGGGGAAACTCCAGTGTTGGAAATACAGTACCCAGTCATGTTGCTGTTGGACTGTTCCATTGAACCAAGCAAATAAGCACCAGTTCTACTGCTGCTTGTAGGTTTCATGTGTGACCAGTGGTAGTTTGTCCTGTAGTGTTCAATAGACACTTCTCTGTGGCAAGGTAGCTATTCTTCTTAAGCTGGCAGTAATGAGGTCATTTTAATTCTGAAGATATCTTTTCTTTGTAAGACCTGAAATGCAAATAATGGGAAAAATCAGTGAGCTGTAAAGGGAGGGTGGCAAAATATGTGAATGTATTGTGGGATGAATGGTACAGAGCCAAGTGGTTATCAGAAAGTAGGAACTTCTTAAGGACATCAAATTTGCTTCATGATAGTTACTGCTGCCACCCTGGCATAAATAATTCCAGCAGTGGTTTTACTGTAATTCTGATGCCTCCCCCGCCCCCCCCAAAAAATATCCAAACCACTTGATATTCTATGTAGTTGTCCTTCTGTCACTTGTCTTGAAGAAGAACCTTTCACTTTCACATAGAAAATTGCAAGATTGTACAGAATTGGTGCTTGCTCCCTTTTTGCATTCAACCTTGCATTTGCCAATGCCAGGCCTCAACCTTGCCAAATCTGATGCTGATTCATGATATGATCACACAGAAGATTAGTGAAGTTGAGACCCTTGTATGATATAAGGGAGTTCTGTGTGATACTAGCACTCACTCTGGCCTTACAGAACTTCAGAATATGAGTGCTTCATTGAAAGCCTGTGCTTTTAACTTTTGCAAAGTTGAGGCTTTATGCTAAATTTGTGAAAGGGTGAGCCGAAGTTGTTGAGTTCTTGCCTCTTGGCATACAAAATAGGCTTTAAAAACCAATTGCTAAATATATATCTGGTAACTTTTTTATTTTGAAAAAATGCATTTAATGAGACAATTGTGCACGAATGAAGTGTTATCTATTATTATTTTTGTCTTATAAGTCTTCATTATTAAATATAGTGTTTGCATTTGCTTGGTTGCTTTTAAAATCCAGTTCTCAGCTGGCTAAACTGTCTAGGGTGGATGTGTGGGAAGCATAGTGGGTTGAGTGATTGAATTGCCCTTCCCACTGGCACTTCCATCAGAAAAGTGGCTTGCTCCAGGTTTTGCAGGGGGTTCTGCTAATTACTCTTGTATTCTTGTACATTTTGTTCTTTCTGCTGCTCTTGAATATTGTATCAATGCCAGAAATGGGGAAGTAAAAAATGAACCCCAATAAATTGTTACATTCCAAATCTTCTCGCATTCACTGTTCATTTCTGTCTTGCCTTCTAACTTGTAGGACTGCTAATGATCAAATAAAATCACTAGTGACAAATGTGGAGTTACTCTACCTTGGAATAGGCTGCATTTCTTGATTTTACTCTGGTTGTTCATTACAGGACTTAAGCTGCAGCATGCCTGTGCACTGATATGCATACACAGTTCTAGCAGATGTGAATACCTTATTCACTTAAATGGCAAGTCCTTTTCCATTTTTTAAAATGGAGAACTGCAACTTTTATCTGCAAGTCTTACTCTTCTCAGAGCAGTACCGGCACCCTGCCATTTGCTGCCAATTTATGCAGTGCCTCACTGTAGAACTAAATTCCAGAAACATCAAGGAATCGTGATGGGCAAAGTGAAAAAAATACAAACACATTTTTCCTTGGAGTGATTTCCTTCCTGTAGCTATTATGAGATGCCACACATTTTTTCATCTGTTCTTGGCAATAGTTCTTAAGTTCCATTTGTGCCATCTGAGAGGCTTGTACTCCAGAACATTTTGTTTGACTGCAAATTCAGATGGTCTGGATCTGTGGAAGTCTAGCTCCTATTTTATATTGGGAGGATCTGACTAGAAGACTGTGGAAGGGCAGCAAGTTTTTTTTAATCATTTATTGCAATCTAACTCTACCTCACAGGACAGTTGTGGCCATCTGTACCACCTTGAATGTCTTGGAGCAAGAATAGGATAAAAATTTATCCAGTATAGTTGCCATCTCCTACAGGTCATCTCCAGGATATTTTAAGAGAAATAATTTAGCATGTCCACCTAATAGAATGCAAGGTTCTGTAAGTAAGAACAACAGGAGAAATTTTTTTTGTGCTTGCATGCTTAGCTAATGTTGCTTCAAGAGAAAATTAAAAAATGAAGAAAATTGGTGTGTTGGTGGGGACTGGTCGTGACAAAATGCTATATATGAATATAAAGTCATTTTAGGAAAAGAGATGTATTAAACAGTTACATACAGTGCCTTTCAAATTGCGACATATAACGGTAACAGGTTCCTAAATAAGGCAAGATAATGTGATTGCACAGTTACTAAACTCTTAGAGGTTCCTTATACTGGGCTCATGTACATCAGTAGAGTCCAATATTCCTATGAGCCTCTGCTATTTTGGGTTCATCACAAACCCTGCTTACTTAGGCTGCTGCGAAATTTAACTTAGGCCTCATGTCTTATGGTAAAAACCTGTTAGATTTTTCATAAGTAAGTCTGGTATACCGCCTGTGTCTGATAGAATATATCATGGAGTTCCTGTCTTGCCAAGATCTCTCATAGTGATATCACTGTTGGTAAGAAAGGAGTTTAGAATTTTTCAGCATTTCTAATCAAGTAGGTGCTAATACCTTTATTACAGAGTAACTGGCTCTGTTCATACGCAACAATAACCCAGGGTTTTAAAAACCCTGGGTGATTGTGAGAAATCCAGCTTGTTGGTGCATGTGTCTTGATTACTCCTGGTAGTCAGACCTGCCAACAGGCCTGTCAAAACAAGCAGGGGACATTCTATCCCTGGCAAGGTTAGCATTATATCTAAACCTGGAATGCTGGCTTGTATCTCCCCTGACAATTCAGGGTTATAACCCCTGGCAAAAGAGCAGGCAGGAGACTGCTTCACTGGCTGTTAATTACAGGCAGCTTTTTGAAAAAAAATCCTGTAATCTTTCATTTGGTTGATTCTCAAAGCTGCTGTTAAACCAGCATGTGCCCCCAATCCACCTTGCTGCTGCTGCTGCCCTTTCTAAAGAAACAGGAAGCTGGAGGAGAGAAATGTAAGCGTAATTTCCAATTAAAAAAGGCTTGAACAGAGAGAACTACACTCTGTGACATGCCAAATGGAGTTTATGAGCTATTAGGTTCTCTTTGGCTCTGTTCAGCAGCTTAGGTAGTTAGTCCTGACAACCTGGCTGTGGTCCAGGGAGGAATAATTGCTCTCTATCCAACCATATTTTCTGCTAGGATTGACTGATGCAATAGTTTTATGCTCAACGGAGGAAAAGATGATTCCTTATAATTGTTACAATCCAATTGCACCAGTTCTTTACATAGCTTGTATTAGCCAGATGCATTGTGTTGTTCTAGAGAATAGCCAGGTTCAGGTGATAACTGAGGGGGGAAAGCCACAGTTGTTTATTTTCCCTGCCTGTGCTGGTTGTGCTCTGCTCAATTTGTCCAATTACCCTCATGGGGTACAAATTGCTGTGCTGTCTGAACCCAGCAAGGGTGGCTTCCAAACCACACCAGAATTCTACAGTATGCCATTGGTTCTGAGGTGATTTGGTAACAACCCTCATTGTGCTCACTGCCAGGTTCAGAGAACACAGAACCTGAATGCCACAAGAGGTATGTATAGTGGAGGGAAAAGAAGCCACCATCACTTCCTTCTCCTTCATGATTCTGAAAATCCAGCTAATGAGTAGGAATAATAGATTTCTACAAAAAAAAAATTACTGACAATATTTCTTTAAAAATACCCCTGGCTTTTCAGTATGGCATCAAAATAAATAAGCAAAACCAGTTCCCTAAGTTGGGAACTGTTTGAACTTAAATGTTACCTCTTTTGCACTAAATTGATGACAGCTGCTATGGCATAAAATCTGTCATATCCAAAACCTGTGCATATATTATTTTTACCTTGTGCATGCCTGGTATTATTTATTCTGTTTTGTTTCTGTATTGCCCAATAATTTAAGCATGCCTGTGCATTGTACAACAGTTCCTAAAACAGGATCATAATACAGTTAATCATAAGATTATTCCAAAGTACAAATTTTAAAGAAAAATGCAACTAAAATGAAATTTTGTACAGAACGAACCTTTTGAAACACATTCCTGAGTGCTCCCTTCAAGTCATGATATGAAGCCTTAAATGCCTTGGGGTGCAGGACTATCTTAATCTTAGCCTGAATGGATGACAGAGGTGGTGCCAGATGGACTTTAGTGGGGGGATTGTTCAACAGTTGGGGGGCCATCACTAAAAAGTTGCATTAAAACAGCTTTTGAAAGTATGCAAACCTTTTGAACTTCTCATTAGCCCAAAGGCAGCTACGTATAGCCAGCTGCAGATATTAGCATTTCTCCTTTAAAAAAATGTTTATGAAAGATTTTGAAACGTGGTATGGGAATATACAGCCTGCTGTATATTCCCTTGAGTCAGGGCATTTGATCCTTGCACCTAAGCACCCTTAATGTGAGAACAGGCAGGCTGATGAAAGAAAGAAACAATACAAATCAAACACTTCAGAAAAAATAAGGCCGTTGCTGAAAGTTAATCTTTGCTCGAAGGGCAGTCCAAGGATCCTTTGTCACCATCCATCTTGCCTACTACCTAGCCTTGCTTGATGATCAAATAATTCAAGAAATTTGGGCCAAATTTTCCTGCTTTTCTTACAACTGGCCTTGCTACTGCAAATGACTGTTCATAGGCTGCCTGATCTAACAGTTCTGACTCACTCCACATTCTGGACCACTGCTGTTTCCTTTGTGAAAACCTTTCCTGTTTTTCTTACTTAGGACATTTATATTCCCGCCCTGCCCCCCCCCTTTTTTTTTGGTCATGGAACTCAAGGTCATGGAACACCAACCAGACAAAGGACTTGTTAATCTCAGTAAGGTGGCTAGCATAATGTGCCCTTAGACTGTGCCCTAGCTATGTCAGACATTTTAAAGAAAACTTCCATAATACTGTGAATGCTGTCAATGTGCAAAATAAGTACAGCCCAAGTGAGAGGTGTAGCCAGCCAACTTACTATAATGTTGGAGATGCAAGGTAGTGGCTAGAATTTGTTAAAGGACTATTGGCTACATTTCTTGGAAACTTGTTTGGTGAAGTGATGATGCCAAGGAACATCCTAGCTAAGCCAGGATAGGAGTAAAATTCAATATTATAGGAGAGACAAGTGTTTTTCTAAGACATTAGCTTGCTTCAAATGCAGCCCTGCGTATTCCATTGGAATCTCCAAAATGATGAGAGATTTTCAGGCTCATGCTGATAGGCATTTAGAAGAGTAGTTGAACTGGAAAGGGACTTTAAGGCCACCAAGTCCAACCCTTCATTCTGCTTCCATGTGTCAGTCACCCTTCTGGCTGCAGGCCACACCTTTCCAGCTTAGCAAAGGTGATATGACACATTAGCTCAATGTATAGCTATGCAGGAAGGATAATTTCCCACAAATGATTATTTTTACACTTGTATGCTGCACAGCCAAAGCTTTCTGTGCAGTTTCCAACAATTATAACTGTACAATGCATCATAGGTTACAGTATAAAAAATTAAATGACAGTATAAAACAAAGATAAAAGCCAAAAGCAAACCTCAGAACAATGCAAAGATTTAAAACGAAGTAGTTTTAAAGCAGAAACCTAAAATATAAAATGTCTGTGGAAATGCTGGCACCAGAGAGAGCACAAGGTAGGCATCATGCAACAAACTCTTGGAAAGCTCATTCCACAGCTGTGATGCTACAACAGAAAAGGCCCTCTTCATAGTAGCCGCCCACTTTGAGTCCTTTGATAGGGGCTCCCAGAGAAGGACCTCTCAAGGTGGTCTTGTGGCCCACATAGTTATGTATAGGGGAGATGATCCTCTGGGTCGCCTGGCCTCAGCCCATGTAGGGCTTTGAATCAGGCCTGGACATGGACTGGCGGTACAGAAGGAAAAGTCCTCACATAGTGTGATCATGTTGACCAGTGCCCTGCTAATGGTCTTGCTGCCCTATTTTGGACCAGCTAAAGTTGCTGGGCCATTTTCAAAGACAGCCTCACTTGTAATGCAGTGCATTAATCTGGACAAGATCTTGCGTGAGCACATAGCTAGACAATGCTATCTTGTCTTCAGATAAAGATGCAGCTGATAGATCAGCCTAAGATGGTAAAAGGTGCTCTGTGTCACAGTTTATGCATGCCTCCCTCTAGTGACAGTCCTGAATCCAAAAGCTCCCCCAGACCTGATCCTTAGCATGAGTGCAGCATCTCCAGAACAGTTTGAATATCACTTAGCTGGGGAGATAACCACCCACTAATAGTTTTGTTTGAATTAAATCTTCATTTATTGGCCCTCATCCATGCCATTGCTATACCCAGACACCCAGAAAAGCCACTGCCTCACCTGGATTTGATGATAAGGAGAGAGAGCATCATGTGTCACATGTATATTGATAGCTTCTCAGCCCACACTTCCAGATAATCTCCCTTAGTAGTTCATGTACATGTTAAATAACATGAAGGACAAAACAGAGCCTTGTGGAACCCCTTAGTGTATCTATCAAGGCACTGAGCAGTAGTTCCCCAGCACCACCTTCTGGAATCAGCCATCCAAGCAGGATTGGAACCACTGAAGTTCAGCACTCTCAGCTGCCAGCCCATACAACCTGTCCAGAAGGATGTAATGATCAGTGATACTGAAAGCTGCTGAAACATCAGAGAAATCAACAGCAACATTCCAAGGACAACCAAGGCCATTTCTATTCCAAAACCGGCCCTGAAGCCTGATTGAAGTGGGTTTAGAAAATCATTTTTATTCAATATGTGTGGAATTGAATGCAACCTCACCCAGAAAGGGATGTGGCAACAGGTCCACCTTAAGCCTTTTTAGGGGTACCTATTAAATAGGCTGGCACAGCTCCATTTCTCAAATAGGAATTTGCAACTGCCTAGATCCAAATGAATATTTCTTCCTTAGTATATGTAACAGTCCATGAAAGGCAAGGGTCAGGTACACAGGTGGTCAATGGGACTTGGTCAAGCCCTGTGGACTTCAACAACTGAAATCCATTCAATGAAAGTGGACGAAATGATGTTCAGGACATTATGATGCACTTTGAAGAACAGCAGAAACCTGTCACAGCATGTGACCAAGGGTTCCACCAGTTCTCTCTCTGGCCCAGATTATTGCTCCTCAACACAAGCACATGAGGTGCGAGGGACCTTATAGGATTAAATTTGATCAATATATTATATACAAGTAGTAAACATAAAGAATCTTATAAAAATGTGAATAAATAAATAGGTTACATTTTCTAAAACATATTCAGTAGAACCCCCATACCTGTGATCTCAGTTACCACAATTTCAGTTAACCCCAGTTGGTCTTAGCCCTCCACATTCACAGAGGTGAGGGATGCAGGACACATGCAAGAGTGGAAAAACTGCAAATATCTTAGTCTTCACACCCACTAGGAAACAAAACACATGAGTGAGCTAGTTAGTACCAAGACAAAGAATGTGGCATCCCCAAACAGAGTTCCTAGAGATATTCACAGAGAGAAAATCCCTACAGATATTTGCAGTTTTTTACTAGGAATATTTGCAGTTTTCCCACTTTTGTGAGGGTTCTTCTAACCCTAAACTCCTGTGAATGTAGAAGGCTGACTGTATGGTACATAGAGTTGGCTACTATCCACAGTTTCAGACATCTTTTGGTAGGGCTTGAAACCTATTCCCCATGGACAGAGGGAATACTGAATATCAAGTATATCAGCATCATAACAAGCATACACCAATGGAATTGCCATTTTGACCAAAAATAATCTTTCTGAGGAGCTATACATACAAGCTACTCTTCTTAATAGATAGCATACTGAGAAAAACTGCTTCCTAAATATTTTAAATTTTTATTGGTGGTCTACAGACTCAGGCAAAATTGCCAATTATACTGGGAGTTGAATAGTTTCTCTGGAGAAAATTTCAATACTGTATTGGATGTAGGTGTCCAGTGGCTAATAATTTAAGAGTAAATATCCAGAAGACTTCCCTTTGTAACAAAAGTCTGTCTGTATCGCTGTATTGTGCTAATGTGTTTTTCCACAGATATCAGTGGGTGCTCCTTAAACATAACTGATATCTAACCTGGGACCCTGAGATAGGGCCTCCTTATGCATGACTCTCAAAGTCAGTGTTACAGCCCACTTCAGTGGATGACAATGTATGGGGATAGGGGACACAATTATTCTGTGCATTCAGCAGAAACAAATATTGGTCTTTCATAAGCGAATATTCATGCTGATGCTTTCTGTGCAGCTTGATCAACACAGGATATATTGAATTTCATAGAGAGGGAGAACTAGTACAGGCCAGTCCTTTGTGAATTAAATATAGCCTGGAAAGGTGTGTGAATAACTATGCTGCCATCTGTTCATCAAAAATGAATCAGAATGGATTTCTTTGTATCCTGGAAAGCACCCTCCAGAATTCTTGCAAAAATTCATCAAAAGCCACATACTGCCAGAATGGAACAGATCCTTGTTTTATGTATTTCCAAAGTGAACATCATTTGAAATAGAACTGCTTTTTTGTCACATAATACTCTACCAAGTTTAAGAAAAAGTAATAATAAACCTCAATAGCCAAAAATGATTTACAGAGCCAAAGACTTTAGTGAAGGATTGTCCAATTCTTATCATGCTGTGTAATGAGAAGACAAACCCACCCTGCCAATGGTGGAACTGAACAAGTATGGCATATAAAACCAAGAAAATTGATCTGTGATGGCAGTAGAAAGCAGGTACCCGGTGAAGAGAGATGCACTCTGTATGTGCTCAGACACTCTTCTCTTGTATAGCACCAGTCCTTCATGACAGCTGTATGTAAAGATATAATTTATGTTGCAAGGAAACCTGACATAGAACCTCTGCAATATTCCTATCAATGAAGGCCAAGCCATCTGCTTTCTGTTCTGAGAGTTCTTTCACTAAATGAACAATATTAAAAAAGTTAAATTGAATGACTGAGGGAATGAAGGAATAAAGCAGAAGGTAAATTTTGCAATGACTGTATTGGTGTCCCTTAGTATGCCACTTTATATTTCTTATGGGAATGAATGACAGCCATTCACCCTTAATTTACTCAGAACTAGCAAGTGCTACCAAATTCAATGCGACTTAGACATTAGTAAATAAGGTGCAATATGGCTGGATGGCAAGTATTTATCCTAAGTGCAACATCCTTCCCCAAGGATGAGGCACCCTCAAGGTGAGTTGTGCAACAGTTGTGAGTTGTGTTGTCTCATCAGCCCCAGCAACAGGACCATTTGCTAGGCAGTCAGGGGAAGATGAATGTTGTAGTACACACATCTGGAGTGTGCCAGCTTGGAGAAAACCGCACCAGCATGTCATGGAAGGCTGGGCAAACTGAAGGGAATATGGGCTAATCTTCATTTTCTTATATACTCCCTTCTCTAATTCTACAAGTGATGGGAAGTCCCTGGGTCTCCACTACAAGGTTTGGGTGAAAGAGCATCAAGGACATATAGTGTCTGTGTAATATATTTTTGCATTTTAGAGATATGCAATCATAGCATGCTGGAAACCAAGAGACAGTCTTTTCCAGTAACAAGCAAGAGAGCTGCTAACTCTGCACCCTAAGATGCTTCACCTTCAGTCAAGTCTCATTTATCAGCCTTCAAATTTAACAGAATGCAGCTCCAAAGCTTCCCTTGGTTTTCTTTCTAGTTTTGAATAATGTCACCTCCTGAAGAAGGCCGTAGGGAGAAAGAGCACCATGTAGTTGATCAGAACCATGGCAGAGCAATGCTACTCTAAACATCTAGAGGCCCTTGGGATCACTGTGATCAGAAAAGAGCTCCCATCTCAGAACTGAAGTTCTGTGTTCAGAGTTGCCTCTCACCCCACAACCAGTGCAAAATGAATCACGCCATGATAGCTGCATCCCTGAGATTATTACAGTGAATTTGGAAAAGGAGGGAAGAGGCATTCCAGGGGGCAGTGAAAGGCAAGAAAATAGGTTCTTCAAGATACAACTACCTTCCTTCCCCGCTTGAAGCACCTCAACTTTAGATAGCAACCATCTAGCAGATTTCATAGTGAGAAGTACATGGAGGTAAACATTATAGGATACTCATAATCCTCCAAGTTCAAAGGCTTTCAGGCATCCCCACCTACAAGACTGTCTGTTTCCAGAAGACTTCTCCATTATGCAGTCTTCCCCAGCTCGCTGCTCTCCAGATGTATTATCCCACAACTCCTGTTTTCCCCAGCCACCCTGAAGGTTTGGTGTGATGAGAGTGGTAGTCCTAACACATCCCAAGAACACTATATTGAGGAAGGCTGTAAATACTTACATCTTGTCCAGGAAATAATATAATTTGGATAGATAATGCACACACTTAGACACACATTAAAGCACCCAACAAGATTTGCTGTTAATTATTTACAAAGGCATTTCTTCAGTCAAGCATTCTGAATTATTGCTGTCAGTTCTCAACAATAATAAACACTTCCCCACTTCACATAAAGCTTTTTTTTCTCATTCAGACCATCAGAGGCAATAATTAACACTAGCAAAACAGAGATACTGGGTTGGATCCAGGCTTAGTCATACTTAGAATGGATTCAGTGGGCTGAATCCAGGATCTGTCCTCCATGAAAGGAAGGGTTCCACCCATGGAAGGCCCCTCTGTCTGATTTTTTGTGTTCCTTTCCATGCAATATTCCATTTTTCAGGGACTCCTGACCTTCTGTTTATCCTTTTCAGGGCTGCTGTGAGAAAGAAGAGTACGGAAGTTTCTTTAGTCAGCTCAGTTGCTCACACCTAGCTCTGCAGCCAACCCATGGAAATCAGTGGGACTTAGGTTAGACACAACTAATTGATTTAAATGCGTCTACTAAGTATAGTTAAGTCTAGATCCAAGCTGATGTTTGCTTCCGATCAAAAGCCATTGTCCTCAAAGTTCAAACCCTCTTTATAGGAAAGCAGACAGTCTCATGTTTCCTTTCACCCGGACCACCAGTCTCCATTTTTCAGTTAATTCTTTAAGATGAATGGATCCACTGACATGGACTGGGCAACCCAAGAATTCATTCTGGTCATCAGTCTCTACGTATTTATGGTATTGTTTTCAGTTCCTGATCTAGACAGATCCTGGAGTGGGGAACAATAAAGAGATAAGACCAATAATAAAAGTGATGCACTGAAAGCAAGATAACATTAAACCTTGGCTGGTCAGCAAGGAAGCCTTTTTAAAAAAAGATCCTGAAAACAAAGATACAGCATTAGATACCTCCTGACCTTCAGAGACAGGGAGTTCTGAAAAAGTTGAGTCACTACACTAAAGGATCTTCTCTTGGTGGACTCCAATCAGGCCATAAGTCCATGTGGAACCACCAGGAGGCTAACCTCTGATGATCTCAGTGGCCAAACAGGATGCTAAGGGACAAGGTGCTCTCTCAAGTATTTTGGTAGCAGGCTGTTGGGGGCTTTGTACCCTAGTACCAGAACCTTCAATCTGGCCAGGTAGTGAATAGGTGATCGCTAGAGTTCCTTCTGCAAAGGAATTGCAAGCTGAAAAGGGGTAGCCCCCGACAACAGCTGAGCTACTGCATTCTGCACTAGCTCCAGCTTCTTGAGCAGCTTTAAGGGCAGCGCCACACAGAGTTCATTGAATCTTGAATTTACTGGTGCCTGTATCACTGTGCTACACAGTAGGGAGGACTGCAAGCTCCATGTCCTGTTCGGTAGTCTTCCATCTCATTCTAGACATCTGTTTCCTTGATGGCAGTTTACCAAGCAGCAGAGCAGGATCTACAGTACAAGAGAGGGCATGCAGATACAATTGAGTCTCTGGCCATCCTCATGCTTCCACAGCAAGAAAAGGCCCTCAGCAGGATCACCACCTCTATCTGTTGAATCTCCAGGAGCATTCAGAAATCCTGTTTCTGCTGGGATGGAGCATCCAAATGAGGTCCCCACTCTTTCAGGAGGGGAAGAATGCTGCAAGTTCAAATCTCACCAGGAAATGGTCTGACCATGACCATGGGATTATTTGGACCCCAGCCCCCCAAATTTTCAGGCTGCTCCTCTCACACCTTGTAGCATCAAGGATATGCCCCTGTTGAGCCAATGACAAGCTGAGACAGCCCAATGGATGTCGTGGAGGCCAAGAAGTCCCAAGCTGGGCCCCAGAGGCAGTCTCAACATGAAAACTGAAGTCACTCAGGACCACTGTCCTGGGTTCCTCCAGCACCCACATCTCTGCTACCTTGGTCAGGGAGAATACCAAGCAGCAGTGTGGGTGGTACACCAGCAGTATCCCCAACTGTCTCTATGGCCTGACACCAAGCAAACTCATCAAGGTCCACTCCAACATGATGTGATTTTCTGGCAACAGAGATGGGAGTTATGTGGATCATGGCACACCCCCTCCTTCCAGCATTGGTGCACCAAGAACCCAGGTAAACAGACCTGGGTCAGGTCAGCTACACCCAATTCAACCACCCAAGTTTCCATAATGAATGCCAGAAGGAGTTGTGGGTAGAGTTGTGTGCTCACCAACAGCACCTTTCTCTTGCTGAGATTTGTTTCTCTTTGCTGTGGTGGCTCCAACTAGTCACCCTTCAGTTGTGCTCTCAGGTCAGCACTGATCGTTGTAGCAACCGGACAAACCAAGCTGTCACTTCCTTACATGATGCCTTTTCTTCAGCTTCATTTAGGAGGATTCCAGGCTGTATGGGCTTAGGCTAAGATCCCTGTTCAAATTTACAGTGAGGTCCTCCAGTTTGTTATTGGGACAGGCTTGTTTCTTCTAAGAATGCAGTTGCTAGGTCCTCCATTCTTATCCAATCTGAAAACATTAAAAGTTTTTCTTTAGGAAAACAAATGCCTCATACTCCTGAATCCTGGTATTAACAACTGATCACTTCTTTCCTTGATCTGATGCAGTTTGGCTCTTCTTACGTTCTTCCATATGCATCTTCATTATGTAAACATGGCACATGGCCTATAACTTAAACAGAAGCATAAGGTTAAATTATGTAAATAAAATGTAAATTTTATAATTACTAAGAAACATTGATTCTAGCAAGCTGTTTTTTAATTTGTAGAGAAGGTTACGTGTGTTATGACTTCCTTTTTTCAGAACATGATCTTCAAAACCTTGTGGCTGCATGCAGCCCTTGACCACTCTCCGTGTCACCTCAAAGCTGGCAAGACTTCACCACTTTCCCCCACATCCCAGCTGATTAGTTGACTATGAAAGAAAGAACACTGCTGTCTCACGTCCAAGATCACTTTTTTACTGCCGCAAGTACAGTAGTGGCAAAGAAACAGCATCTTCTGTAGTGATTGCTGGAGGATGGGAGAGGTGTTGATCTGTGCATGCACACATTTCAACAGGCAGAGAAGGGAGATGGAAGGAATAGTGTGTATATATGAGGATGCACACATGTATGGCTGCAAGACCCCCAGCCAGCTGTGGATGCAGCCCCCAGGAAAGAAAAGGTTGTGTTTCAGATTTCAATATATAAAAAAGAGAGAATAAAAACAAAAGGAAAATACTGGCCATGCATGTTCTCAGGAGCAGAACAAGTGGGCACCAAAGTGTAGGCTGAATGGATTTACACTGCAGAGTAGCACATGGTGAAGGAATCATCTGGTAACTTTATTACATAACCACATCAACAGCCAACTGACAGTGAGTTCAGTCTCTATATTTTTCAGTTTGTACTTTGTGGGCTGTCTTGCTTATTTGGCTTCAGGAAGAAGCAATTGTATCATTATGGCAGAAGAAATTAATGTGAATTCACTCATTCCACATATTTGCTCTTCAGTTCAGTCAGGAAATTGGCTTACAATTAAAAGCTTTTGAGAAGAAGAATATTTCCGGGGAGGATTTCCGGGGAGATGAAAGTCATCACTCAGTCTTTAATGTATAATCAGTAAGGCTGCCCCAAGACTTCACCATCACTATAAACAGATAAAATTAAGAATTAATTCTGTACTTAGAGTAAAAACAATAACAGGGTGTAGGTAAACTGGCCAAAATGAAATTACAGTCATTGGGTGTTGTTCCACCAACAGAATGCTTCTATCAGCAAAAAGGGTGTGCAATTCCAGTTTTTTGTCCCTTACAGTTCTGTTTCTCTGTAATGAACCTTCTGAAGCAGATTTAGAGGGTGTTCCATAAGGGAAATGCTATAGGTGTACAAATAAAATGTATGCCACAAATTAAAAGATGAGAACAAATGCAAAAAGGATCCCAGAGTAGTTGAAAAAACAGTGCGAGCATTACTCAAATTAAGCCCATTAGATAACTGTCACTAGATTGCCATTAACTGCACATTTACCTGGGACTAAACTCCATGGGATTCAATGAGATTTTCTTCTGAGTAAACATGCATAGGTTTGTGCTATGATTTTGGTAAATCAAAATTATATTTTCAACAAGATAAATTATGAAGGCAGATAGTTAAATTGAATTACAGTAACAGGCTTTAAGAAAATCAGAAAGAGAATACTAGCCAGAGAAATCACTGGACCATTCAATAGGTGGCAAAGATATAAATAAAGGATTGAAGAAGAAAAAGAAGGGAAATTGTACAGAAGCTGGAAGAACTCTTTAACTCACTCTTAATTTTCTGCACAAGATGCAGAGAGGCTAATGTCTGAATCATTCTTTCTAATACAGCACCTGAAAAACTGTTTTACATTGAAATAATTCTTGTAAGTGCAAGGTTCCAGTGCCAGCACAGAGAGTGTTCATCCAAGAATTCTATCATGAACATTTTGGGTCTTATAGCAAATATGTTTATTTATTGGTAATTTATTGGCTAATTTACTGGAGAAATGGAAGGTACATTAGCTGGCAGATAGCCACCACCACCACCACCATTTTTTGGGGTAGTTGATGAATCCCAGGAAATCAGAACCTAGTTTCTGCCCTGGTTAAGTAGAAAGCATTGTCAAAATGCTAATTATTGTCAAAATTATTATTGAAATATATGCAGAACAACCTGATGAAATAGAACCATATGAATAATAACAGCTCCCAATGGGTTCGGTATAATTTTTAGTCATTTCAATGGGTCAACTCAAAGAAGGATTACACCTAGATGCATCCTTATCAGACACTCACAGCCAGTTTCCTAATCATCCTTTGCCCGTGAATTTGATGGAAAATAAATCCACAGAGGGTTAAAAGTTTCTTGTTCCCCTTTCAGAAAAAAGGGGCTGTTATCAATGCAGTTGCAGGGCAAATAGTCTTTTCCTTCTCCTTTCCCTCCTTTTCCTTCTGGAAAGGCATCCCATGGCGATAAGAAGAGGAAAACGAAGGCAGCGGTCCTGCCACTTCTTCAAGGAGGCTCGCTCAGTCCTTCTGGCACGGAAAGGGTTACGGCGAAGGAGTCGGAGGGGCCCAGCGGGGAAGAGCTGGTGACGTTCCCGTCCTCTCGCTCCAATCAAGATATAATCAACAGCCCTGCTTCAAGTGGCAGAAAGCAGCGAGGGCTTCTCGCTGGCAGCCCTTCCCAGCTTTCCTTGCCGCTGGCTGGCTCCCCGGGCGCCTTCTGCCCGCCACTGCGCGCCGCTTTCCGCCTTCCCTCCCCTCCCTCCTCGGTCCCCCAGCCCATCCTTGGGCTTTACCATTTCTCCTGGTTCCTGACCCCCTGGAAGCTGCCACCCTGAAGTTTCTGGTGGTGCTCCTGGCCGCAGGGATGCTGGCTTTCCTTGGTGCAATCATTTGCATCATCGCGACCGTCTTCCCTGCGGCCAACAGCGGCAGAGCTCTCCAAGGTGCCGACAATGGCTCCAACGCCGCGGCCGCTGCCCTGCTGCCCGCCGCCGCCGCCCCGGCGGACAAGACGCTGGGCGCTCTCCATGGTGCTGGCGAGAATCCCTACGGGGGGTTCTCGGCAGGCCCCCAGGACTCGCTGCTGGACCTGCTGGCCAGCGCCCGGCCACAGCAGCACCAGCAGCTCTTCAGCCGCTTCCTGTGCACCCCGCTGACGGTGGAGTGCCCATCGGAAGGAAGCCCCCAGGGGGACAGCCCGGGCGCGGCAGCGGCAGCCAGCGAGGAGCTCTTCTTCCTGCAAAGCACGGCTGAGCAGCTCAGGCAGACGGCCCAGCAGCAGAAAGAGCAGATCCTCACGGACCAGGAGACCATCCGGGAGCTGACCACCAAACTGAGCCAGTGCGAGAACGGGCTGGAGCTGAGTTTCCAGGATAGCCCTGCGGTCTGGGGTGACCACAGGCAAGACACCATGGGTGATCTACCCTGGGACTCGCCGGCCATGATCCAAGAACTCGAGGAGGCCGTCAGGGTGCTGAAAGACAGGATCGACAAGATTGAGGTAAAGGAGTCGCCCATCGTCGCCTATCCCTGCCTTTCCCAGTTTATCTTTCCCCCCACTTGCATTCCCTTCCCGCAGCCTTTTACAAGGCTTGCAGGCTCCTTACCTTTCCCCTATGCCACAGTCAGAGGTTACTATTCTACAGCGTCAGGCACTTGCAAGCCTATGAGTAAGCAGTGGCTAGGCAAGACTCACCAGAAGGAAGCCAGAGTTTAGCCAGGTGGCGAAGATAGAAATGAAGCCAGAGTCTGCAACCCACTTCCAACACAACAAGGGGACAGATGGTAACTTCACAGTTAAAAATGAATTAACTTCTGAGTAAATGCTGCAGAGAGGGTGATGGACACATAGTTTTCCATGTTGGCTTCTCTCACCACCTTTCTTCATTCATCCTCCCCCAACCCCAGCTGATCCTACCTGATTACTAGAATATTTTAAGCAAAAAGCAAGTCTATTCCAAAATTGGAACCCCAAAACAAAAACATAAGTTATATTCCCAACAAGGATAGGATATTGGTTTTTGAACACCCTACCCTGTTTTCTTGTGTTCAGGGGCGGGGGTGGCATTTTAGTTCATATAATTTGATATAATTTAATCAGAACTTTGATACATGTTCTGGTAAATCACTTGGCTCTAGCTGGGCAGGAAGTGACTGTCTTGCTTTGGGACTTGGGGATGAAGGATGACCGTGTGCATATGGAGAGAGGAGGAAGAATACACGGCTGGCACGCTGAGTGTAGCTGTGTAAATTCCATTAAACCATCTCCTCTTATTGGATCACAAGGGATAGTTATTATGGACTACATATAGAAATATTTATAGGTGCAGAGGAATGGACAAGTGGATGGAGATTTTGAAAAGCAACAACACCCCATAAAAATAGACATGTGCTTGCTACTTCATTTAGACTACCATCCCACCACCCAAAGCCACATTGTCCCCAGGCAATATAAAATCTTTAGAAAGCATTGCATTTTCAGCTACATTTTAATTAATTCTCAGGAGACAGAGCTTTCTATGCTTCCATTGAAATACTATATATTATGAAAAGATCTAGAGGGCATTTTACATATTATAGCATCTGATAATAGAACAGTATTCTGAAACCAAATTTTGTCTTAACAGGTTCCAATCAAATTCAGTTTTGCTTTGGACTATAATTGCTCCCATCCCCCACATTTCTAGTTTTGGATATGTGTTAATCGGTTGGAAAGTTTTTTCTTTTTTAATTTCCTGTGGTGCAGCATCCTTTACTTTCAGTACTCCCAGTGAGCTACTCAGGGCAATAAAACTAACAAAAGAAGTTTTCAGAGACAGATGCAGTCAGTCATTTTTCTGCAGTAGAACTGTTCCTAAGAGGAGGTCTATTGAAGTAAATGACATGATTTTATTCCATTATACACTTCTAGACTGCACATAATATTACCACCAGCTAATGTCAAGTGATAATTGAATCTGGCTCTAAATAATTTGTCTTTTTGTTTGTGTGCTTGTATTTTATTTTATTTTTTAAAAATAATTTACAGAAAGCTGTCTAGGAAAGCAAGACATTGTTTCACATTTCTGTGCATAGAAGAGATTGGCCCAAGGGTATTTTTCCTGCTTTCTTTCCAATATTAGCACACAGCTTGGAATCCTTGCCCCAGATTTCTTTGCCTTGTCTGATTACTACTGGATGAGAGCGAATCTCACACAAAGAGAAGTAGCTATGGCTGATGTTCCCCTTGAGAGATAGTTTGTATTTTATTATTCTGCATAAAAGAGAGAAGGGGGGGAAAGAAGCTTAGACTCCCATGTTCCTTGGGTAGGTTTTGAATAGCTGATGCTAAGATCAGATTACATGCATACATCTATCAACACTGCAAGTTCCAAGGATTTGAACACCCTTGTGGGACCCATCTCTCAGTGAGTCTTCTAAGTACTTTTGTCACCAACTATTAATATTCCTTATTCTCTTTCTCAGCATTTTCTTGCTTGACAGGGAGAGAGCCAATGAGTATATAAGCAGGGACACCTCCTCCTCCTCTTTCTCACCAGCACCATTGTCGTCTGGGCCAGAGTGAAAGGCAGGTGAACCAGGGCTGGCCAACCCATAAAGCACAGTGAGGTGTCCACATGAGGTGGCAGAGCTGGAGGAGTAGATGGCATTGTGCCACTCCCCATACCAGTTTCCAGCCCAGGGGGCCCACTACCACCTCCTGCGGGTGCTTTAGAAAGTCCCAGAAGCTTCTTTGCCAATGTGGCATTTGCTGGAAAAGGAGTGTAGCTGTCAGGGCTGTTTGGGACAGCAGCTGTGGGACTCAGGATCTACCATGAGATCTTGGTCATGTCCCACAACATTTCATGAGATCTCAGACAGATATTGCAACATTGCCCAAGGAGTCCTGCACTGAGATTGGACCTGATGGATTTACTGGCTCTTTCAACTCTACTTTTTTATGATTCTATGATTCAGTCTTGGCTGTATACCAAGACATCTCACAAGAACTTGGGCATGTTCCAAGATCTTGTGAGAACCCTTGCATGATGGCAAAGGTAAACAGAGGACAGATGGATATGTAGCAGAAGAACAACAGGGAGGGAGTCAGGGAGGATTGGGCAGCAGCAGAAGTTCGGTTTCAGGTGGCAAGAGAACTTGCACCAGGCCTGAGGTGAACAAGCAAGATGCAGTGGTGAAGGGCAGGAGTAGCTCCAGGAGATTCTTGACGGTGGGCCCCTGCTGGGGCATGGGCCCCTGTCAAGTACCCGACCATTCTTTCCATGGATGCCAGCCCTTCTTATGAAACATATTTGCACACATGCACTTCTACATCAAAACATGGCTTTGGAGTTCTTTCCTTCGTCCGGAGCTCAGTGCTGAGCCTAGGAGGAATCTGTGCCTGCTACACTGGAGTTCACAGTCTTCCATTTTAACTGAAGCTATTATACCATAATGTGCAATCCAGTTTCCCATAATAATCACAAAAAAGAGAGATCTGGTGACACAGGTGATACTGTGATTGAACCTTCATGATGAATTCCTGTGAAGATTTGTGAAATCTGTACTGATCATGGGTACTGAGTGCAGACACAGCCTGCCTGTGCATTTACACAATCATCTTCAGAGTCCATTGTCACAATTCCTACATCACCCGAAAGGGTGGCAGATAGCCTCTGGAGGCAGGGCCTTCTTGGTGGGGTGCCCAAATAATAAAGTGCTCTCCCAGGAAAGTCAAAATAGATTCCTTTCCAGGGTCAAAGAATTTTTTTTCTGGTTTTCATAAGCATTTAATTTTTAACTTATGATATATGTGTTTTCCATGTATGTCACTACTGTTTGATTATTGTATTTTTATCTGTTTCTATATATTTCTTTTAACAATTTTTGTAAACCACCTTATATAAGTTTTTATATGAAGGGTGGGGTATAGAAATTCATAAACTAAATAGCCCACCTTATTCCATTATAAGACGACTTGGTTCAATCCAGGCTTCTGGGAGTTCTGTTCCTTCCAAAAATAGGAGAACGCATAATGGATGAAGCAACCCTTGGCAGAGCACATTAAGGGTGTCTCTTTTGTGGATTCCATCAGGCCCAGCTGCAAGCTAAGCTATATGGATAGGGGCATTAAAAATTCAAGTTAGAGAGACTGGCATATTTGTTAATTATTAATAATAATCATGCCTAGGGCTTATCAAAATGTTGAACCTAAGTTTATAAACCTACTTTCTTACTCCCTTCGACTACATTCTTGAAAGAACATTAGTCTTTATGTAGTGAAGTGTAACAATCTATTGAATAGAGATTGCCTTGTGTACGTGGGTTATGTATTTATTTGGGGCAGTGAAGTAATATATGTCCCCAACAGTCACTAAATGGCAGCACTGATTGATCATTTCTTTCATATAGCATTACTCCATCAAAGGGTCTCTTTCTTAACAGTAGAAACAGCCCTTATAGTTCATGAGACTGACTTGCTCTCAAGATATCTGGAAGACAGCTTCAGCTATTGGGTGATATAGAAATTAAATAAATAATAAAATATAAAACGGAAGTTGACATACACCCCCCCCACACACACACACACATGCTGACTGGGTTCAGACAACATGATAATCCACACTCAGGTTTGAGTGTGGGTTGTTGCTGAACCATGGCTTGTTACGAACCTAAGGAAAGCCACGCTGGATCAGACCAAAAGTCCCTCTAGTCCAGCACTCTGTGCACACAGTGGTAAGCCAGCTGCCCACAGGATCTCTTAAGCAGGATGGGTTCCAGACCTCTGCCTGCCCAAGCTCCTCAGCAGTGGTGATGCAGGCATGTCACCTCCAGTAGAGAAGGAGGCACATAGCCAGGGAGGCTAGCAGCAACTGATAGCCTCCCTCCTCATGGATCTGCCCAATCCCGTGGGAAAGCTTACTCACCCCTTTTCTAAGCTGAAGGGTCCTAATTGCTGTAGCCACTCCTCATAAGGGTGCTGCTCCAGCCCCCTGACCATTTTAGTTGCTCTTCTCTGTATGTTTTCCAACCCAGTAATGTCCTTTTTTAGATAAGGCAACCAGAACAGAACACAATATTCCAGGTGTGGAATAAAGATTTGTATAAGGGAAGTCAGATTTTGGCAGTTGTGTTTTCTATTCTGTTCTTAATTATGCCTAGCATAGAATTTGCCTTCTCCACAGCAGCTGACCACTAGGCCAACATTCTCATCAAGCTGTCCACCACTACCCCAAGATCTCTTTCTTGTTCAGTCACTGCTAGCTTGGATCTATTAACATATACTAAGAGTCGGGATTTTTTGACCCAACATGCATGACTCTGCATGTGCTTATATTGAGTTGCATTTGCCATTTTGATGCCCATTCTCCCAGCTTGGAGAAGTCCCTCTGGTGCACCTCACAGTCCCTTTTGAATTTAACTGCCTTAAACATTAGTGTCATCAGCAAACATGGCCACTTCACTACCCACTCCTAATGCCAAATCATTTATGAATGGGTGGAAAAGCACTGGTCAAACTACAGAACTTTGTGAGACAGGGTTCAAAAAGCCAGGGGCAGCCTGTACACATTCACTGTTTTACAGTTTTTACTTTGAGCTGATTCGTGAAGTACTCTGAGGTTCTTTAGCATTTTACAAAGGATAAATTCTGATAGGGTCCCTTAATGAAGAATTCAGAAGAACACCAACTAAATAGTAGATCCATGGGTAGATTTTCTATTAAAACATTTTCTGTGTTGCAGATATATAGAAGCAATATATAATCTAGCCAAACTGCAGTGAGATCCCACTGTGTTTAATAAGGCTTTCTCACTAATCTTTCTTCTTTTATATGCAACATTCTTCACCTTGTTGGCCTTCTGCCTGAAGCTTGCTGGCTAATGAATGCTGAGAGTTGTAGGACTTATTTCTATCTAAACTCAAATAGGATTTCTCCCTAAAAATTTTTATTACTTCTTCCTTTTTAAAGGCTTGCTCCTCTTTTTGTTTTCTGATCTGGGTTCACAGGTGGGAGGAAGTTATTTCCTGACTAATACAATTGTCAGCAAATCAGAACTGTGGAAACCCGCCTTCCCTGGGGCCATTTCTGGATCAGGACATTGTACATATGTCTCAACTGCAATGAATGTATTTCTGCAGTAGGTTCACTGCTGAATTGATTTATGTCTCTACACAGCCTTGCAAAGTTTCCTCCATTAGCCAGAGCTTGATGCCAGGCCCAGGCTGAATCCCTACCTAATATATCTAGTTCCAGGGACTCCTAAGGACAGAGACCACACTTTTGTGTGGATCCCTGAGTCCCATAAAGCATAGGTTAAAAAGAAAGGTCTGAGGATAACAAAGGTTTAGTGGTAACATTGGGTTGGATCCAGGTTTAATCATGCTTAGAGCTGACCCACTGAATTCAGTGGGATTTAAAATTGGTCGTGATAAAATAAATTTATTTAACTGACTTCAGTAGCTCTACTCCAGCACTGTCTGGCTCCAGCCCAGTATTTATCCCCTAAATAAAGACATTGTCCTTTTCTTTCCTGCCTGTTTACTGGAAGGCAGACATATTTTTGGGCATCCCCATTTTCTGCCTTTCCAAGACCACCAGTTTCCATTTCTGCTCAGTTCACTGAACAGGGTCAGGCATGACATAAGAAGTCACTCTGGTCATCAGTCTCTTTAATGGTCCATACTCTGTACTGGTGCATTTGGGTAGTCAAATGTTGCTTTTCCTCTACCCCCAAATTATCCTAAAACTTGGCAGCTAAACTCATAAGGCAGGTATTCCTAATCATTCTTTCAGCTTGCTAGCTGCAGAGAGTTATCAAAACACTGTGTTTCATCAAAGGTAAAGCCCCGGATATTCAGTGAAAAGTGCTCTTTGGTTCAGAATATTGAACCTTTTTCAGTCTGAGAAATGAATTCTGTTTTGAAGATATTCTTGGGATCCACCTTCCTGTGGTGGGTGGGGCTAAAGATAAAAGGGGCAGGGCTAAAAAGACCACCATATTGTAGCTCAAAGCTCTTCTGGCCAGCAACTAAGCCTTATGGGAGACATTTCCCACTTTTGCAATGCTTGTGTATTTGCATGGGAGGACTGCACAGAATTCAGGAAACTTTCAAGCTATTGGTGGTTGAGGACACACCCCCTGCCACGGGGTGGGACTTGTGGAAAGGAAAGGGGTGTGTCTTTCAGAGGAATGTTGGAGGGCGAGACTGGGACTCCAGGAGGGCAGGATTTGGCCCCCAGGTTTGTAATTCTGCATCACTGCTCTTGCAGTTCAGGAACACCTCCCTTGGTTCTTCAAACAACACTACCACACCCACCTCTCTGTGCAAGGGATCTTACTTTCCAGTGGCATGTTGCTCCTCTTCTGCCTGGCCTTCCTTCCCAAAAGGACAATAATCTCTTTTCTGGTGGAGCATGAGCTTAAACTACACCTTACCCACTAATTCCTGTTCTATTTCAGTAGGTTCATTTTAGATAGGCTCGATCCAACTTGATGTTTGATGGTAATGTTGTTTCAATATGTGATTGGTTTGTAATAAATGAATTTGCCTGTTGCTTGGCTTTTATAGGTTATTAAGTTATTCAGAGTCCAAACTAGATTATGCCATTGTATGGAATGGCATGAATATTCCATACTGAACTAAGTGAGACCAACTAACTAGCTCTTGCTTTGTTGTGGCTGTTCCTTCCAGCAATTAGGGAAATATATGTGTGCCTATCCAACATTCACACATTTAAATTGTAGAATTCTCTTCCCTGCTCACCACATTCAACCCTTATATTTTCCAGAAGGAGAGCTTCTTGATCAGTGATAGAATTTCCAAGCAATCTAAATCATAATGTTTTATTGTTTTCATAGCACTCTGGAATGGTTCCCAGACATACTTCTCAGGAACCTTTAACAATCCATTAAGAAAGAACGATATGATTATTTGCAGGAATCTAGAGAACAACCCTTTAAGAGAAATCACTGCTATTATTCCCACTGTTGTCCTTGCAGACATGGGACAGAGATTAGTGGCTTGTTTGTTTATAGCCTAAGCAAGATTTATTTATTTATTTTCAGAGGGGTTTCTATAACACTTTTCACTTTAATAAATTCCCTAATTACAAAAGACAACAACTTGTTAAATTACCATAAAAACAGTCAATAAAACTGTGACTAAACAACAGAATCTTTAACAGCGTGCTTGCAATGCCTCAGGTCAGGAAATGCCTAGGCAAATGAATGTGTCTAAAAGACTGCAGTCCCCATACCTCAGTAACAGAAAACGTTCCTTGAATGCTGATGATCCCAAGTTTGATTCTCAGTAACTCCTGGTAGTGTTGGAAAAACTCCTGAGACCTGAAGCCCTGGAGAATCATTGCTGCTGGTCCATCTTTACAATACTGAGCTAGATGGTCCAGGAGGCTGTCTCAGTGACTGGGTCCAGACAGCACAACAAGCCATGGTGACTTTTTACCACTGTTGCTCTGCCATGTTGCCTGAACCCAGTGGTGGTATTTCACCATGGTAAATCTGGTACTTAAAAATCACAAGAAACAACAGTTGGTTTTCTTCCACCATGGTTTGTCATGTTGTCCAAATCAAGAATTGTGGTTTCCACAGTTCTGGTATGCAGCTACCACAGAGTTCCCTGGGAAGAGCAGTCCCTCTGGGCACTGCTTCAGCCATCTGACTTCTGCTTCTCTGCCTAGTAACAGATGAGCAGACCAATGAGGAAAAGGCAGGCAATGTAGGTAGCGAGTGATGCAGCCTGGGAATAAATCTGACACATGGTGACTGATGGGATATGTGCCAACCACAAGAGGACAGAGTCAGGAGGATGGAAATCTTGATAATGTGGAAACCATTTGATCATCTGTTGGGCAGAACATGGTACCCCTCCCCCCCCCCGCAGACTGTGGTAGCCATGCTTCTCATGTTGTGTGAAGCCAGCCAGTATGAGGGCGTGTCCTATGTTCCTATATAATGGGGAGATGATCCTACATGGTGAATGCCATAGGGACTCTTCCACACCACAGCCAAACAAAGATCAATAGGCCACAGTACAGGGAGTACAGCCTCCCACTAAGGCACCCTAAGACACTGGTCAGCCTCTAGGAGAGAAAGCAGTTTCCCAGATCACTTGGATCTGGGCTATTTAGAGCCTTATAAACCAACTCCATGAATATAGATTGGGAGCTAATCAGCAGCCAGTGCAGAGCTTTCAGCATAGGAGACATTTATGGATAATAGAAAGCTCTACTCAGCAAGCCAGTGGCACCTTCTACACCAAATTCAAGGGCAGCCTGACAGAAAGCACATTGCAATAGTCCAGTCTTGAGGTTACCAGTTCATGGATCACTGCAGCCAAGCTATCTCTGACCAGGAACTGTTCTGACTGCCCTGCCATCTGAAGTTGATAATAGGCTCTCTTTGACACCAAGGCCACTTGAGTTTCCAGTGACAGATAGGAATCTATTTGTCCCTACACAGAACCTCTGCTTGTTTTAGCTACCTAAGGAATCTCTACAGAGATAGGATGCATTTCATAAATTGGAACCTTAAGTTTGGTTCAGAAGCTGCAGTTCAAGAAGAATTTGGCAGCTCACACATCGCTTTTGGTATATAAAGCCTTTAACAACTTGGGGCCAGGTTATCTGAGAAAGCACCCCTGTCCCTTAGCAGCTTCCTTGGTCACTGAGGTCACTGGATGAGCCAACTGTGGTGGCTTTGTATGGACCTGCAGTCCATTTGGAGTTGCCTGGGAGTGCAGCCCTTAGTGTACTGGTTTCCTCTCCAGGGAACTACCTCTTGATGCCAGCCAAGCAGGCTTTACTCTTGAGGCTGAAGACATTTTATTTAAACAAGCCTTTCCCTGACTGACCAGCCATGGTTGTACTGGAACCATTATACAGGTTTTAAGCCTGTATTCTCATTCTTAATTTTCCTTTTATGGTTCACCAC
The DNA here is from genome assembly GCF_004798865.1 of Varanus komodoensis. Taxonomy (NCBI): domain Eukaryota; kingdom Metazoa; phylum Chordata; class Lepidosauria; order Squamata; family Varanidae; genus Varanus; species Varanus komodoensis. Next base: position 83,053 of record NW_025335922.1, read on the forward strand.
TGACATTGATGTACAGCACTATATAAATTGTACAAATACATTATAGGTCCAAGCTGATTCATAAGAGGCCAATAAAAGTTGGCAATAGGCTGTGAGACAGTATTCCCCTTTACTACATCTGGCAAATCCAAATTGGTTGAATTTGCTGGGGGCAGCGGCTGATGGTTTTGCAGATCCTTTAGTACCTGACTTTTTCTTACAAAAATATGTGTGGCAATTATTTGACAATGAAAGAAAGTAAAATAGGCTCACCCTGCAAAAGCACAGCAAAAACGCAGCCCTCTCCCCTCCCCTGCACAGCCCTCTTTTCACTCCAGATGCTGACATTTCACATGATTAATATTACCTGGCATATTTCAATCTTTCTGATGGCTTGGCAGCCAAGAAGCATAAGCAAACCCCCACTCTCCACCCTCGCTTCAGCAGATGGGAAATTATGAGCTCATCCAACAGTCTTTAAATATGCATTGTGAACATTTTCTCCCCCCCCCCCGCCCCAAATATTCTGTTATAAATACCTCCCACCCCACATTACTTTCAAGAAGATAATTGGGTAGAGGGAAAAAAGGCTTCAGGCCATGAGATCTGAAGAATATTAAGTTCCCTGGTAATTACACTGCAGGCTCAGGGAGGGGGAAATACTTGACCTGCATAGTCCTCATCAAGGTGCAAAGAAAAAACAAACCCCCAGACCACATCCCTTTAGCTTTGCTTTGTGAATTCAGCCTCCTAGCATTGCTCAGTTCTTGGGTAACTACATCTGGCTTTGCAAAAGAGCTCAGGAAGGTTGTGTTTGACCCCAGAGGCTTACTAATAGTCCTCCTACTGAGAATACAAAAGATGTTACCAAAGGCGTGCCATTGACTATCACTTTGACCTTTCTTTTCTTACTGAAAATGGGCCAGTTAAGTCTAAGAAAGTTTCTCTCTTTGGAAAATGGGGCAACACACTGCTATGCCCTTTTCTAAGGATGAAGCCATCTGCACAGCACAGGTGATGCTCTGTGTAATGATGTTTCTTGCATGCCTTTTGCTTGCTTACTGTCATAGACAGAGTGTTGTGCATTTCCTTGAAGCACTGAGGAAGCTGGGGACACCAACTGAGAGACAGAGTGCATCTCTAAGTTCCAACTTCAACTCTCCCTGGGGCTAGAAGGAACCCTTGCCTGAACCCATGAGCAGCTGGATGGATTGACTCAGTAGAAGACAATTTTTATGCTTGTTGAAAATATGACCAAAAGACAAGCAGGTTTTTAGCTCTTAAGATCTGAAGACAGAATGAAGTGTATAGATAAGCCTGGTGAAACTGGGAAGAGGAGCTGGTATTGTGGTGGGGCTCAGTTTGCTGCAAGGCTCTTGGGTCTTCCTCATCTCTAACGGTAGATATGTTTATATGGCTGTATTTACATAATGTATAGACACTAGCTTGCCTTAGGGCAGAAACTGGCTTATATTGGTTCTTTGGGCACAAAGGATTCATAGTCCAGATTCAGAACAGTAGAGTTGGAAGCTGTCTATAAGGCCACTGAGTCAAGCCCCCTGCTTCATGCAGGACTCCAAGTTAAAGCATCCCTGATGGATGGCTGCCCAACTGCTTCTTAAATTCCTTCAGTGTGGGAGAGCCCATAGCCTCCTTGGTCAATGCAGTACTGCTCTAACAGTAAGGAAGTTTTTCTGGCTGGCATCTGGCTTCCTGTAACTTGAATCCATTACTGGGTGCCCTCACACTGGCACAATTGAGAAGAAATTCTGCCCCCCCCCCTTTGTGTGACAGCCTTTCAAGTACTTGAAGAGTGCTATCATATCTCCACTCAGTCTTCTCAAGGCTAAATATACCCAGTTCTTTCAATCTCTCCTCATAGGGCTTTGTTGCCAGACCTCATATCATCCTTTTCATTCTCCCCTGAATCATAGACCTAATGGTCATAGACTCTCCACAACAGCCAGTTTGGTGTTTCTGTTGGAATGATGTGCTAAGGCAGCTGTCTCCAGTCTGATGCCTTTCGAACATTTTGATTACAACTTCACCATACCTGACTGGTGGCCATGTTTTCTGGGACTGATAGAAGTTGTACTTCAAAACATCTGGAGGGTGCCAAGTTGGGCAAGGCTGATGTAGGACATACTTTGAATGAACAACTGGCATCTTCTCTGAAAGTTTGCAACGCAAGTACAAACGATGTCAGAATAGCTGTGGCCAAGATTGAGGTATCTATCGACCTATGTATGAGGTGTCTATTGGGCAGAAGGAAATCTCCAGATGTTTCAGGCTTTGGCTCCCAAAAGCTACTATCGCTATGGGCAACATCTGGAAACTTACTTTCTGCCCAGTTCCTGATTGAGATGTAATGATAATTTAGCCAGATTTAGGGAAAAGGTGTGAGCATTTTGAAAGCTCATCTTCACACCTGGTTTGATGATTTAGTAGTATGGACATGTTGCAGAGCTGGAACCTAACTGGCAGAACATCTCATTTGCCTGAACTAACAAATTTATTCTACAAACATGAATTCTCATCCAACAGACATATGTGCCATTATGATTCTTTTAACTGGATAACCTGGGGATTTGACCTAATACCTTCAAAGTTTGTGTTACACCACAAAGCCATAGTTCCTGAGGGGATCTATAGCCACAATTTCATGTCTACCTGTAGATTACCCTCTTCCCGGATCAGGACCTCCAGGCAGGGGCAGACTACAAAGTAGACTTTAAGCATCCAACCTAGAAAGCAAATTATGAGTGCCATTAGTGGGCAGTGTTTAGATTTATATGGATCAGCTGTAATCAACAAATGTCCTAGCCATTACAAATGCAAGGAGACTATCAGGAGAAGCAGGGAAAGATGACAAAGACTCTCTACCTTTGGTTATCACAAAAGGGTAGTAATATCTGATTGCATAACATGAGTACTTGGAGTGTATAGGCAGAAATCTTGTTCATCTCCTTGTCTATGTCAGGACTGTGACCATCATTCACTAAAAATGATGGAAGACAGCATTATGGAGAGTTGAAGGAAGCAAACGGAACTGGAAATTCATTTGGCAAAATCTACAGAAAGGAGAAAGTAAAAAAAAAAAAATACAGAGACAGAAAATAGAAAGGGGGGGGGGGGGGGAAAGAACCCTTTCATTATTCAGTGTAGGACAGATTGTCTTGACGCCAACAACAGTAACAAAAGCCCAAACCCTTTCTTCTGTTAACAGATGGAGTCATACATTAAAACAGGGATGTGACATTTAAATCCAAAACTAGAACAATCAAAGGGTACAGCAGATATTATCTCTATACCCTTGTCAAAACCAGTGAGATTCAATGGATCAGAAAACCTCTCCAGCCATGTGGCAGCATTAATTGTAAAACAAATTTTAAAAGGAAGAAATGAAGGCCCAAACCACCAGCATGCAACAGAAAGACGAAGCTCTTATCAGATATCATGTCTCCCTCCAACATTCCCAGCTGGGGCAGGGGGCAGTGAAATGACTCTTCATCCTTTTGCATTTGTCGCTTTCACCACTCATGTCTCCCAATTTTCTCTTTTCATTGTGGATGCTGTCATTCTTTATCCAACGGCATCTGAACAGGCCACATTCTGTATGGCACACATCCCACAGAGAATAAGCCCTCATCTAATGGGGACAAAGCAAAGCAAAGAGGAGGACAGCTGGGACTGAAGACCGGAAGAATCCTCCTAATGGTTTCTAACTGATTCCATTTCATCTGGAACAGTCTCTTGGGGGCACAGTATGAGTCTCTGAGTTGAAAAAAATTAGAACTGGAACAGTGCCATTCACCAAAGAAAACAATCCAGAGTTCCATCCTGGCAGGGGAGAGTAGATGACCTAACTAATATATCTCTTCCATCATTAATTCCTATGATTCAATGATAATAAAAGTAATTGAACCTTCTTTTATTTGCCCCCTGCTGAAGGAAGAGATAGCAAAACACTCAGCAGGGAGACTAAGAACCACAGTTGCCCTCCTCTCATCTCCTGTTGGAAGTATTTTCCTGTCAGTTCTCTCCTTGTAAAGGGTACCATCCAAATACTTTTATTCTACACAGAGTGCTCCACGCCTCATTCTGCACACAGAGATGCCTTGGTCAAACTGGCACTTCAGGGGGTGAAAACCTGTATTATAATTAATATTATTACAAATCATAAAAGACCCATAGTTAAACTGGAGCAACTGAGCAAGATGTTCTCATGCCAGGCATAACACTGCTCTTTGTCATAGCAGAAGAGAAGTGGGCATGGAGGCAGGTTATCTGATGTCACCCAGTTCTTGTTGGCCGGAAGGCTTCAGATGGTCATATGGATGAATAGAGTCAGGACAGGGGCCCATCTGTTTTGGTCCCTGCACTTTTGCATTGCACTTTGCTTGTTTGAGAGTTGGCTCATGCCTTATAATCTGAACAGATAACTGCCCATGAGTGGTCCACTTGTGTGAAGAGCAGTGCAATGTTGGATATATGGACTGATGTGCGATCTCTGTGGGATTGCTGTAGACCTCCATTATTAATTTACATGCTCCCAGACTGAGCTCTGGTATAAAAAAATAGTTTTGAGGACGGAGCAAAAAGGTTCCAAAGCTGAGCTCTGGAACCACCAAGAGGGGGCTAGAAGGGGTCTTAGGTGAGTGACTAGAATTGACAGCTGTTGCAGACACTGAGAGGTTTCTGATTATGCAGCACATCATTCCTGAGCTCATGTGTGAATTTAGATTGCAGCTTCCTCCAAGTCCTGAGGTCACATCACACATATACTGGCATGCCCCATCTCGACCCATCTTGGAGCATAGTCTGAGTATGTAGTGTGTATGCTAAGGCATGCTAACATATGAGAATACATGTATGCTAAAGTTAAGCAGCTCAGTTCCTGGTCAGTGCATCTAGTCAGTGCATGGATAGGATGCTACCTGGGAATTCCATGTAAGCTGCTCCAGAAAAAAGGATAATGAATGACTATGTTTCCAACATGCATTTCTCTGCACATCGCATGGCCATACCTCTGCATGCTGCACAGAGCTCAGCGCTTGCCAAAGGAATCAAATGGACCTGTCTTCCTCTCAGGTAGATGTGGAGGCCTGCTGTACAGTTTGCAGGTAAGATAGGCTCCTGTTTGCCCACCATGCATCTCTGTGGCAAGGATCTGGAAAGGAAGCATGTCCCTGAGAATGCAGTACAGCTGTGGAGGGGAAGGAGCGTGTGCTGGGCATGGGCATCCATTCCATGTATTGCAGTGATCTCCAGGGACACACAGAGTAGATAAACAGGATTGGCATTCTTGTCATGGTTGATGCAGGTCTGCGTTGATCAGACTTTTGAGGAAATTAAATTCCTTGTTCACACATAAATGCATGAGTGATTCTCAGTTTCCACATGATTGAAAGCCGTCGCGTGATTAAGCAGATAAAGATTCTGACAGCTGCTACAACCATCTCCTCAGAGTCTCCTTCCAGCACTTTCTCAGCGCTTTCTATTTGGATACCCTCCTTCTGCTTCTTGTAGGGAAGAACTCTGTTCCCACTAAGTGCGGAAGGCAGCAGGTACCACCAGAGAAGGAGCAGGCTGAATGAGCGAGTGGATGGGTGCAGGGTAGGTGATGATACTGAAACAGGGCTAGAAGGCAGCTCTCTGTAAAGAACTTCAGACATAAGAAGAACTGTGTTATATCTAGCATTGTGTCCATGCCATGGGGTCCCACAAGCAATGCGGGTGCAATGGTACCTCCTGCCCATGTTCCCCTGCAGCTGTTGTACACGGGCATAGCATCTCTGATCCAGAACTAGTAGCTGTTGATAGTCTTCTCTTCCATGAATTTGTTCAGTCCCCTTGTAAAACTGTTCAAATAGGTGGCCATCACTGCATCTTGCAGAAGTGAATTCTATAGCTGAACTATGCACTGGGTGAAGAAGTCCTTCCTTTTGTCTGCCTTGAATCTCCCACCAATCAGCTTGCCCAGGTTCCAGTGTTATGACATCTCTGTTTCCACTCTCTCCAAACAGTGCATAACTCTGTACGCTTCTATCACGTCTCCCCTTACTCACCTTTTCCTAAGTGAAATGATCCTAGCTGTTATAGCCTTTCCTCACAGGAGAGTTGCTCCAGACACTTGATCATTGTTTGCTGCTCTTTTTTGCACTTTTCCAGTTCTACAGCATACTTTTGCAGGTGCAGTGCCCAGAAATGCACACATCATTCCAAGTGTGGTCAGTCTTATCAGAACCCACAGCTATTACACTCACCCAGTGGCTGCTGATGGGGCAGATGATTCATGGGCTCCTAATAACCAGCACATAGACTGCAACTTGAAACAGTCCGATTCTCCTTACTCACTGCAGTTAGAATGATGCAGATATCTGGGCCCTCTGCGTAAAGGACCCTTGTAGAGCAGCAGCAGAAACGTTCCTGCTCTGCAAGCTGCCTTCTTTGGGAATTCAGTTGGTGGCTACCTGAGACAAGCCTTTATCCACAGGGACGCCACAGTGGTGGAACCATTTTCCCATGTGAGGCTTACATGACTTCCTTTTGGGACACCTTCCTGAGGAGCACAGTACTTTTCTGTTTCAAAGAATGTCTCAAATGGTGCAAAAGATTACTTTTGTTTTTCGGGGGTGATGCACTGTATCATGCTTTAGACGGAACATTTCACTGCTTTAACACAGCCTCCCCCAATCTAGTGCCCTCCAAACAAGGCAACCTGTTAGGGGCATTAGTCTTGCCCGTTGGGATGATAGGAGCTGCACTCCAACACAGTCAGGCTGTTTTAACAGACTGTTCAAAACTGTAACCTGCTTTGGGCCCTTGGCAGGGAGGAAGACAGGATCAAAATGAAAGAAGCAAATACGGCTTGGCTATCTGTAGTTGCAAATCTGGGCCAAGAATGGTATTTCAGAAATTTGGCTTGGGAGCCAGGCCTGGAGCCAGGCATAAAATCTGGGTAGCAAAGAGAAAGCCACCAGCAGCAAAGCTAACCGGGTGACTGAAGATTCTATGTCACAGACACCCAGACTAAGCGGTTAAGGCACAGAAACTAAAGAACAGTTGACAATACTGACCAATTCTAAATGAGCACCACCCAGTTCAGCTGAGTAGGTCATACTCTCAGATGCCCTCTCCCTGGGTAATGAATTAAGCTGTGATTATCCAAAGGTCTTTAGAGCAATGACCTCGCCCCAGGTCAATTTGGAACAAAAGAGCTGAACATAAGTGTGCCTTTTAGACACACTAATTTCCCATTAAAGAGACTCTGTTTTACACATTGATTTCAATGAATGCACTGAGAGGAGGAGTCAACAGCAAGGCTCATTGTTTGTTTGTTTGTTAGATTTATATCCCACCTTTTTCTTTTAAAGAACTCAGGGTGGTTTACATTATTCTCTCCTGCTGTTCTCAATTGTATCCCCACAACAACAACCCTGTGAGGTAGGCTGGGCTGAGAGGCAGTGACTGGCCCAAAGTCACCCAGTTGGCTCCATGGCTGAGCGGGGACTCAAACCTAGATTGCCTGAGCCCCCCCTTGCACTCTCAACCATGTCGCTTGCTCTGTGGTAGCACATAGCAGAGGTCGGCCAGGCCCTGTCTTGGTTCTACAAGAAGAAGTCCATGGGGGCACAGTTGGACAGCCTAGGCCAGGACTAAGACCTGAGACTTCCAGATGAGTGGACTGATTGCTTCCATGTCTCCAGGGCCAGAGGGTCTCTTCTAGGTTCCACCCCTTCCTTGAAGAATGAAAGGTCTTAAAGTGACAGGCCTCTAATTTGCAGCCCAGCCTTTTTCCACCTATTTTGACAAATTCTTCCAAGAGTTTTACCAAATTGACAGGGGGATGCAGCTTCCTGGTGTGGAGGTGGCTAGTTCATCAGGAAATTCTGACTTCAAGGGTACAGAGGTCCTGTGATGGTGTTCTCTAGCTCAAGAACCCCATAACAGATGGGCTTGTGTTCTAGATCAGGCCTAGACATGATGCTGGAGCCTTGGTTGATTTCCTGCACCTCTGCCTGCAGTGCCCTTGACGTACCAGAAACAGACGGTGCTTCTGTGATGAAATCAGCCCCAAGGCTGGTGTTCCAGATGGAGATCCCAATGGGGGGAATACAAGAATACAATTAGCTAAAGGGGCCAGGATTTGCTTGTTTTAGGTTTCTAGTTCACATGGAGGCTGCACCCACACATGTGTGGTTGTTTGGCCAGGTGCATGGAACAGGATGTAGATTTATTTGTTTATTTATGTGGAAGGTCTATCGTTCTTCTCCCACCAAGCTCAAGGTGGCAAGCAAAAGCAAAGTATATGCAAAATGAGTTTTATGATATTTGTTTTATCTTATACTTCTGGTTTTTATGCTGCATTAGCCTGCATGAGAGTTTTATCCTTTATGCATCCATCATCTTTTATTGTGAGCCACTCTGAGAACCTTGATTACAAGTGAACAGATTTGACTTCATGTGGGTCAAAATTGCCTTAGCTTGATATAGCAACAGCTTCAGATGCTGCAGCTGTCAGAGCCATCATATAAAGCTCATCAAAAGGGGCCCTCCTGGGTGTCCTAAAGTCACATCCAACTGGATGAGGAATGGGGCCTTTTGGTAGTGATGCCCAAGCTTTGGAATTCCCTGCCCAGAGATCTACCTCATCCCTTCCCTGATGGCTTCCCCTCTGGCTTTTAATGGCAGCAGTGATGCCTGTTTGGTCATTTGAAATTGTTGTCCCTATTGTTTTTATCTGCAGCACCTCTCCTGGTGTTCTAGTATTATCTTCCGTTTGTATGTTTTCTAAATGTTGCATTAAGTTATCCATAACAACAAGAGCTGTGTTTATGCATGCGGGTGTGTGAGTTTGCAGGGGGAGGACATTGAGTAGCTGCCCACGTTCCATAGCCACACGCCCCATGATGCCACAAAGCACAGCGTGCATTAAATTTAAATGAGCATAGTTAAACGTAGCTCGTATATAAGCAAGATTCAGCCCTTCTGGCACTTTATCGCCCCTGTAGCCTCTATTGTCATCTTTACTTACTTTAAAAAAATGGAGGATGTGCCAGTGGGGGCTGCATATTGCCCAATCTTGCTTTATTGACTTCTTTACATATCCCCATTTGTCCGCTGTCACCAAGACAAACACTGTCAGTCATTATGCATCAAGTGTGCGCATTTTGATGGGCCTTTTTCTTTTGGGAGCGGCAGGGGTGGGATTCGCAAAGAAGCTCAACCACTGCAGTTTTCCACAGATGTACCCTATTAACATAGACAGATAGACCCGGGCCTGCTTTTTCATCAGCAGGAAAGGCAACCCTACCCCTGCTCATCAGAGGAAATGTGCACCACATAATTATGAAGTGAGTCGCTCTAGCTTTAATTAGGAGGCCCCTAGGAGCGTTTCACTAAAATGCTGAGATGGGTTTCAATAACAGACATGTTTCTCCAGGCAGGCATTTGCTGGAATGAATGAGCACAGCAGGGGGAGTTGTGGAGGGCAGCCAGGCCCCAAGCCTTTTCACCTTCATTGCTCTCCTTCCGTGCAAGGCACTAAAAGAGACATCCAGTTCCCCTACATTGTGCTCACTCCTGCACAGCCAGTCCTTCTTCCCACCCCATCCTCTTCTTTCTTCTCCTTTCCCTGCTTTAGCCCCCACCAAGAATTGGCAGATC
>NW_025335922.1:92800-103301 GCF_004798865.1 Varanus komodoensis
CTGAAAAGCTACTGTACTAGAGACTGTGTGTATTGAAGAGTCACTGAGAATTCTTCAAGGAAGAGATAAGGGGGTTGCTGGTTTCAAAAATTTCAAGCCATTTTTCAGTTTAAACTCAGATCTCCAAAGCAGTGAACAATAAAGCCATTAAAACAGAGACAGCACATTGAAAGTGACAATAAACAAAACAAAAAGTGGGTTACACAGCTGCAAAACTAAAAGCAATGTTAAAATATACATAACAGAAAACACTTCAAACCATTCAATTTTGGTGGAGAACCTGTAGGCTTCCAGATGATCTTAGATTACAAATTCCATCATCTCTGACCATTGCCATGTTGGCTGAGGCCAATGGAACTTTGAGTCTGACAACATCTGGAGAGCTACAAGGTCCACACCCATGGAATAGAATGAGGCTTCTCAAGGGAGCTCTGTATAGCATGGGCTCATTGGGAGTCAGCCCATGGGGACTTTGAGTAGATACAGGCCTGGCAATGCAGGGACCAGCACTGGCTGGAGCATTAGGAACAGAGGAAACTGCCATGTATTGAACCCCTTTGTACGACTGCAGCAAGGGAAATAAGCCACAGTGACTACACCACAATCATGCGCACCAGGTCAGTGACCAAGGTTAATGGTCCATTCAGCCTAGTACTGCTGCCACTAGGACCCCATTTGCTTGATCATGATATAGTTATTAGACAGTGATGACTTGTCCATCCACAGCACATGCCTGCTGGATTCCCCCCAATCACCCTTGCTGCTGTGATCTCCGGGTTCCATGCGATCGCTGGGTTCACTGAGCCCATGTGGCATGGCTTGCCTGAGGGGGCAGCAACCCTCATATAATCCATGGGTTGTTCTTGGGTTATTTGAAAGTTGCTGTCCCCTGCACCCAAACAAGCCGAGCTGGGTTTGGATGACAGGGAAAGCTGCTGTGAACTTAGGGGAATTCAGCATGTGCAGTGGGGGAAAGAAGGCTTTGTGGCTTATTACCCTCACTGTGAACTGGTAGTGGCTTTGCAGAGTTTCAGGCAAGAGCCTCTTTCCAGCCCTGCCTGGAGAGGCTGGCAATCCAACCAGGGTCCTTCTGCATGTAATTGCAGGTGCTCTGCCACTGAGGCACATCAACACATGAACGTAAGTCTGGGGGAAGAACCAATTGCATGCCAAGGTCTGATCGCCAGTGTCCGTCTGGGTGGCAGCAGGGATAGGAAAGGCAGGAAACCTGTGCAGGAAGGAAGACAGCCACTTGGAAGAAGTTGGTAGGCAGGAGACAGAGAGCACAGGAGAAGCAGGCAGACTGGCAGAGGCATCTGGAGCAAGAGGAAGGCATCCCCAGGCAGGAGCAGCATTCACCTATTGCCTGAACAAAGGCCCAGGCTGGGTGCAAATGCATTAATTAGCGAAGCTCAGGGTGGATCAATGGGCCACCTGCCCGAGATGAAGAAAGATCCTTGTGCAGGCCTGTGAAGACTTTTGCCCCTTCTTCCAATGGTCTATGGGCCATGAGAAGTCATTTTATACTGTACTAGGCCGTCTGGATTAGCACTGTGTACCCCAACTTCCTCCAACCTGATGCCCTCCAGATGCTTTGGAATTCCATTTCCGTCAGCCCAGGTCAGCATGGCCAATGGTCAGGAAAGATGGAAATTTTAGTCCCAGCCATCTGGAGGGCAGCAGATGGGGAGAGCTGGTTTGCACTGAATGGCAGCTGCTCTCTTAGCCTGCTCCATGATGCTCTGAAGAGGGGAATTAGACCTAGGACCATTTCAGCCAGCCCGGCCAATGGCCAGGGTGATGGGGCTTCCAATCCAACACCTGGGGGTCAGAGATTCCTTGCCTCTAGGTAAACCACCACCATGCTACTGCACCATCACTTTCATGACTCAGCTGTCTCAGCCATGCATAAGCAGGGCTGCTCCTGCCTTCTGAACTTTCCTTATTCAATCCAAAGGCACTGTCCTGTTCTTTAGGTGATTTCAGTGTTTTCTGCAAAAACGCTTGCCGGTGATGCTTCTTCTGTGATCTTTAATAGCCTGTTCATTTTTCCTCCTCTCTTGACTTTCCCATGAGTGAAGCAGGATATCCCAGCCCGAATAAATGCTTCTTCTACTTCTGCCCCTATGGCAACACAAGAAACAGTCCACAGCAAGATGGAGGAACTGGAGGAGCAAATCCTCTCCAAGATTTTAGCCCTGGAGAAAGAACGCTTATCCATCACCAACAACCGTGAAGTGCAGCAGCAAGAGGTGGAAAAGGAGCTTGATGCACTTCAGAACCGGGTCTCTGAGCTTGAACATGGTCAGTCCTGCGAAGAGAGAGCATAGAATCTGAGGATTCAAAAATCTCTCTGTGTTTATACATATTTCACAATGTCAATATCACAATATCTTAGCATGTGCATGTCTGTGTGTATATACAGTATATCTGTGTACAAGCAGAGTATGTGGGGATACCTCTTTCCCACAGTATCTCCATAGCAGGTGCCACACAGCAGCATTCTTGCTCTGAACCTGAAGGTTCCATCACGACATAGGTACTGGCAGATGTCCTCCATATTTTTGGAACACCCTTTTAAAAGCCATCTAAGCTCGTGGTGTCAGTGAGTTCCATAAGTAAATGATGCTGTGCATGAAGAAGTGCCTTCTTTTGTCTGTCCTGATTCCATGGCCAGTAGATTTCATTGGATACCCCAAGTTCTAATAGGAATTAGCTGTTGAGCACTGTTACTCTTGTGCATTTCAGCTTTTCCCAACCTTGTGCTCTCCAGATGTTTGGAATTACGATTTCCAGAATTCCTACTCATTGGCCATGCTGCCTGGAGCTGATGCGAATTGAAGTTCAAAGCATCTGAAGGGTGCCAGGTTGGGGAAGGTCAGAGTAGTCAGTGTAGACGAAAGTTGATTGAATTTATGGTTCTAAGGATAGCTTCTTCTATGATCTGTGGTCTTGTTTCCACTGCAGCCCTTCCTCATTTTCTTGACTTCCCCCAATTTCTCTGTTATGCCCACAGAAACAGCAACTTTCAACCCTCCAGCAGCCTTCAAGGTCTCCATCCCTGTACGAAACAACTATATGTATGCCCGGATGAAGAAGAGCTTGCCAGAGCTTTATGCCTTCACAATCAGCATGTGGCTGAAATCCAAGGGACCAGCAGCAGTGGGCACACCTTTCTCCTACTCAGTACCTGGGCAAGCCAACGAGCTTGTCTTGCTGGTGTGGGGGAATAATCCCATGGAGCTGATCATTAATGACAAGGTAAAATAGGAAGATCTTGGCTTGGGCAACAGGAAGACACCTTCCTTAAGTGGAGAACAAACTCCTCCCCATTAGGAACAAATGCATCAGCTAAGACAGCCTTGCCCAGCCTGGTGCTCTCCAGATGTGTTGGCCCAGCATAAACACACACACACTTTCTGCTTGCTTCCTAGCAGTCTGCTTTAAGGGAAATGGAAAGAAAATTATTTATACCAAAAGTTTGTCCAGATCACTGCTTTCAGAAGGATTGGTTTAGAAATCCAGCACTCAACCAAGAGCATAGAGAAAAGGAATGACAGGTACTTCTCCCCGCACCCCCTCCAGGATAGCATCACAAGTGAACATGAGACGCTAGCCATATAATTATCCAACCCCCAGCCATTTCCTGATTTGAGTGAATTGCTGGGATGTTGCAATGAATTGTGATCAGTGTTGGGCCTGTCTAACCCCTGCACAGTGCATCCCATACATCTCTTCTAATTTCTAGATAGTGCCCAGAAAATATGTGTAGTGCTCAAAAGCAGTGCATAAAGTACACATATATGCCTTACCATGAATATACTGCAAGAGATGAAATTCCTAGAAGAGAAATAAACATTGCATGTCTGGACTGTAGGCAAAGCATGCTGAAAGAAACCATGTTGAAATTGATCCCAGAAACGCATCCACTAGCAGAATCATTGAACATTCTTACTTCTTTTCCTTCTTTTCTGCTAGTTTTCCTCTACCATTTCCCCATGAAAGCAAAATATAATCCATCGATGTTCTGTTCCTCAAACTGATAACAATAACAATAACAATTTCATAATGAAGGGACTTCTGGGGATGAATCTGGGGAGTTTTCATCAAAACAGTTCTACATATCATGGCATTCCAGTCTCCTCAAGTGCACTGCAGGACAGCAAGGCAGGCATTGCCTGCTTTCTCAGCCAGACTAGACACAATGGCAACAGATGATCTGTGTTTTCCCCAATCTCAGAAAGGTGAATGAATTTTAAGAGCAGAAGAGGCAGAGGGCACTAAATCATCCTCCTGCCTGCTGCTTGCTTTCCTAGGTCTGTTCCCTGATGTTATCTGAAGGGCCAAGCAACACATGACCTTAACTCTACACGTCTGGCCTTGAATGTAAGGGTCTGTGGTATCTTTTTTTATTTTTGTTTTTTTGCAGTTTTTTTGCAATCCAAACTGAAGGCATGTGAAGGCATCCACTATACTCCCTCTACCAGGGTCCCTATTTGAATCAGGGGCCCACACTATGATTGTGTATGTGTGGAGAAGGAACCTTCACTCAAAAGCAGAACCATGCCATTAAGTGTTCTTTGTTGTGGCTTGTGATACCAGAAATAAGGTTGGCTCCTTTTTTTTAAGCATTTGTCAAAGTGACTGCAGGAATGCAAACATCAGCAGGGATGATGGATATTAGTCCAAAATATGTGGAGGGCACCAGGTTGCAGAATGCTGGATTATCTATTTCAGTACACATGATTCCAGCAGCTCTTCTTGCTTGATCTGACCAGATCATTGGTTCCCTTTGCCCAGGGCTGTCTATTTGAAGAAGTTCTCCAAACTCTAATGAAGCGATCTTCCATGCCTCCATGCCACATACAGGAGGCTGAATGTGGAACTTTTTGCATGTGAAAGATACACCATGTATATGACTGAATTATGCAACAGTAGCATCAAGTAGCATCAAGATGGAACTAAAAAAATTGTGCTCCATGCCCCAGAAGGAGGGCAGCAGGAGGAGAGAAACACAATGGAGCTGGTGTGCTGCATTCTGTCATCAGCAAAGTAATGCGCATTTCCTTCCTCACTGAATTCAGAGTCTAAAATCACCTAACTGCTTTACTGGAATTGTGTCTCTTCTCCTGCCCAACAACCCATGTTCAAATTTTTCTAAAACACCAGCCATAGATACCCTTTGGGCAGGTCTTTGCCCCATAACCAAAAACTAAACACACTTAACAGAAGTAAAACAGTGAACCTCAGTAGTTTTCTTTCTCTCCCAAAATATTGTTCATGAAATGATACTGATATTATACAGCAGTTTGTATCAGTCCATTGCTTCTTATCTGTTTCCCTGCTTCAGTCTAGTTTTATCAAAGTTTTTTGCCATCAATGGGAGAGGAATTCATAATCTTGACTATGGTGGGAAAGGTGATGTTAGCCACAGATAAAGACTTCCCCCAACTCTGTTTTTCACTATCCACTCAAGGAAATGATCTGTTTTGTTGTAAAGGTGACTCAGCTGCCTATGACACTAAAGGATGGGACATGGCACCACATCTGCATTACCTGGATCACACGGGATGGCATATGGTCAGCGTATCAAGATGGTGAAGCACGTGGGGGCAGTGATAACTTGGCATCCTGGCATCCAATCAAAGCTCATGGGGTGATGATCTTGGGCCAGGAACAGGTGGGTCTAATTCTTCCATTTCCTTGAAAATTAATAACCAGAACACCTTTCAAGGAACCTGCCTAGACTTCAAGTTCTTGCTTGGTTTAGCATTTTAGTGCAAAAATGGAACATCCTGAAACCAGTAATGGGGTGGGGGAGAAAAGAACCATGTTGTCATATTCTCTTCCTTTAGCAATATACATATTCATAGCATGTGCCATATTGCAAAGGAGAAACTAGAATGACAACCTGACCCTGTTTTGTCCTTTGGATCCTCTGTTTTTCCTTCTCTGCCTCCTTTAACTGGTTCTTTTTCTTCTTCATTGCCTTTCCCTGGTTTGTTCTCCCCAACATGATGCTGCAGGATACTTTAGGTGGAAGATTTGATGCCACTCAGGCCTTTGTTGGTGAAATTTCTCAGTTCAACTTGTGGGATCATATTCTGACACCAGCTGAAATCGTAGGCCTGGCCAACTGCACCCGCCACCTGCAAGGCAACGTTCTCCAGTGGGATGAAAAATTGGTTGAGGTCCACGGAGGGGCAGCCAAGTGGAGCTTCAACATTTGTGAGGACAGGATGAAGGCATGAGAGCTGCTTGTCCCCACAAAAGGAAAGGAGCATGAAAATGACTTTCCCCACATTCAACTTACTTAAGGAATGCAGCAGCAAAAGGGTCCTTTTTCCCAAGCAGAAACATCCTGCAGGACTCTGAGTCAGTCTGGGGAGAGCTGTGTGTGTGACTGCGTGCATGTGTGAAGGGTAAAGAAACCTTCTGAACTTAAAAAGAAATTGTGACACTGTGTTTTTCATTGTTTCAGTAAAACTCTTTCTGATTCATACCATGAGTGGCAAGCCCCTCCACTAAGAAGGCTAGGGTGATTAGAGGGTGATGGCCATACCCAGACATAAGTGCTCAAGGCCATGACTTGATGTTGTGGACAGGGAACAATTGGTAGAACTGGTATCACCAATGTTTTTCTTTTTTCATTTTGCTGATATTTTTAGTGATGATATATGGACACTGAGTGGGATTGTGAAGACTTTTAACACCCGCATGGAGGTGGTTGTTGCCCATGGGAAGCCATCGATAGTTTAGGAATACACAAGCCAATGTTCCTCTAGTCTCTGCATGCATCCATCAGGAATGCCCTACCCTTATCTGCCTTCTAGCCTCTGTTCCATAGCTCCACTAGTAAAATAGCCCCTCACTGTAGACCATAATGCCAACAGATACCTTAATTCTACAAAGGCCTACATTCTTGGTTTACAATGATCCAACATTCCATCCAAGATGCAATTTAATGGATAAGGTATTGGAACTGCTGTATGACCCCCTAGTTATTTAAGAGGGCATAAGATTCTAAATTGCTCTGTCATTTTTAAAAGATTTCATTCCCTTATTTGGTATGACAGCTTTTAAAGAGGGAGACTGTAAATGATAACCATAGAATTCTAACATTCCTTTTTCTCCTATATTTCTTCTTCTCATCCATCCTAAGGGCTGATTCACACATGTACATTCCTTTACTTGACAGCTCATCACTTGATGACTCATAGTGGAACATGTGAATGGCTTCTGTTAAAAAGCATTGTGCCTGATGCAATGTGATATAAAAACTCTTGCTGCTATGTGATGACTGTTTCACTCATGCAAGCCAATATCTGGTGATGGAGTCAGCAAATGTTGGACTTGCATGTGTGAATCAATCAGCCTTAATTCCATAAAGCTTCTTTAAAAAGTAGTCAACACTGAGCACACACAACCAGATTAAATCCTCTGCTGATCCCTGGCAGAGAAATAATAGACAAGCCATAGATTGATCACTGCCTGACAACCCAGTATCCTTGACCAAGCAAGGAACAAGGCAGGCAGGCAGGCATCAGTAATACCTTGTGGCAGGTGCTCCAAATTCCCTCCAACTCTGCGATGCCAAGGGAACACAATAGCTATAGCACAGGTTAGCAGTAGTGCACATGGGCCCTGACTGGGGGCAGGGAGGTGGGTGAGATGGTAAGGAGTATTACTTCAAAATGTAGTAAAGTAAGGTCACTCTGCTGTGTTTGGAGGCGCCTCCTACTCATTTTACTGCATGAAGCCCTGGGCAATTGTCTCAAAGACCTGCCCTGACAGTGCTGCAGCCTTTCCCTGGTGCAGAATGGATCTCCAAGGGTGCGCTTTCTTTGTGGCATGATCCCAGCCCATAAATTTTACAGGGGAGGAGGGTGAGGATTCTCTCTGTTGTTGGAGGCCTTTAAGCAGAGGCCAAACAGTCCTAATAACAGGAATGTCAGGAAGGGCTGTGAGATTGCCCATCAAGCAGTGAGCACCCAGAGAGTGGCCTGAGCACAGGTAACCCTGCCAGGCCCTCTACAACAGCTGGGTGTCTTGTGCTTCTTTCAAAATAGTGGATGTTCTTTCTAAATTTCCACCTGTACACATGAATTTATTTATTTATTTATTTATTTATTTATTTATTTATTTATTTATTTATTAAAAATGTTCTATGCTGTCTTCTTACCAAATAGTCTCAGGACAGTTTTACAATAAAACAAAGTAAAGCACAGCATCATTTCTATAAAGTGAAACCCCAATTGAAATAGCAATTTAAACGTTAAAATACTGGGAAAATAAAAATGTTTCAGCCTGGTGCTGAAAAGAGTACAGTGTCAGCATAGCGCATTGCTATCCTCTTTTGACTTCTTTTCTTGGAGATGTGTTTTCACTTCTGTGTTGATACAGTAAATGGCCCCTCTAGGGTCGACTGACATTCACAGGGCTTCAGTACTGTCTGTCCCAAATCTCACTGATTTAGCAGCTTTGAAAGCAGAGGATCACTCTCCAAGGCCAGCTATTGGCTGTGACACAGGGATCTGGTTACACAGCTGAGCAAGACCAAAACCTCTCACCTCTCCTCAGTAGATCCAAGCCATCGCAGTAAAGTGTAAGAATGCACATATTTATGCCACTTGCCATAAGACAGGGCTACCCCACACTAACTGGCTCACTTGTACCTGAAGAGAAGCCATCTCCTGGCAAAAGTAGGATGGATCTGATTGTATGAACCCACAACCACCTGCCTTCGGGCAAACATGCACGAATCTAACGTGAACTTGAAGTTTAAAAAGTGGTGATAAAGCCTGAGTGGAGGCCAGAAGTAGAACTCAGCACAAAAGTTAGCTGTTCACCTAAGACATGTACAGATTAAAACAAAAGGCACCTGGAGAGGGTCTTTTCCAACAAATAGCCTGAATACTATTTTTAAAAAAATCCAAACACTGCTGACACTGCTGGCACTTGCAAACCTTAAAGCCAGGATCTCATAGAAGCAGCTAATGGGGATTATCATTGGTGCAGTGGTAGTTTTTTCAGCTCTTCTGACCAAAGGGCTTCTTGTAGGCCACATCCATAATAATGCATTTGCTCACTGCACAAATGATACGATGTCCGTGTGCACCCACGGGTGATTGGGACTGTACAAATGCCTCAGAAAAGGCTGTGTGTGAGTCAGCCCTTCCTAGGGCCACTTCTGCTTGAGGATAATGCCATGCCTGTGTGCTCCTGTTCTAGTTCTAGTACCTGCCACTTTATAGTCTCATTGTGCCATGTCTGGGGAGGGATTTTACAATACTCCTAAAGCAGCTGATGACTAGTTTTCAGAACTCTAGAAGAAACAGGGAATGCAGAGTTGGCTGGGGGCACTAGGAAGTCATCCAACCTGGCCAGTGCTGTGTGGGTTGGTGATGTATGTATGCCCTTTGAGTGCCTGGTACCACAATGGTTTTGAAACCTGTGAGTTAGCGACATCTGTGAGTTATTTTTTCTCCATTTGGAGATCTTGTGATTGCCTGCATTGTATTTTGTTTCCTCCCCCATTGTAAACTTTCCTCTTGCCATAACTGGTGAAACAAAATGTTGGATGTTCTCTCTTTCTCTATCTGCTTCTCTCTGAACGAATGGGGTGAGGGAAGGCAAAGCAGAAAAAGTTATTTCCGATTATATTAACAATGTTTGGCTCCTCCTCCTCCTCAAAGGATGTTGTATGTTGTACAAAGCAATGGGCAAAGATCTAAACTGCAATCACATATCCTGTTACATACGAGTATGAGGTGGATAAAACTATTTATTTTGCCAGGTGTTCATCATAGAAACTTACTGTGTGGCACCGTAATTGGCCCTAGTTCTCCACAGTATATAAATGTGGTAACATGAAAACATGTATCTGCCTTGACTTTTACAAGAAGCACTGTTATTACACACAAAACTTTAACATGTGCCCAATGAATATAACATGTCGAGCTGCCCTGAAATTTTCCTGTTGCTAACAGGACACAAACCATTCAGATTGAGGAGACTGTGTGAGAATGGATGAGGGGATGGAAGCAATCCTGTTCAGATCGTAAAACACTGTGATCTTAATGTACCAAGCTTGAGAGGGAAAAATACACTTCGAGTCACTTTCTCACTCTCCTTCTCTCCCCCCTTTCCTCCTTTTGTACAGCTGTTAAACAAGATTTGACATGTGTGCACACATGTATGTGTTGTATGTATTTTTTGTATATTTTACGGTTGACAATAAACTTGGTGTTTATATTTGATTCTCTATAGGATGTTCAGGAAATTACATACTTGGTAATAAGATGACTGAGCTCATGAGAAATCGCAGGGCTCAGAAAAAGGCACACGTATTCAGGGAGGGTGAGGGAGATTATTGTCATGGTCCAGGACCCTAACTCATCATTCCCACAGATTAGGGCTCCTGACTTAATGGATCAGGAAGAAGGACTGGTTCGATTCCTATTCAAACTGGGTGGGCAACCTGCAATAATCCAGATGTTTT
>NW_025335922.1:103401-116275 GCF_004798865.1 Varanus komodoensis
AAAACATCTGGAGGTACATAACTTTCCCATCTCTCATTTAAAGGAACTATATAAAAGATGCTGCTGTTCCACATTCTCCAAATGATTGGTAAAGGAAAAAAATTGACATAACTGAGTAGCCAAGGAGGAAGAAACTTAGGCTTCAAACAGAGTTGAACAAACCATTAATTTTGCAGCAGAACAGAAGGAGAGGAAGGGCTGACTGAGATCACTGAAATGTTTTCCCCAGAAAATAAAAGGTTCCATAAAAAAGATTTAATTAAAATGGCACAGTTGAAAACAAACACTATAAATATGTGCCAGAATGCCTCACAAAAGCAATGGATTGCCTAACAATGAAAAAATAACGATAGAATTTCTGATATGATTACAGTACCTACTGAGTGGAAGGGAAATGATATTGTGGAGCCTAAAGCTAAAAGGAGGAAATTAAATTTTTTTACATTGCACATGGAAGCTATTTAGGTCTGCAAAAAAGTAGCATATATAACAATCTCAATCAAAAAGCAGGGGGTGGAAGGAAGCAGGTAAGGGAGCTGAGAAAAAAAACAAGGTTCAAGAGGTCCAGGAAGACAAAATATTGAGAGTGTGTTTAGCAAATGGAAACCTGGTGTACATGCAGACAGCCAAAATGTGAACTGCCATAGGTAAAACATTAATATAGGAGAGTAAATAGCCAAAACATATGCAATAAATACACAGCATATTTTAATTCAGTATCATTTCTATAAGCCTGCATAGCAAGTTCCACCTAGGCAAATAGCACTTCCCTAGCCACATAGCCCAGTGTTGTCAGATACAAACAAGGAGCCCAACAGAATCTCCCTGCAAATGGTAATTTACTTCTCTCATGTTGGGGTGGAGAATACCAACATTGGCCTTTTCCTCCTAGGGAAGTGGTGCCTCCCTCCTCTTTTACAGAGGGCAGTTAGTCCTCTTTCTGAAGAGCTGCCAGAGGACAGGCCTCTATTTTGAAGGCATCCTCAATTGGAAGGGCTGTCCAGTCCAAATCTCAGGTAAAGAAACATCAAAAAGGAGAAGAGGGGCAATTGGATAGCCAATAGAACAAGACAAACAGATTAGTCTTCCACACTATGACAAGACATATTTCTATGTAAATCATATAAATTATATCTCAAATTGCATCTAATGTATAAACTGGCATGTGCAAATATGTGTCCTCTTCTTTGGTAAGTCATAAAAGGCCACCCTACCTCCTGCATCCTTTTTTCTTACAGCAGCACCAGAAACCACTTCACCCCTGATTGTAGGATCCCTCATTTTCCTCTCTCTCCTAGTTCAGCCTTTACATTCTTGCCAAACAAACATCTGCATCCCACACATCTTTCTTTTCCATCCTCAGGCATACTAGGGCTCTAAAACTTATTTTTGCTGGTCCATCATGATGGGTTGAGTTCATAGAGGTGCCATATGATCCCAATAGGCCAATCCTGTAGGATTATTTCCAACCCATATGTGGCAGGGCTAGAATGTCTTTCTTTTATGCCAGTATATATACAACAAGTTTATAGAAGAAGTTCATGAGCACTGTCCAGTGATCCTGGGAGTTCTTGACTCCCATTAGATGATCCCTCCATCTAGGTTCATATATCCAGAGACTTCCAGCTAAACAGGGACTTTTGACTTGAAAAGGAGTGAAGACAACTGTCCCTTTTGAAGAAGAGGCAGGTTATTGAGGTAACATGAGGTAGCCTTTTTCAGTTCTTACTTATATAAGAATTCTTGTATGTCTGGCAGCACTATTATGGCCTGCTAGGTGATTTGGTGGCAGCCCACCGCATTTTTCAATCCAAGGCAAGCAATAAAGCCAAGAGGTTTATCAAGCTCTAGGTCACTTTTATACAAAGCTGAGGTTTGAATTCTGTTTGATGGGGCACAGGTTGTAGAAGTTGGATCCAGGTTATGCCTCAAGCTGTGGGCACGTATTCTCTGCTTCTCACATATATTTAATGTACACAGGAGGAGTAGAACTGCATCCACTGGCCCTTCCCTTTGCACATTCAATGTTAGTATGAAATGTTGGTATGTGAGTACATTTGTATACACACAGGATTCTTCAACACAGCTAGGAACCATGATTATTCCAACAGGGCCTGGTGTCAGAGGTTTCTACCCCATCCTGATGCCTCCACCCCAGCAAGATTACTAGTAGCAGAGGGGTAGCTGATGCCACCATGGGCAGCATGGGGTGATATCAGCACCAAATAACTCATTGCACTGGGAAAGCACTGTGCAGTTCTGGCCCTGGCAGAACTCAGTTTCTTTTAGTGTGCTGGCAAAAGATCAGCAGATGCCACTACCATCTTAATTTCATGAGAATGCCTCAGGACCCTAATTTAGTTCCTTCATTCTGAGGAAATGAAGATGGCAATTTTTTAAAAATTAGCACTGAACCCTAACATGTCAAAAATATGTGTGGCAAAAATTAAAAATCAAAGGGATGGTATCTGCCACCGTGGGTCATTGCCAGTCCTAGATCCCAATCACATCAAGCCCTATGTGCATGCTTTATATGACTATCTGCCATGATGGCATCACCGGGACCACTGCTGATATTTGTTAATCTGTAAAAGGTAGTACTGGCCTTAGGGGTGGGGAAGTTGGGCAAGCACCATATTAGCCAAGCTGCTGGGAGCACCAAGCTGTGACTGGTGATGTCCATGCTGTTTGCAGTTCTCCAGAACAAAGAAAATAGCACCTATGCACTGTGTGGGGTGCCATAAGATGTTTTGGATCCTTTCCTCCAACTGTGGCTCTTCCAAGTCCCTGGGATCCCCAAGCCTTACCAGAGAGCTGTATCAGATTGCATGTTAAAGTTTCCAGTGGTACCAAAGTGAGACATTTTCTGAGGATGCTCCCAGAGCTCTTCATAAGCTCTAACTATATTGGGTGCTTTGTTTTTAGTTCACCAATACTCCACTGACAATTGTTATTCTGCAATTTTTTAATCTGGTCTGATATGAATGGCCTGTCCTTAAGAGTGCTCTTCCTATCTGCCAAGGCAAAATCTTCTTTTAACAGCCTGAGCTATGTACCCCCACATAAGTTATTCACCAAGACCTTGGTCTCTTTCACAGAAAAGCTTTTTCTGCTTCGATGCTTTCTCCTTCAGCTAAAGTAGGTCTCAGACAATGTTATAAACAACTTCTCTTTTATGTCTGCGTCTACAACCTTTCCACTAGAGAATCATATGCTGCAGATTGTAGTGCCATTGGACCAGCACATACTTGAAAATCAGCAGTCTGTAACCCTATTATCTAACTCTGGTCCTGCAGAATTCAGTTTCTTTCATCTAGTCTCCGCAGTCTTTTGAGCCTCATTAGCTCTTGCCATCTTCATTTTCTACAGTAGTTCCAGTTTTAAAGTTTGCTGAAGGGACACTTTTCACATTGATCTGCAGGAGAGCCGTATCACATTGCATTGTCTATCAAATGTATGTCTTCCTGGATTACATCTCCTCTATTTGGGATTTGAAACCAACCCATGAACTATGGTAGAATGTGTGCATAGGGCAGCCAAAAGCACTTGGTTGCAGCACTGAAAGGAGACATCGTTGCCTTCCATAGAACACTGGGTTAACAATTTACACCTCCTGCCTTTATTTGCACTGGCAATGTATTGCCATGTGCACAAATCAGATGAATGCTGGAACATTTGGCTGGTTTTTCCCTATAATTTTGCATTATGGCAGCACTCCAATATATTTATATTTCCATTGTATACAGGCAAAACAAGTTAACCCAGTATTCCCTGACCTGGTGGGTGACTTTGGGCCAGTCAGGCTCTCAGCCCAACAAACCTCACAGGGTTCCGTTGTGAGAATAAGAGAGTGAGGAGGAGAATTATGTAAAGCACCTTGAGTTCCTTGAAAGGAAGGAGGGATATAAAAATAGTAAATAAATAAGAGTACCTTAACCTATTTCCTCCATCCCATTTTAAACTCGTCCCTTTTATTTTGTATGGTTTTTAATTAAAAAGGGTAAAAAAATCTTGAGCTAAAAAAGAAACGCACAACACCGGATCACAGAATTTACACTCCACACAGAAGTTGGTAACAACCGGGTTTTTTAACTCTTCTCGCTCTGAGTTTTTTCTTCCTTCGCCAAGGGAGGAGAGGGACGAGATTCTCCATCGTGTTATGCGTAAGGGGACAGCGCACAGTTCATTTCTTGTGCCTGAACAAAGCACATTTTCCCTATTATTATGCAACTCAATGATAGCACATCATCGGGGTTTTATAGCGTATCGTTACAACCAAGTCAGAAACTTCTGCAATTACTTATCACCCAGTTTGATCGCATCAGGCAGTAAAAGGACATCTACAACTACTTGCATCAACCGAGCCGTCGAGGAGCCTGAAGGACCCTTTGGCATAATTGACAATGCTCGGAACTTATCCACTGTTCTTCGCCCTTGGTAGCTCGTCCTATGGTAAAAGAGGAGGCGGGTCTTCCGGCTTTGGTTGCTAAGACAAGCACGTTTCTCTCCTTAACAACCACAGGGAGGCTGGTGTTGGGGGCTCGGGGTCGAGGTGGCGCAGGTGAGAGAGAGCGGCAGTGCATTTTGGGCTCCCCGCGTGTTCGGGGCCCCATCTTTTTTCCCCTTTTCAGAGCTGAGCCCTGGATGCTCTCGCCGTCTAGAGATCCACTGGCGCAGCCCATCTCCCTATCCCCAACGAGGGGCTTGCCTTACTCTTGCCCTTGGGGATCCCGCTCCGCTCTGCTTGTCGGGTGTGCTCCCGCCTCTCAGCTGTTAATGGAGTATCTCCCCCTTTCCTTGGGTGACTGAAAGGAACCGTCCCACGTTCGGGCCAACTATGTTGTCACAAGGGAAATCGATGCAGTAAATTGGGGCATAGTAAAGGCAACTGATTATTTCAGCTTATTGTTTTTCAACAGCATATGGGAGGGGATCTGGACTGTTTGGCTGAGATACCCAAATTCTTCTGTTCAGTTCTGAATTTTAAAATAATCTGAGATACTTAAGATAAAAATCATTATCATTATTTAGGATAACATCCTGTGTTATCAGGCTTGAAGTGTACTCTAAACAAGGTGATGACTTTGAGTGTGTACAGAATGTGTGTCCTCACCAAGTGGGCAGCCACAGCCAGCAATCACATATTTGGGATTAGGGGAAGGGCTTTTAAGTTAGAAGATGTACATTTTTAGAAATGAAACGCTGGACACTACTGCTTCCTTTTTCTGGTGAGTGGGCTCCTTCTACTCCTAGCTAAACAGGATTCCCTAAAAGGATTTTCCCTACATTTGCGGATAACAATTCAAGATTAAGAATGTGCTATCAGATCTTTAAAATCATTACAAAGTTTGATGTTGCTTCACTGGGGCTATGGATAGATTCAGGTAATAACTTGAAAACTTGCTAAAAGATATGATTGCAGGATAGGGAGATGGCTTCCAACAAAGAGTTCAATCCAACCTTTAAATGTATGTACTTTCCCAGATTTCCAAGTAGCTGTGTGGTTGGAGGTTAAGCACAGCTGCTAATCTGTATGGATTTACTGCAACACCACATGGTTCCTTTGTGATTTCCAGTTGTCTAATTTGAAATCTGGATATTGCACATGAATAATGACATGCCCTCTTCCCAGGGGTGGTCAGGCATCAATCATGCTGATGTAAATTGTATGCTGATTTATCTTTCCTTGTGAGAAACTGTAATGGTGTTTCAGTCCTAGGTAACTACTTTCATTTGGCTTTGTTCAGATACCACACATTTTTCCTGTCATATCTGCTGTCTGTGGGATCCCAAGAAATGTGCTACAATGGTCAGTAGTTAACTTATTTTGGAGCCTGCCTGTTCATGTGACCAGCTGCCTCAGAATGTCTCAAGCCTATTGTGAGACTTGGATTAATAAAAGTTTCAGACGAAACTTCACTGCAAGGAAATAAGCATGGTATAAGGATGGAGGGTTATCTTGCAGGCAAGGTGAACTTTTTCATATAAAACTCAAGAGAGTGAATTATATAAATTGGTAGTATGAAATATTTGAAAGGGATGTACTCTACTGATACCAGTTTTTACATGTTACATGCCATGAACGCCTCAGTTCATGACCAAATCGGGTCGCGAACACAAATTTCATAAAAATTTTGCCGCAGGTCACGAACTCTGCATTGGGTGATGATCGGGAGTATGCCTGCCTTCCCTGCATGTGCTGGGGTGTGGGGGGAGATGGCCGCGATTGCACCTGACTGCCCTGCCTGAGCGTGCCTGCCTCCCCAGCGCACCCATGATCTCCCCCATCTCCCCCCACCTCCTCCCCACATGATTGCTTGGGGGGGAGATGGCTGCAGTCTTTGTTGTTCTTTGTTACTTCGCTTCAAATTTTTTGAGTAAAATAAATAGTTGCAGAACGGATTAACCTTATTTACATTGACCCTTATGGGGAAATTTGACTTTGCTCATGACCAATTTGGGTCACGACCAGAGTCCTGGAACGGATTAAGTTTCAGAAATTATATCATTATCCAGTCATATGTCACATTTGACCATTTCTAAATTTTGGCACTCAAGAAATGAAACGAATGATGAATAAAAACCAAAGCCACAAGATTTCTCTCAGATGCTATAAAATAGCATGGTGGGAGACTTGTCCAGTTGTCCCATAACTTAAAGGCTCGCAATTCCCATTTGCAACTATACATTTTTGTGATTGCATTGGCTACTCCACCTTTTCTTTCATTATGGAAGAAGAAGTTAAAAACACAGGAAAACCACAAATGAAAAATGATAATACTTGGACCCTCCTCCCACTCGAAAAAAGAAAAAGAAAAAGTAATTGGATGATAAAAGCCCCAACAGGCAGTCCTCCTTTCTGCAGCATCTTTGCAAAGCATTGCAAGAAGACCTGAAGTGTCATTTTAGGTAGGTAAGCCAGAAAAATTATCTGAAGAACATGCAGAGTCCTCTTAACTACATCACAGTATAGAGTGATGTTGAAGTAGGGGAACTAGAGCAATAGAGCTCATGAAAATTTAGAAGGCAAACTTAAACTGTGCACAAACTTTTCTGAAGTGTAGACAAATGTTTCTACTCATTCACTGCCCATCATGCACATACAATGGTATCAAAATTGCTAGATGAAGAAAAGGACTCACATAAATATCCAGACAATAATAGATAAACACTATTCTTGTTTTTCACTCTGGAAGATCAGTGCAATCTTATTTCTAAGAATATAGACCCATTTAAAAATTAAAGCTTAATACTATCTCATATTACAGCTTATACATATCTACCTCTCTTTTGTTCTTGCAGTCTAGTGAAAATTTAGAGATGATATAGCTGAAGGTATTGCCAGGTAGAAACCACACCCTTGGTGTGCTCAATGTTCTCTTAAACCCCTACATCAAATTCATTCTTTAGAATATTACATAGTATTGTTATTCTCATTTCACTTATTAGACATTCACTGTGCATATTCCATATTATGTAGGTCTGCATATGCAGTCACTTGACTGCTTAGGTAATATATGAAGCTAACTTACACTGACTCAAACCATTGGACTCTTTAGCCAATTGCTTGCTCTGTCTGAGTTGCGGCAACTGTCGCAAATTTTAGGCAGAGGTCTTTCCTGTCACCTTTTATCTGATCTTGTTTACTGGAGGTGCCAGGGAGTGAACCAGAGACCCTCTGCATGAAAAGCATGTGCTTTGCTGCTGTTTCTGTCCATTTGTCATAAGTTGTGCACACTAAGATATATGAAGGATTTATTGTTGTTGTTCTGTGGATTTGTCATTCTGGGAACTGTAGTCCAGTTTCTTGTTATAAAAAGCTACACACATTAAGTGTTATATGTTGTTATAATATTTGTAACATCTAAACATTAAACATCTAAGTGTTTGTAGTCACTTCAGATTGTTCTCATCTGCCCCCTGCATCCCACTGTTTTTTTGTCCCTTTAATCAGCCAGGTATATTTGTATATGAGTAAAACATAGTCCAAATGTGCAGCAATTTTAGGCAGCTTGCAAGGGTCACTTCTTTAGAACTGTGCAAGAGCTAACTAGATGCTCCAATCAAGCAATTGCTGCAAAGAAAAATTGCTTTCAGCTTTGTGGTTATATTATTTGTCCTAACAGTTATCCTGAGTTCCCCTCACTAATATAGATTTATTTTCCAAGAAGTGTATCAACAAGCACTCAACACATATGCACTTTAAAAATATGACTGCAAAATTAGATGTCCTTTGAGGATAAAAATGAACACAGAAATGGTTTGTTATAAAAAAGAAGCAGATAAAATAGTATAAAATAATGCAGAATTAAACAGATGCCTTCCTTTAGTGTTTGGCTTGAGTAGCAGTACTAAACGGGGCTCAAGACTTGCATGTTTAAAACTCCTTTGTTTTAGGCTGTTTTTAAGCTGTTTTTAACGTGTTGAGCTCCTTGATCCCTCAGCATAGAGCAGTTCCAGCTAAGTCTTGTTTCCTCAGTAAAGCATTGTACAGAAGGAAAAACAGGAACAGGGAGTAAATTGCTTGAGAAAACTCAAATTTTTTTCTTTAATGAGGAGAAATTTTGATTGTCCATCCACCTTTATGAAGTGAACCAAACAGTATCTTACAAGGAAGAAAGACTAGCAAAAGACAGTGCTTCAGCAAAGCCAACTATGGAAGTTTATTCTAACTGGAGGTCCCCATTCCTAAAGTTAACGAATCTCTCATTTGAATTAAACAGTCTTGATGTCAAGCTTTTAAGATTGCCTAAGGAGAATATTTGAAGTTACACTTCTAGTGTATTTATGAGTACATAAAGTCAATTCAATGCCTGTTAATAAGGCAGGGTGAAGATCAGGGAGAGTCTGACATTGCAGAAAATATGGACAAGTCTTGGCTCCCAAAATGTAGTTTGACCAAATGGTAGTTACTAAGTCAAGCAAACCAGGATAATCACGATCACTACAGTCCATTCATTCATTATTGTTACCCTTTACAGCTTGTGTGTTATACTACCATTAAGAGACAATTAAATAAAGGCTGTGATAATATGACAACCATGTAAGTAAATTCTTTGTTTTTATTATTTTATGGGTATCAGCTGTATGACAACACTTTGTTCTGAAGAGGGTGTTAACTGAATTATTTCTTCCCAACCTTTTTTTCCCTTTAAATATCAGAATATCCAATTTCTGCAAAAACTGTTTGACCGGAATTCTAAAAAGTTCTAGCCTACAAGTGATTGGTTCCCTTCAGGCTACTCTGCCCTAGAGGTCACAGTGGACAGACAATGGCAGACACAGGGGAGGGGAAAAAAGAGGAGGCAGACTATAAGAGGCTTCACAGCTTTCCACTGATAAGGGTAAGAATAGGAACAAAGAGGTATGATCTATTCTTGAATATTGGAGTTCAATGTCATTGTGTTCCATTTTAATCCAGATAAGAGAAATGGGGGTAGGGAGAGAACAAGCTACCATAGTGACTAAGGAGTTTATCAGTGCATTTGAAAATATGAATACCTACGGCACACACAGCTGTCTTGTTCAAAATGGAAGCTCCAGTCTGTTTGCTAATTAATCAGCAAATACCATCTTCTTTGAAGACTACCCATTATTTAGATGTACATTTATCAGCTTAACCATTCCTGAATTTTTGCCCAGAAAGATCCTGGTGCCATCTTACACTCCTTACATATTGCAAGGGTTCTCCTGTACCTGTATCACATGGATATTAATTCTCCATGTCAGAAAAAAAGGAAATGTGAAATAGCCTTCAGCCTAGGTTATGAGGATAGGGAAAAACTGGGAATGTTGACTTTATTTTTTAAAGATATTAGCTTATCTTTTAGAGCATGTTGCCCATACAAGGCAACGTACAAGATTACGTACAAGATTATGAATACAGTACAAGATTATGTATACAGCCTGATGTAATGGCTGATGCCAGGCTACAGTTTAAAGAGACAGAAGCCTTAAGAAAGTGGCACGAAAGCCAGCACAACTTTTCTCATGTAGAAGATGAGAAAAGTTAACCGAAATCTATCCTCAGTGCTTTCAATAGAGTAGATAGATGTGGAGAAAACTGGATCATAAAGGAAAGCAATGTGCTTGTAAAATGGAGAAAGAAATGCCAAACAGAAGGGCAGGTATCATAGGCAGCAAGAGTGTATGAATGACAGAGATAACAATAAATGGGCAGTTGAACATAGGTGGCTGGCTGTGAGAAGACAAGCTAGAGGATCAGAAGGAATATTTGAGGCAAGTAGAAGTAAGATAGTCCTGCTGAGATGGGAGTATTGCAGTGGGTAAGATTGCTGGGAAGAAATCTAGGATGTTGAATTGTCTGTGGAAGAGAAAACAGTGTTTGGAAACTATTTGGCAAAGGCAGTGCTCTTGTTGACCAGTCAAGTTTCTGGCATGTAAAAGTCTCGTGGGGTTGGTGCTCTTTCTCCTCCTGTGAGCCAGAGGATGGCATGATGCCTTTGCTTTCAGGAATATGATGTTTAATTGTTAGCAAAAGTGCAGAAGGAACTAGTGATGTCTGCTTTTCTGTTCCTTAAGCTAGTTTTGTGCACAAATGAAAGTTGTACTGGGTCTACCAGACTTGTTGAAGAACAGAGAACAATAGCACAGCACCATGCAATGAGTCATATGCATGCACAGACCCTGAAATGTGTACCCATGCTTGTCATAAGTAGAATTACTTTTGTTCTTAGATTAGCAATCTATGGTCATTATTTTTTATGTTCACAATATTTCTGACCTGCCTTTCCAAAAGCTCAAGCCAGCAAAAATGATGTATGTGCAGGACAGATTTTCAATTAAAATCCGTAAGTACAGCGATAATGCAATTGTTTGTGAAATTACACAACACACAACTCTCAGTTATATAAAATACCATTCCAGAAGCTCCACTAAGTCTGTTGGGCTTTATATAAGTGTCTGTACCTCAAGAGGAAGGAACAGCAATGCACTTCCTGAGGGAGCTACTGCTGAGAAGTTGCACTACTTCTGTCTTCCCACCTAGTCCACTTTGTATCTCTTCTTTGTGGCTCCGCTAACAGTGAGCCATCCATCTGCTGTCATTTCTCAGCCCTCAAGAGATACTTTAGGTATTTGTCAAGTGCAAGAAAAAGAAACATTCTTACTTTAATAAAAGTTACTATAAAAAAAACTCAAGTCCTTCACTAGATGCAGCATAATTTGCCATAGCTGTATCTGAATACAAACAGCTGGGGATTTTAAATAGAGTGGGCAGAACGGAACAGAAATCCCATCACTTCAGTCCTCTGTCTTAGAAAGATTTTGTCCTTGGGCTGCTTCTCTGAAAACAGGTGGGAGTGCTTCCACCTCCTGTCTTCTGTTGCCTGGACAAGCTGCTCAGTAACAGACATGACTGTCAGTCTTTGAAGTTGTACCAACTTCTATTTTCCTTCTGCACCACTTCTAGTCAGGCATAAAAGAATAAAGGGGATGGGGGGTGGGAGCAGGGTTTTGCTCCCAGCTGCAAATGGGGCTGGAAATGTGGTTTGCTATCATGTGGCTGATGTGGCTGTGCCTTGTGTTTTCTTCCAGCACACAGACATGCCAGAGGAAATGCGTGTAGAAGCCATGGAGTTATGTGTGACAGCATGTGAGAAATATGCCACTAACAATGAGGTATTAGCCATCCCTGAAATGTATGTCTTGGCAACATACCAGACAGGCTGTACTTGTTTGTGTGTGGTGTGTGCAGGGGGGTACATACTGCCTTCTCTAAAGGGGAAAGATAATGGAAGAAAGCAAACATAATTCCATTCTTAAGATGAATAGTATGCCACCATATGTTCCTCCTTTTTAAAGCAAATAATAACACAATGAGTTATGCAACTGCCCTCTTTCCCTGGTCTACTTGTCGTACTTTTTTATTAAATTTTAAAACAGTACTAAAAACAGGAATCATCACAAACATCGGAACTACTGAGTCAGCCCCTTACTACATATCTTTTAACATTCTGTAATCATATTCAGATCCATTTATGGAATCTTAAAAACATTTTTAGATCTAAACCAAGTCCTGTTTCTCCAGCCAGTTAAAAAAGATGTTCCAAATTTGATAGAAGTCACTATCTTCTTTCTCCTTCTGTGGTAGGATCAGTCCATCCATTTCTTACAGAGTCCCGTTTTCCTTGACCAATATTAAAAGAAAGACTCTCCAAATTTGATAAAAGTCAATATCTTCTTTCTTCTTCGATAGTAGCTTCAATCTAACCAACTCTGCACAATTCCAGATCTTTTCATTTTTCTAATATTAAACAGATAAACTCTTCATTATAATAGTTACAAATATGATCAAACGCATTTTTTGCTTACTAGTATTCCAGTCTAATACCCACTAAAAAGGAAAGTGAAGGAGAAGAAAAGTTCCAGGCTTAAAAAAGAACTAAAGACTTTTAGCCCAATTTATGTTCACATGTCTAACATCCATTTAGCATCTTTAAGGACATCTTATCTAATCTATTTAACGACAACAATTATCTATGGTATCTTTTAAACAAATTTTCTTTAAGCTAATTTATTAAAGTTTCATCTAGCTTACACTTCACTTAATCACATACAATTAACTCCTTATAAGAGTCCAGCTCCTTACAATCTTTAATATATCTCGCTTGTAAAAAGAAATCTATTTCGTACAGCTCCTCCTACTCTCATAATAGTAATTTTTAGTATAGCAATTCAAAGACAAAAGAGTCATGCAACTTAGCTTTTGGTCATTCATTTTTAAGATAAAAAAAGAAAAAGAAAAGAATCTCTCATTTTCCCTTATATCACCCACAAAGGAGAGAAAAAAAAGGGGGGGGGGACTCCACTCCTATTCTTCTCCTTCTTAGTTCAGTTTAAATCTTATCTTATA
>NW_025335922.1:116375-118921 GCF_004798865.1 Varanus komodoensis
TCACCCACAAAGGAGAGAAAAAAAAGGGGGGGGGGGACTCCACTCCTATTCTTCTCCTTCTTAGTTCAGTTTAAATCTTATCTTATAATCTCTTCATAATTCAACACAATTAAATGTAGAAAAGCTTCCACAGTTAAAATCATATACCTTAGCCTTTCCATGTCACAATAAACATGCCAACCCATTTATACCATTCCTTTTTAAGATTTCTTTTTTACACCTCTTCCAAACCGCTTTTGTTTTAATAGGGTTTGTTGAAAATCAATATTTTTAAACTTTACTTCTCCAGCCCATCTTTCTCCCCTTGGTGTTATTTGTTGAAAATCAACCCACTTCAAAGTCTGTATTTCAATCTTCACTATTTCTTGCTTTATCTTCAGTGATTGTAGCATTTGTTGTAGATCAGTATTTATTCCCAATGGCTGTGTTTTTTGCTGCAAATCAACCTTCACTGTTTCTTCTTCCTCAGAATCAATTTTAGTTAATTCAGGATCCATCCATCCTTCAAAAAAAATATTCCTTCCTTTGGCCAAATTTGTTTCTTTTTATCCACAGTTTCAAATTTTTCAAATTTTTCATATACTTGTTGCCTTTCTTGTATATTCTGTTCAGTTTTGGATTCTACATCAATCACCATCTCCTTAAAAGAAGCATCAAGCTTATCAAAGCGCTTTTTTTGTACAATTGAGGAGATTTCCTGTTGTCTCAACATCACCTCTTGGGATATTTGTAAAGTTGTTAAAGATTCTTGTATTTCCAAAAAAAAAATCTCTTCAGCTCTACCATCGTTCCAATAATTCCAATAGCCACAAAGTGACAGCCAAGATCAGTTCCACTTTTCTCTAGATCGCTAGTGGTCAGAAGGTTGACAAGTTGCCAAATACTTTGGCAGAGGTCCCAGAAACGCAGGAGAGGAAATGGAGATTCTTATATCCTTCCTCTTTTCTCCCTTTTCTCTCTCTTTTTTAATGCCAATTAACAACAGATACAGTTTTTCCACAAGTAGTATTGCAAAAGGAAAATAGGAATGCTCACCCAAACAGTCATCACATTAAAGAAGAAAGCATCCGACAATGTGAAAAATATCCTGGTGAGTGTCCAGTTGATCTTGGCAGAAGTCCAAACAGATATCCAAAATGATTGGTCAAAGCTTTGAACTCCTATCACGTAATTGCACCTTAAAAATTTAAACTAATTTTATACCCTTAGAGAAGTTAGAGGAAAAAGTCTTTTACTTCGGCTTCAACTTGGACAAAAGCCTCAGCACTCTCTCATCAAAGTTGCCGCCTAAACATCCAGAGGGTTTTTCTTTTCTTAATGCCAAATTATAAACAAATGCAGCTTTTCCATGGGTAATATTGCGAAAGAAGTAAAAAATATTTACTCAGCAGTTCCAATGCTTATCTAGCTAATAAAAATCCTAAGCTAATCTTCTAAGATGTCGAGAACTTGAAGGGGCTGAAACCACCCCCTGTGTTACTCGGTTGAGAAGTACCTGAATTGCTCTCAGCAGATATGAGATTGCCATCTCACATCAAGGCAAAAGCATGCCCAGGCAATCTGTCTTCACCCTGACAGAGCTTAGATGAGTCTCCCACGACTCGCTGCCGAGTAATACTGGCGTGGTAAATGAACTCCGTTAATCACATCCGTCTCGTTCCAACGCCATCTTGGAATCTCCTCCCTTATCTACTTGTGATACCAAAGCTCAATTTGTAAAATGGAATAGAATCAGTAGGCTGGAGCATCCTTGTGCCTGGCTGGAACAGAAGCAAAGTCTGCTAAGGCATTTTCCATTCTGGATGGATGAGTGGGAACCTTTGACATAGAGCTTTTCAATCTGACAAACTGTTTAATCTTACATTTTTGTTGTTTCCACTTCACTTAGAAGAGGTGAAGACAAATCTATAACAAGGGACCAGGAACCAATAATGTGAACTGATGCAGCTCTACCTTCAGCACACACACATTTTACTAACAAAGATGTTTTGTAAACTAACAGCTGTTTCCTAAAACCCCACCTCCCCCACACTCAAGAAGACTCCATGCATCTGATAAGTCAGCTCTAGTCCACAAAAGGTTTTTATTTTATTTTATTTTATTTATTTTATTTTATTTTATTTTTTATTTTATTTTATTTTATTTTATTTTATTTTATTTTATTTTATTTTATTTTATTTTATTTTATTTTATTTAGAAAATTTCTATGCCGCCCCATTCGCCGAAGCCTCGGGGCAGCTCACAAATATATCAATTAAAATATAATACAATAAAATATAAAACAAGTTTACAATATAAAATAAGTTGCCCTGGCCGAAGAATGAATGAATGAATGAATGAATGAATGAATGAATGAAAGAAAGAAAGAAAGAAAGAAAGAAAGAAAGAAAGAAAGAAAGAAATAGTATTAACAGTTAAAATGACGCTTGAATAAAAAGGTCTTCGCCTGGCGCTGAAAAACAAATAACGATGGCGCCAGGTGGACCTCTCTGGGGAGCGCATTCCATAGATTGGGCGCCACCACAGAGAAAGCCCTCCTCCGAGTA